>NC_090934.1:994290465-994598327 GCF_040938575.1 Ambystoma mexicanum | reverse complement strand
GAAGGAAAGCTCGGAGAATGTGAGGGCCTGGTACACCTTAGTGCGCACATTGTTTGGCTCACCTAATGGTAAACCCCCCTGAATCCCTGATAAGACGTGGCAAGATTGAGAAGTGGCGGGATCTGGAGTGGGGGCTAAGAAGAATGGGATGTACGACATCTTGGACTGCAAGTAGACGAGAGAAGAACTCTGGTGGACATTCCGAAGTCTACAAGCCATGGGTTTACTTGTTTGGTTGGGGGGACATTGGGGTGTTGGGAATTTGCGGGAGGGAAGGGGAGTTGCACAAACGAGAAGTGTGGCATGCAAAATGGAATGTGTATTATTATGTAACATGTGCAAGAATCTTTAATACATTTTTTATTTTTAAAGAAATTGAGGAATTCAGGAATTTTAATTCCTGCAAAAAGCTGACCAAACTCAACATGGATATTTCTTTATATTCTAAAGGAAAAGTCTATCCATACCTTTGTGTAGGGTATAGATCACCTCTGTTCTGATATGGTCCATCTGTAAAAACTCAAGAAGGCCCCTGATGTAAATGGGTCACTTTTCAGAAATAAGTTGGCCTTTTTAAGGGTGACGCCAAGGGTGGGGTCGGCATCTGCCGAGCCGAGATCAGCACAATCATCCTAGGAGAGACAACTACCACACTATCAATGTATGCCAACAGAACTATCCCCGGTGAATCTTCCAATCTCCAACCTATCCTCTACTGAATTGACTCATCTTCAATTGCAAGTACTTTCAAAGGGACTTCCCTTTGTGCCTACTCAAGATGTGAGTCAGGGCCAAATCGAACTTGAATTGCGATTCTTTTTTCGTCAAATGCACCTGGCAGCCTTTTTTCAGAGAGGAATCAGACGGTGGAACCTTCACAAAATGATTTAAGACCACCATCCTCGTTTACCCACACCAATCAGGAGATACCGGTTGAGATCATAGCATTCACAAGAATGGTATTACGCGATCTTACTACAACTTGGCAGCCGCAAACTCCATATACAAAACGCAACATCACTCACAAAGTGTTTTATGCTCTCTGCCAATTGTAAAACGAACAATCTCGTCATCAAACCAGCAAATAAGGGTGGAGATGTGGTAGTGATGGGCCTGACATAATACCAGACCCTGGTCCAGGCATTGCTTCTCAATCAAGATCATTTACCAATTCGTTCAAACTGCTTCTACAAACTACATCATGGAGGAGATTCAAGAACTATGTATGGAAGGGATCGAAAATGGCTTTGTAACACAAAAATAGCCAATGTTCCTCATTTCACGTGATGTGATGATTCCAACTATATACACATTGCTTACAATTCAGAAAAATCCTCAAAGTCCACCTGGCCAACCAATAATCTGCCTCTTTGGCTCAGTTCTTGTGCTGAGTGGTAAATACGATGATAAGTTCCTGCAACCTCTTGTTGTGGAATCTCAGTTCTATTTGAAGGACACGACCAACACCATTCGACTATTGGAAGGGGTTAATTTTGATGCAGACCACAAATTATTAGTGACCTGTGATATAACATCTTTGCATACCAATATTCCACAGGAAGATGCTATTGCAGTGTTAGAAGCTAGATTAGATGATTGTCCACTTCCACATGGGGTCCCAAAGAGCTTTATCAGGCTTCTCAAAATTATCTTATGCCAAAATGATTTTCTCTTTGAGCAGGAAATGTAGAATCCAGCAGATGGGGACCACCATGGGGGTGGTCTTTGCACCGAGCACTGCCAATTAGTTTAAGGCAGAATTTGAAGTGAGGCATATTTTTTACATAATCCATATATCTCCTCCATCCAGCTATGGAGGAGATTGTCATGACCCCCAGCAGAACACACGGCACAATCTCACACACCATTGCGGGAAGGCGTGGTAACAGGGGTAAAACATGGGCACTAAGGGTTGCTGGCTGGCGCAGGCATCTGTTCACAAATGCTGGCAGCCTCCACCAAGATGGCCACCAGGTGAAGACTCTGTGCAGAATGCAAGATGGCCCCCAAGCAGCCCGTGCTTCAAGTATCGTTGGTGGTCTAATGGTACAGGGCGCAGCATAGGGCTATAAAACCACACCCTGTGCTTAGCTTTTTTCCTGCTGACTGACAAGCAGTGTAACGATTGCCGCTCTACCCGATCCCTGTGCAAGAGGACTTTACATTCCGACCTTCTGCCGGTTTTTCCACTTCCCTGATTCCGGATTCCTGCAGTCTGCTTGTTCCTCGAACTCCTTGCTGACTTGTATACTCACCCGGACTCCAGAAGGGTACAGAACACTCCCTCAATTCATGGCAGTGTGTCTCTGCTACCTGATTCCGGATTCCTGCAGTCTGCTTGTTCCTCGAACTCCTTGCTGACTTGTATACTCACCCGGACTCCAGAAGGGTCCAGAACACTCCCTCAATTCATGGCAGTGTGTCTCTGCTCCTGGAAAGAAGAAAACCACAGTAAGCTTATCGGAACGCAAAACCACGTGCTCTTGAACCCCCCCTTTTAAAACCTGCTTACCTGTGACTGTTTCCCGCGCACCACCCATTGGCGCCCCAGTGACTTCCCACACGGCAGCTGTCAGGAAGACGCAGCATTGCAGCGCCTAGAGAAAAACACACAAAGAAGACAAGAACGTTACCAGGACATTTTTATTTATTTATTTATTTAAATTTGTAAAGCGTACTGCAGCCCAGAGGCATTGCGGTGCTGTTGCAAGAAAGTGACTTAGTTACAGGTGCGAATTTCGCTCATGGAAACAGTTACATGAACATGTAAAGCGTTGCATCGGTTTGCTCGTGGGTTACAGTGAGTGGAAGCCTTAGCAAAATGTAAGAAGAAAAACAGTTACATGTTCATGTACAACGTTGCATAACACACCCACACAGCACTGGAAGAGTTTACAGGGTCTGAGTATTGGTTAGACAGGAGAGGGGAGCATTAGGGGACTCTGAGGTCCTTTTATACAAACAGGAGAGTTTTAATGGCTTTCCTGAAGGCTATGTGTGAATCAATGCCCCTTATGTGTGAAGGAAGGGAGTTCCATTGATTCGCAGCGATGAAGGGGAAGCTAGACCCTCCAGCTCTAGCCTTCAAAGTTTTGGAAATGGTGACCATGTTTGTGTATGCAGATCTTGTGGGTCTGTCAGAGATGGGTTTGGCAAATCTCTGTGAGAGGTAGAGTGGGGCCTTGTTTTGCATATGTGTGTGATAGCAAGGGACTTGAAGGTGATGCACTCCTTGATGGGGAGCCAGTGGACTAGTCTCCTGGTATCCGAGATGTGTTCCCTCTTCGAGATGCCGATAGCGGCCGGGAGGGCATTGTTCTGCATGGTCTGCAGTTTCCTGATGTTTATTGTGGAGGTACCTACTAGGAGGGCATTACAGTAGTCCAACCGGGAGCCAATTTTGGCCCTAGCTATGGTGAGGCAGTTCTTGGTAGACAGGAAGGGTCTGGCTGCAATGAGCAGTTTTGATTGGTATGCCGCTGAGGACGCTGACCGATCTACTCATGGTAAGATTGGAGACTAAGAAGACCCCCAAGGTTTTGACTGCCTGCAACACAGGGATAGGTGTAGTGACCAAGGTAAAGTAGTATTAGTACTTGTCGTCAAGTTTCTTTAAGGTTGCCGGGGATCCAATAAGTAACAGCTTTGTTTTCTCGCCATTGAGGCAGAGCCAGTTTTCCGCCATCCATGCTTGAATTTTGGAGTAGATGGAGATTATGTTTTCCCTGTCCGCTTCATAGTCTCCTGTGAGGGGAATGAGCACCTCTGTGTCATCAGCATAGTTAGTGTGTGATATGCCTAACTTGTCTAGGAAGCTGAACAGAGGCCTCATGAAGAGGTTGTACAAGGTGGGAGAAATGCAGGAGCCCTGCGGGACACATTAAAACGCGCTACACACGGCACCATCTATAAGGACTTGAGCACTGTTGTAGAACAGAAAAGGACAATTGCAGCGCAAACAAGGACACTATACCTGCAGAAGGCATCGCGTGCACCGCAGCTGGTCTGGGCCACCAATCGCCAGTGACCGAACTGGACCAGATGCTTAACAGGCACAGGCACCTTGGGTGCACAACTTTAGTTTAAAGGTGAGCCAGTCTCCTAGTCCTGCCAGCCAGCATACCTTGGGGTACGGAAGGGAGGTGGGGGGAGAGTAAGAAAACAGACGCTAACATCCTCCGCTTGTTTGTCCATAGGTGCATTCTGATTGCCCACCACCATCCCTATCTACACTGAGGAACCTTATCCAAATCACTCCCAACTGCACTGTACGCTGGGGAGTAGCCTTTCAGCAGGACAGTGGGAAGAGAGTGGTTTGGACTCAGCATCTCATCCCAGAGGGCCATGCTTCTGGCGACCCGGACAAGGCACTCCTGCAGTGCACCAGAGGTAAGCGTTATAGAGATACGATGACATTTTCTTTATTTGGACAGGCTCGGTGCAGATCCTTTCAGAGTTTATTTTTTGGCTGAACTCTTACCTTTTTTTCTCCTCTATTTTGGTGTGAACCCTAACTCCTTATAGCAACATCTTAAGCCAAAAGAATATCAATGTGGATTTAATTTTCACATCCTAAATGGTCATCGCTAAGTCCCAGAATGCAAGAAAATGCAAACCTGAAAAATTTACTTAAGCCCACTGTACTTTCAGTGATTTAAGATTGTATAATAAACTCAGATAGATATGGAGATTCTTTGTTTCAAACCTCCAGCTCATTGTTTTTCATGATGTTGAGAACATTTGATTAGTGCCATATCGCAACTTCTTTTTTTTGCATGTCAGACTCGTAGAAATGATGGATATAAACAAATCTTTAAAAGGGTGCTTTGTATTGCTCACTTTAACTCTCATGGATTAGCAAGGTAACTGGTGCTTTGCAAAGTCGTTCAATTGGAAATGTGCCATCATGCATATGAAAGGTCCTGCCACTGATTAAATACATGTGTTTGCCGGTCGTTAAGGTGCTCAGGCTGAAGAGCCACGGACGGACACTGCGCATATCTATGCCTGGCCCGACTTGGGAAATTGGCAGTGCTTGAATATCCAGTCTGAGCTGATTCTATATTTAGCACAGGAGAAAGAACAAGTATCCAGGCCGCTTTTCTTGAGCCTTTGAACTAAAGGAATGCTCTGTAAAAAGCAAACAAACTACTGGTACGGCCTACCAATGATTTATATTACACTTTCACCTATGGCTCTAGGAGCCAAACCAGATTTGAGGCAGGAAAAGACCCATTCCTGGCATTCTACCTCCCCAATCCACATAACTCAAAACCCATACCACAAGTCGTGCCTCTCCACCCCAGCCTTTACCTAGCATTCTGGCTCCCAACCCCCACCATAAAAGAGCAATACCCGCCACCCTGCCTCCCCACCCACACAATAGAAAACATATTCCTTGCATCCCACTTTGGCAGATAAGGTACTGTGTGACAGAATACCATCTGATGAGGGCAGAATAGCCAGCCTTTTTTGATTTTTAACAATATAATATTGTGGGAAGTTCTGAAAGAAAGAGCTGATACACAGACCCCACTTTCAGAATACTCAATGTCAAAAGCATAATAGGCACATGCTGTGACTGTCTACTGACACCCCCAGCAGCTGCCCTGCAGTAGCAGCAAGGCAGTTGTAAAGGTCACATGTGGATACATGAACACGGCTGCTTCAGCACAAAGTACTAACATTCAAAGGTGGTGTTTTAGCTGTATACACCTGGTTACAAATATCATAATTGTGTACCCTAGCAGCCTAGTGGCAGATTCATAATTAAATATAAGCCATGTCTGGGTTTAACTAGGTAGCTACTGAGATTACATAACTATCCAGCCTGAAGCATCATTTGATATAATTTTGTGGTAAGCTTGGTAGACCGTGACTCATTTTTGACAGGGCTTGGTGTGTATTAGGCTTGCTGGGCTAGGTGTACCCACAACAACCATGTTGGGTTCAGGCCAGGAAGCCTTCTCTTTGGTCACCTTGAGAAGGGTTATCACCATTCTCCAGCGAACAGGAGCACTCCCAGGAGTTCCCTTGTGAACCTGTGCCTCAAAGACAGCCCTGTGATGACAATGGCCACTTCACACCCCTTTTGCTGTAGGCAGACAGAGAAAGGGGCAGAGTTAGAGTGCCCCAGATGAGACTTTCAGTTCACAGAGGGATCTCACCATCTTTGATTTTGCTATGGCTTTCTTTTCCCCTGCCTACTTCTTGGACACTGTGGGTATGGTAGCAGGCAAGGGACAATTGCTACAGAAACTTGGATTGGACCCATACCAACAGGCTTGCTTTGGACCAAACTGCTGTAGCATTTTGCCTAGATAAGGGGGAAAACATCTCCTTAGTTGATTCATCTTTGGACCATTCACCTGGAACACTGATGAGGGTACAGTCTGATGCAAAGAACTCTAACATAAAGGTGAAGGCAGAGAGCTCCAAGGCAGAAGAAAGCTTTCCTGCCTAACCATCCCAGGGGCCTATTTGGAATGACTATCTGGCTGGACAAGGCCTACTGCAGCCAAGAAACTGGTCCCCAGGATGATGCCCCTCAAAATGACAAAACCCTACCAGTGCTCTCGACAAACCTTCCTGGCTGGGTAGGGCAGAAGAAAGGACTCACATTGCTCTGAGAGACTACACTCATTCTCTCAGTGACTGCAAAGCCCAGAAAGCAGGCAAAAGTCTGTTTTCTGCCTTGAGAAGCTTTTCGTGCTAGCTAAACTGTGTTTGATTCACTTCAAGCTGCTATAGGATCTGCGTTGCTGTCTTTGGCACTCAAAGTACTTTGAACTGCTCTTCTGCTCTTCAAGCCGGTTAGACACCAACTCATTAAAGCATATTGTCTCGACTCGACCCAATAACTGATTTGATTTTATGGAAGCAACAGACTCAGTGTGTTTCGATTGCCTGGAGGCATCATCTTGACCTGACTCGAAACTGACTTGACTTGACCCGCTATAAGACATCAACCCAGCCCATCTCGAACACAACTCAATTCACCCGGAGTCCATCCCACAAACCACCTCGATGCTGACTCTCAATTGGCAAAGCATGAATCGAATGCCTGAACACCAGCTCAACTTCAGGTAAGCCTGCCTCAATGATACAGAGCCCCAAAGACAGCAAACTAAAAGTATTTGAAGAGGCCCTCAACCCTGATCCATCTTAAAGAACCATAGTGACTCTTTAGCCCCTGTCTGTACATTATTTAAAGACGTATTAATAAACTTTTATATTTTCCTGCTGAAATATTTGCCTGAGCACCCATGTCTACAAATCCACAGTGCCCCTTCATTTTAAAGCCTGCTTTCTCTGTGTTGTTCTTTACAGGGGTGGCCCATAGTATTTTTAGTAGTGCATTTTCTAGTTTAATTAAAGATCTTATTTTAATAGAACCTTGGTTGGACATTCTTTTCTTTGCTACCCCGGCATGGCGCCCCGTTACTATTGTTCTTTGTGTTACTTCTGTACCAGCTCACACCCTCCTGAAGAGTATAGTCTGCCCTCGGCCCATGTTACCAAAAGAGCTAAAGGAGGTATACTTGTCGTACTCTGCCTGTTTCAACTTTATGATTGGATCATTTCTGGGTTAATAGCAGTATGGGGCTGAGTAGGCACTTTAGTAACACATTAACCCTGTACTTCGGCAGAACATTAGTCAAATCGTCACAGGTAGATAATAGGTGAATTTGGGATTTCAGTCCAGTCTTCACTTTAGACGTGTAGAGACACGTCTAAAGACATGTAGACTGTATCTGCTAAACCTTACCAGATACAGATGTCAGAAAGCATGGCTTTAGAGTGCTAAAACAATCACCTGTTTTCAGTGAAGACTTGAAAAATGCACAAATCAAATTATAGATCAACCAGACAACTGCACCAATCCATATGTTAAGCAAAAAACATATGCTTATAGAATTCGTTTTCCCTATCCTGAATGCAAGGCTACAAGTGCCTGAGTGCAAAGTAATGCCAACCTAAAATTCCAAGGTACACAACAATAAAACAGCAAACTGTGTGAGAAGGGCCACCTACTTATAGTCATTGCTTGGCATGAGCATGCTTGAGAGAGGCGGGAAGATCTCTCTCTTCGGCAGGAGCCTCCTTCTGGAATTGCCTCCCTGCCCCTCTCTGTCTAGAGCCAGATCTCCTTGATTTCCGGAAGCTACTCAAGACCTTCCTTTTCTCTTCCTCCTTCTCCCCCGCCCCTCTGCTAGTCTCCTCCTGCCACTATGACTGGATGCCTGTGTCCCATATGAGTCTCCTTGGGGCCAGGCCATCCTTTATCCATTCTCCTCTTTGTTATTCTTTCCTTCGAGCACTTTCCCTTGGGCTCCCTTCCCTGATCCGTCTCCAAGGGTCATCCTCCCCCTCGCACTGTTATCCTTTCCCTGGCACTTGCCCACCATGGTCACCCACTAGCACTTGCCCAGCCCCCTGGCCCTCTCCATCCAGTACTATTCCCCTCTCCCTCCCCCCTATCCCTTCCTTGACCTTCCCCTCCCCTTCTTGATACAACACTTGTGTAATCCGAATGTCACAAGGCATAGTAGGACCGTTATTGTTGTTTCTCCTATGCCCCCCCACTCTTTTGTCTTGTGGTGCCTTGATAACCCTTTCTGTTGTATAGGCGCCATACAAATGTTCAATAAATAACTAAAGATTAATGGGAAAAAAAGTGAAGTTTCAGCATTTTAGCTGTATTTGAATACCTACAATCTTCTGGGGGCATGTCCTTAATGACTGTATTGTAAACTAAAGTAGAAGTATGTCTATGGTGCACCCTACAAAAGGTTTGTAGCTCACCTATCTGAATAAATATTCAGAACCAGCAATATTAGTATTGTGACCATGAATGGTCAAGCCATCAGAAATCATATATGACAAGAAACATGTGTTGACTGGAAACAAAGCCAGGGAACAGAGCTATCAAGGAGAAGGCTTTGTGAAATCCAAAGCCACCATATGGCATGCAGACATGCAGATAATTATAGGTGGTGGGAAAATAATAATCCCATTCAGCTCCTGCTCAATCTCCCGGCACTAAACATCCTCCTCCTCCACTCCCCTTCCTGTGGGCTTCCCCAATCGATAGGCCCTTTGTCAACTCCTCTTCACCCTCTACATCACCTTTCTGGGAAAACTCCTCTCCTCCTTCGGCTTTACCTAACATCACTTTGCATAGGACACCCAGATCGTCTTTTCCCATTCATCCTTCACCCCTGCCATTTCTCGGAACATACTGCCTCGCAAGCCATCTGCCAACGGATGGCATTATGCTATCTGAAGCTAAAGTCTTGCATAGCAGAAATCATGTTTCTCCTGCCGCCAAGGCTAACCCCAGCCTTCTCTCTCCTTCCCTCCGAGCATCCTCACTCCCTCACCCAAGGCTTGCATCTTGTCGGTCTTCTTGGACAGGGATCTGAGACTACAGCAGTTCATTGCAGCTACTGACTTAGCTGCCAGAATGAGCCCCATCAACATTACAAGAATTAGCCTCACTTCACCCACCACTCAACCAACATTTTAACGTGTACTACTCCGCTCAGTAAGCTGGATTACTGCTCTAGCCTACACCTAAGCCTGCCTCTCTACCCTTTCTAGTCCTGAACTTTACTGCTCTCGCCCTCTACAACCTACTCATAACAGCCCTCCGCTGCACACCTACCACTGTGCTGGTTACCTCTCAATGCAGAATCACTCCCTCTTTAAATTCCTTCTCCTCATCTTCAAATCCATGCCTGGTCTTGCTCATCTATAACTTTCTGACTGAATCTTCTTGATCGCTTCTTTGTACATTCTACATTCCTCCTCCCTCGCCAACCTCTCCTTCCCTCCTCTGTGCTTCTCCCACGTTCACTCCTTCTCTTTACTTGCCCGCCTCCACTGGAATGTACTCCTCCAGATATCAAAACGATCCCATCTCTTGAACCCTTCGAAGCCACACTGAAGCTTCATCTTCTGTTCTAAGAAGGGGTGCCGACACCCTCCCCACCAGACTCCATTCCCCCCATCCCCACCCATAACATCCCATTCTGATGCTCAGTTATATTATACGTTGTTATTGAATATTTATAATGTTATATATTGTGGCACTTGGACTTCAGAAGGGAAGGGTTGCCTCAAGCCTGGTGAATATGGGGCCTCCCTGAAGTTTCTGCTGGGCTATGTGGCAGGGTGCCCAGGCTTGTAAGTAGCTCCAGAGGTCTCTCCCTGGGACTGCAAAGGGTGAGGCACAGGGATTTAGCAACAGGGCCAGTAGTCCCTATGGCCGCAACTTTGCCCATGACTGTTTGTAACCTCCTCCAGTCCAACTGTGCTTGTGAAAAGAAGGGCAGCCCCATGCCTTATGAGGATGAGGTGATCCCTGAAGTTTCTCCTGAGCTAAGCTCCAGGGGTGCCCCTGCTTGTGGTCAGCTGCAATGTCTCTCGCTGGGTCGGCAAAGGGCAAAGCATAGGGAATGAGGGCTGGAAGGCAACAGTGCCAGTGGCCACCGGAGTACATGACTTAAGGGTGCAGCGCCTCATGGAGATGTGTGGATTGCAAATGCCCCTCCAAGAACCCTTGAGCCCAGAGCGAGTTGGGGTGAATAGAGCTGCGGTCATTGTGTTTTTCTCTATGCCTCATGTATGTTGCCACTATTCTCTGCAAGGGGTGTGGTGGTTCCCCATGCTCAGGCTTGTAACAAGCAAGACCTCTTGCATGTTCTGTTGGGCTTTCCAGTTTCTTGGTATGTGTACATCTCTGATCGCTGCCCACTGTTGAAACTGTAGTTGCTGGGCACTGACCATGAGGAAGGGGGTGCACAACAGTTTGACTCTGAATCCTCCCACAGCACAATGCAGCGACTGACTGTACTGCAAGGATAAACTTATCTCCTGGTCCGGCCCCCTCTCCAAATTCAGGTGGGGATTATTGTATTTCCGAAAGGAAAGGTTCTAGCAGGCAGACTGACTTGAAGTCTTTCCCTCTGCCCCGCTCTTACTCCCCTGCTATTGTACCTGTATTTCTTTTCAGCCAGTCATACCCTTATCTGGATAACATGGGGAAACTGGTGTAGGTCTTTTTCTGTGCACTATCCATGAGGAATGGAGATCCTAGCAATCGAGAGGGGCTATACTTTCTGTATGTGCTGTTAGCACCTGCGCCGACCCTCCGGGTGAGCAGGGGATGGGAGCGGGTATCGTATTCAGGCACCCTATGGGAGCAGGGGTCATGCTCCCTCCTCTACCCTCTGACAAGCCCTGAACCCAGGCCTTTCCCCATAACTCCACCGTTGCTTTGTAGCTCTTTTCCTGGGATAACTGTGCATGTTTTCCCTCTATCTTGCTTGGAGTTTTCTGGGGCTGTAGGTTCATGGTTTGGGAGTTTTCATTGTTCTCTGGGCTATTTTCTTGGGAGGCTTTGTCCTTCATTACCTCTGGTCTTCTGTGATTGTACTGGAAACACATGTTAGAGAGGGTAAAATCTGTCCAAAAGGTGATTTCTTCAGGTAGTGTGGCTACAACCTGCATGGCGACAACCCAACCATGTCCCAGTACTTTGAGATCCACCTTGGCCCTACCATAAATGTTTGTGTTTCCCAAAGCACTGTTGGTTTGAGATGACTCGGGCTAAAGATCTTCGGGCGTGATTAACTCTGGGTCAATGGCTGAACTTTTACTTTCTGGGTCTAACATGTCCTTTGTGACGATGCCTTACACTGACACTTCAAGCCGCCTCCTTTGCTGTAATCCTCTGCTCTTATATTCAATATATCGAGAGGACTCCAGGACTCCTTTCATTTCCCCAGTCCAGTCTCCTTGTTCTCTACACTGTTCCCGCCATTGGGGCAGGTGGGATGTGTGACTCCCCGGTCTTCCATCACCTGGTTTCACTTGGTTAATCAGGTATCTCTTGAATCTGACACTCTAAGAACCAGAGTCCCTGCAAGATCTTCCAGTGGGGAAACTGGCTGTCCTCCTGTCATGGAGTCGAATGAATGGGATGGGGTTTGGTCTCTCCTTATCAGGTTTGCTGATTCTTCCCGGTTTTTCTCGGGAATTGTGCCCCTTACTTGCACCCAATAGTTTCTCAGTCTGGAACAGTCTGGTCCTTCTCTTTGACTTCTGACCTCAAGTTTGGGGTCCCTCCATGTCCTTCTCTTCAGGTTCTGATGTTGCCTTTACCTTCCAAGGCATGTTATTAGTCTGTACCAAACTTCTGAAAGCCTTAAGCTCCTCAGCCTTCCAAAGCAGGGCCGTCTCATATACCAGCTGGGTGATTGCTTGACCTGGTCGGATGCAATAGGTGTTAAATCCCAAGTTGACTAGAGTAACCTGTACC
The DNA here is from genome assembly GCF_040938575.1 of Ambystoma mexicanum. NCBI lineage: Eukaryota > Metazoa > Chordata > Amphibia > Caudata > Ambystomatidae > Ambystoma > Ambystoma mexicanum. The sequence goes on along the minus strand of NC_090934.1, from coordinate 994,586,002 downwards.
TCGCTAATGTGACTTCCTTCAAGAATTCTGGTCCCCACATCCAGGGAATGCTTGTAGCTAGGGGTCACGATCCTACTCGCCTGCCAACCAGCACAGCTACATGCATCTCTGCATTTATTTCCTTGTTTTACCGCTACAGTTTTGGACAAATCTAATTGCATGTCCCATTCTGGCTTTTGGGTTAAACCAGCAGATGCATTCTGGGACATGTATGCTGTCCAAAAGGCAGAGGGCTGGAGGAGGCATACTAAATAAATTTGTTTACAGCAAGCTACTAAGAGCTGCAGAGGACCTGATTGCATTCACCTGTTCCAAGCTACTGCAGGCTAGGCTGCAGAGAGCTGGGGAGCACTTGATTAGAAACCACTGCTGCTACTGCTGCAGGCTACTGAAGCCAGGGCTGGACTTAATTGAACACAGCTGCCAGAGTCTGCAATCAGCTCCACCCTATTGGCCTGCTGGCTGGGAGGGCCTTTATAAGCTCACTTTGAACAGAAGCAGTTGTCAATCAACTGCTTCCACTGGGAGTTTGTGCTGGTGCTCCTGTTACCAGTTTTTGACCTTTCCTGGAAATCCTCTTTTAGCCTTTTGATTCCTGTTGCTGTTGATGCTTGCAGCTCCCTCTCCAGTCTGCTGCAGCCTTCTGCCCTGCTCCTCTGGGCTCCCACCTGGCGGCTCTGCCGCACTCTGCTGCCTTCTGCCCAGCTCCTCTGGGCTCCCACCTGACGGCTCTGCCGCACTCCGCTGCCTTCCACCCTGCTCCTCTGGGCTCCCACCTGGTGTCTCTTCCACACTCCGCTGCCTTCCACCCTGCTCCTCTGGGCTCCCACCTGGCGGCTCTGCCACACTCCGCTGCCTTCCGCCCTGCTCCTCTGGGCTCCCACCTGGTGGCTCTGCCACACTCTGCTGCCTTACGCCCTGCTCCTTTGGGCTCCCACCTGTACCTTCTGCACTGCTCCTGTGGGCTCTCACCTGACGGCGCTGCTGCACTCCGTTGCCTTCCGCCGTGCTCTTCTGGGCACCTGCCTGACAGCTCTGCCGCACTCCGCTACCTTCCGCCCTGTTCCTCTGGGCTCCCATCTGACAGCTTTGCTGCACTACGCTGCCTTCTGCCCTTCTCCTCTGGGCTTCCCTGCCTGGCAGCCTTGCCACACTCCTCTGCCTTCTGCCCTGTTCCTCTCGGCTCCTTGCCTTGCTTCATGCCTGTTCCAACTTCTGATATCCTATCCTGTCCTGTACCTGGTTATTTCTTTCAACACTTCTTTCTACTTGTATACATCTTGGTCCACTGTGGTGTCTCCACTTGAATCCATTTTACAGTGTGACCCTGGACTGGAGTCCGTTCAGATCAGATAAGGGAAGACTTCTGTTGCCTTCACCTAGTCCCTTGAAGTCGTACCTGCCTCAGTATATGATCTTTCAGTTTTACCCTTGCACTGAGTACAACAGTTTCCTCGGCACGCCTAAGTCATGACGTTGCTGGATGACTGTTGTTAAGAGTAATCTGCTGGTACCTATCCCAAGGGCTTTCCTTAATCCCTGGAGACCCCTTATCATATTCCAGTACATCCTTATTTCTGATCAATCCAAGTTGCCCAGCGTACTTGCTTGTCTTTGCCCTTTCTCTGTCTCTTTGTTTACAGCCTGCTCCTGCAGTTCCTGTGCATACCTGTTTCAACTAACAGCTTGGTATGTACCTTTAATCTGTTATATTCTAGCATTGTCTCCGGAATCTCCCTTAATCTACTTGCATACGGTGAGAGATAGCCTCTGCCCTGTACTCTCCGCCTAGACTTGTGACAGATTGACTGACCAAAAAGAGCATTTTGATTCTTGGGCCAATGCTTGTTCGCTCCAAGATGCCTCTGAAGAAAAACAAAAACCCCTGGTGTACCCCTACATCCTCCAAGCAAACTGCCAGCACCCAGTTACTTGAAACTTTTACCCATAATGAAGCTACCGTCCTCGGAGAGAATGGTATCTCTGTGCCAAATTTTTTTCACATTTTTCTCCCAAACCAAGTACTCCGGGATGGGACTCTGTGTTTTCTGCTAATCCCGACTTGATGACCGCAGAACAGTTACAGGAAGAAAATAGGTATTTGACTCAGTCCTTGGCATGCCCCTCCAAGACAAGAGCTGGTTGGGAGGCTTCAACGTATACCGGTGTGAAAAGTCTTCCTACTGTGTACTGTTCCAGTGAACCTGTAAAGTATTGCACTGTCACTATTCAGTGTGTTAGGGCTGACATCATGAAGCAAGATTCCAAGATGCTTTATGTTGGTGCTATACATTATCCTGACAAACAAGCCTGCAGTCACAACAATGCCATTCATGCCTCTAGAGTTGGTTCTGTTCAACAGATCTACTCTGAAACCTCAGAGTCTCATGCTAAGATAACAGCAGATCCTGAGCCTTCTACCAATAAACAATATGTTAAAGAAAGACCAGCTAAGTCCTCGAGGACGTCTTTGATTTTGAAAATATCCAGAAACAGCTATTTTCTCTAAAGAGGAAATCTATGGATTTAAATGGCGGCTATGCCGTACTGTACGAGCTAAACGTAAGAGAGGGATACATTACATTTTCAGATAACCCATGTCACCCTGAACCAGACATTCTCTCTCTAATTATTGGTGACATTTGGGCACTTAATGAGTTGCGTAAGTTAAAAGAAAGAACGTTGGAGCAAATAGAAAGATTGAAGCAGGAATATGCTTACCAGTTGCAGGTTAACTTGGAGTGCTCTTCTCTTTCTGTTCAAGATGCTAGCAAGGCTTTCCCAAACTACGATCTATTTGGTGAAGACCTGTCCTCCTATACCTCACTGGGTGACTCCTTTGAAAGGCCTCTTCTGTATCCTGTTGAGTCTTCCTCTGCTATCTTTTCTGACACTTCTGCAGACTCGGTACAAGACCTTTTCCAGGAGCCTAATCCTAGTCTAACTCCAATGCTGTCCTCTGCCCAAACTCCTTCCTTGGTTCCAACACCAGTATCCAGCACTGCCTTGCACACAGACTGCAATGCAATTGACCTTTCTAGTGTTTACAACCCCACAATTACTGTAGCATCCGAAACAATTGCCAGTCCAACAACCCTCTTTTTCAAAGACTGTGTCTCAACGCTTGCTCATGGCTGTGACCTGAATCAAGACTGTGCATCCATTCTTATCCCGGTGTCCACTTCATCACCTGAAGAAATCCAAATGCCCATAACTGAAATGAAACCACAAGAAATGAATGAGGATTACCTTGAATGCAAAAGCATATCCTTCAGTGAAAAGGAAGATTCAGCAATGTATTTAGTGTTTCAAGACCTTATGATCAGTACCATTGTTAGTGTTATGCTGCTTGAACATTTAAACCAGTGGAACGAGATACCTGCACTCCCTGTCAGTGGAAGGATTTTGATCAATCCTCCGCTAGCCTTGCACTCAGCAGTATCTCCTTCCCAAGTACTTGAACACTCCGAGCCTGTAGCTAATTACATGAGTGTGGTATCCACAGCTCAATGCCAAAGTCTACCTGTTGGAATAGTAATGCCATGAAAATACCAGCTCTTTGTGAGAAAGAATAAACTTACCCTTTCTGAAAGTCACCAAGATAGTGCAGTTATGCCACAGCCATCTGAAGGTAAAACATTTTCTTTGCATTCTGAGTCACATTCACAACCGCTGCATCCAAAGAACAACCTGAAACCAGCAATTCCTGTGTCTGTGCCAGCCTCGATAGCTATATCCTCTAAAGAGCTTCAGTCTACAATTCTGTTTTCCTGCACACCCACCTTACGTACTGATGTACCTTGCGAGTCGTTGGGTAGGGTTGTGAAGAACAATTATCCCTTTACATTTTCTGATCGAAGTACTACACTGAAGGAATATAAAACCTTTACCTGGGCATTGATTTCGACTTTAGTGCTTCAACCCTTACTCTTTCTACTGCTTGAAAGACAAAATTGACTATGCCTTCTTTTGGGGCACCAGGAGGGTCCCTGTGAGGGGGGCATACTGTCACGATCCTACTCGCCTGCCACCCAGCACCGCTACATGCATCTCTGCCTTCATTTCCTTGTTTTACCGCTGCAGTTTTGGACAAATCTAATTGCATGTTCCATTCCGGCTTTTGGGTTAAACCAGCAGATGCATTCTGGGACATGTATGCGGTCCAAAAGGCAGAGGGCTGGAGGAGGCATACTAAATACATTTGTTTACAGCAAGCTACTAAGAGCTGCAGAAGACCTGATTGCATTCACCTGTTCCAAGCTACTGCAGGCCAGGCTGCAGAGAGCTGGGAAACACTTGATTAGAAACCACTAATGCTACTGCTGCAGGCTACTGAAGCCAGGGCTGGACTTAATTGAACACAGCTGCCAGAGTCTGCAATCAGCTCCACCCTATTGGCCTGCTGGCTGGGAGGGCCTTTATAAGCTCACTTTGAACAGAAGCAGTTGTCAGTCAACTGCTTCCACTGGGAGTTCGTGCTGGTGCTCCTGTTACCAGTTTTTGACCTTTCCTGGAAATCCCCTTTTAGCCTTTTGATTCCTGTTGCTGTTGATGCTTGCAGCTCCCTCTCCAGTCTGCTGCAGCCTTCTGCCCTGCTCCTCTGGGCTCCCACCTGGCGGCTCTGCCACACTCTGATACCTTCTGCCCTGCTCCTCTGGGCTTCCACCTGGCGGATCTGCCACACTCTACTGCCTTCCACCCTGCTCCTCTGGGCTCCCACCTGACGGCTCTGTCGCACTCCGCTGCCTTCCGCCTTGCCCCTCTGGGCTCCCACCTGGCAGCTCTGCCACACTCCGATGCCTTTCGCCCTGCTCCTCTGGGCTCCCACCTGACGGCTCTGCCGCACTCCACTGCCTTCCGCCCTGCTCCTCTGGGCTCCCACTTGGCGGCTCTACCACACTCCACTGCCTTACGCCCTGCTCCTTTGGGCTCCCACCTGTACCTTCTGCCCTGCTCCTGTGGGCTCTCACCTGACGGTGCTGCTGCACTCTGTTGCCTTCTGCCGTACTCTTCTGGGCTCCCGCCTCACGGCTCTGCCGCACTCCTCTGCCTTCTGCCCTGTTCCTCTGGGCTCCTTGCCTTGCTTCCTGCCTGTTCCAACTTCTGATATCCTATCCTGTCCTGTACCTGCTTATTTCTTTCAACACTGCTTTCTACTTGTATACATCTTGGTCCACTGTGGTGTCTCCACTTGAATCCGTTTTACAGTGTGACCCTAGGTTTGTCTCCATTCAGATCAGATAAGGGAAGACTTCTGTTGCCTTCACCTAGTCCGTTGAAGTCGTACCTGCCTCAGTATATGGTCTTTCAGTTTTACCCTTGCACTGAGTACAACAATTTCCTCGGCATGCCTAAGTCATGACGTTGGTGTATCACTGTTGTTAAGAGTAATCTGCTGGTACATATCGCAAGGTCTTTCCTTAATCCCTGGAGACCCCTTATCATATTCCAGTACACCCTTATTTCTGATCAATCCAAATTGCCCAGCGTACTTGCTTGTCTTTTCCTTTTCTCTGTCTCTTTGTTTACAGCCTGCTCCTGCAGTTCCTGTGAATACCTGTTTCAACTAACAGCTTGGTATGCACCTTTAATCTGTTATATTCTAGCATTGTCTCCGGAATCTCCCTTAATCTACTTGCATACAGTGAGAGATAGCATCTGCCCTGTACTCTCCGCCTAGACTTGTGACACTAGGCCAGCTTTTGGGGTAATCCTCCCATAGATGCCTTTGGGAATTTCTATCTGAAATTGCCAGCACCTGACCAGCACCTTCCGCCCTGGCAGAACCACCACATCCTCATCTCCATACCAGTCATAACCAGTGGCCAAGGCTGCGGCTCTTTTGGGGGGTAACCTTATGGTCCAGGTAAGACATGTCACCTTGAGCATCTTCTTAGCCTGGGTTATCATCTTTTATTGGGCGTTGGCCATCTCTGGCTTATGATCCTGTCGATCCCACTTCTGATACCACAAGTGAAATGGGACGACTGCCACAAATTACCACGCTGACTCGGCGGAAAGTCCAAGAGTGTTTATTCCAAAATTACAGACAGCTAGAATGGCTGTAGGAATCCTGGGACTGTCGGGCCAACAGGATTTATTGGGAAGATTTGTGCAGGGCAACCCTCTCTATCTACTTCCCGCTGGTTTATCCCTTCCCTAGCCCAGTTGTCCTTAGCAGGGATGTTAGTATTCTCACCAACATTGACCCTATCTATCTGATGTTCTCTCTTGTTCTATTAATGGCTTCCCTAAAGAGATGGCCAACAGACTCCCTAGGGCCTTCTAGCCTTTCCCTGACCTAGCCTGCTTTGTATTCTAGGGAGTTAGGGATGGTGTCTTCTTTCACACAGTCTCACTCTCTCGTCTCTCACACAGAATCTCACCTGTCCCTTCAGTACACTGGTCTTTGCGACAGTCTCCTCCCACCACGCTGCTATCCCTCCAATCTCTCACTCTGACTTTCCACCTCCACCCTTTGATCTTACGACTATTTTTACTCCTGATCTTACTGTCAATCGTAACTCTAATTACCCCTCTTTGTCTACCATCGCTGGTATCTTTTCTTCCCTCCTTCCTCCCACTCTACTTCCTTGCCTCTTGCTATTTTTCCCTCTGTGTCTGTCTACCTCTACCACAACTCCTATTCTCCCACTCTATGTCAATCTTACTGCTCTTCCTCTACTACTATGTCTGCTTTGTTATTAGCACTATCACTCTTTCACCTGTCTTGCCTCTCTCTCTCTCTCAATATTCCATTTCTCACACTACCACTATCTTGCCTCATCCAACGGCGCACCCTCACCTCAGCTACAGCTCCTGCTGCGGTCTCCAGGGCTGTCATCTCTGGCAGGGAGGCTCTCCCGCCGCCTCCCCACCCAATGTTGTTGGCCTCCTGCTGCGGCTCCCCGCCCAGACATTCCTACGCGGAGCAACACCATCTCCAGAGTGCGGTGGCCACCAGCGCTCCAGGCAAGCAAGGGCAGAGCGAGGGTCCCGCACCGAGGCACCCTAATGGAGCTGGGGACGGGCTCACATTCCTTCCCCTGACAAGGCCTGAACCCATACCTTGTCACGCATAAACAAGAACATTTCCCTAAATCTACTCAAGGACATAGAAATAACTGATTTGCACAGTGTAAATGGTGGTGTCACTTATAAAACATACAACATCGCACTTTAAGCAAACCTCAGATGCACACAATCACACACATAAAGGCATACACACATACACACATATAAAATGTACACATAGGACTACAGCTGCACACACAATAATAATTCTGCAGATGATCTGGAAAGAGGTATTGTGGAACAGGTTTTTTTTCCTTATTTATTTGCATTTGTATCACGCAGCTTGCAGCCCGGAGGCATCGAGGCGCTTTTACAAGAATATGAAAGAGGTTTGTCATACAGGTTCATGCGCACAAGGCTTCTTAGTCATACAGGTTCATGCGCACAAGGCTTCTTCGTTAGTTACACATTACAGGAAACACATTTCATGAAATACAGAGTGATCAATGTGATGGGCAAAGAAAGAGTAACAGTGTGGTGGTGGTACCTCAGAGGAGTGGTACTAGGTTTAGCTTTTAGTTGAATAGCTTAGTTTTGATGGCTTTGCAGAAAACTTGGTGGGATTCGATCTGTCTTAGGTGAGGAGGGAGTGCGTTCCAGTGAGTGGCGGCCAATGTAAGAAAGCTGGAGCCGCCTGCACAGGCTCTACGGATTCTTGGCATGAGGATCGCGTTAGAGTAGCCTTCTCTGAGCGGCCTCGTGGCAGTATGCCTGGTGATTCTGTGGGAGAGGTATGGGGGTGCAAGCTCATGAAGGCATTTGTGGGTGATGGCAAGGGTTTTAAAGACAATTCTTTCTTTGACCGGGAGCCAGTGAACCTGTCTTCTCACTTCAGAGATGTGGTCTCTTCTGGAAGTTCCTGTGGCTGCCCTGAGTGCGTTATTTTGGACCAGCTGAGGTTTGTTGATTTTTTTTGGGACGTTCCAATGAGGAGAGCATTGCAATAATCAAGCCTTGAACCGATTATGGCCCTAGCAATGGTGAGGCAGTTCTGGCGTGATAGGAAGGGTCTGGCTGCGTTAAGCACTTTGGTGTAGTACGCAGAAGATGAAGCAATGGCGTTGACCTGTCTATCCATAGTCAAGTCGGCGTCTAGGTAGACTCCTAGGGTCTTGACGTGGTTGGAGACTTTGATCGGGATGTTATCAATGGAAAATGATGAGTACTGCTTATCGAGATTGCCCAGAGTGGTGGGTGACCCTATGAGCAGGAGCTCTGTTTTTTCGCTGTTGAGGCAGAGCCAATTGTCTGCCATCCAAGATTGGATGGTAGAGTAGATGGTGGTGAGTGTGTTCAGATCTGCATCATAGTCCCCTGTGAGTGGGATAAGCACCTGCGTGTCATCCTCATAATTCGTATATGAGATGTGCAAGGCGTCGAGGATGCTGAACAAGGGTCTTGTAAAAAGATTATAGAGGGTAGGTGCAATGCACGATCCCTGTGGAACACCACATTTGATGTGGCTAGGGGTGGCACAGGCAGAGTCAGAGAATACTTTCATGACTCTCTGCTGGAGAAAGGAGGTGATCCAATCACATGCCATGGGAAAAGTTGGCTTCAGTAGCTAAATGGCGACACAGAGTGTTGTGATCGACCAGATCAAAGGCTGCTGATAGGTCTAGGAGCAGAAGGAGCGCAGGTTTGCCTGAGTCTCTGATATCATACATTTGGTTCTTTAGGTCTAAGAGGGCCGTCTCAGTGCCATGTAAATGGGAAAAAAATAAACTCCTTCAGGAAGCCCGTGTGGTGGTGGCACCCACTGTACAAGCATGTGTAGTTCTGAAAAGGTGAATGGTACTAAACACACAGTTGCTGAAACCAAACAAATTATTTTTCTTGTGAACAGTTGTTTTTGTTTACTGTGCAATAAATCACTCTTTGGCATCTAAGTGGGAGGTCCAGTTGGCCAAGGGTTGCAGATGCAGTGCCAGTGGTTCCAAGGGGATTGCCAGGGGTAACAGCTGAACCCCAAGCTACCCCAAATGACATCCATGGGTAGGAGCTCTTTGGTGCAGCTCCCTCATCCAGGAGGGTTGCTCTCCCTTTGACCATTATTCACTTTTTAGGGGTCGGGGTCCTAGGAGCCATGCCTCATTTTCAAGCCCGTTTTGATGGGTTCTTGCTCTGGTGCTCTTTCAGCACCCTTGGACCGTGGCATCCTTTTTAAGCCCTTTTTGGTTTCCCTTTGCGAAAGGTCAGGTGGAACCGGGGTTGGTCTCCTGCAGTTTGTGGTGGTAGGCTCGTTTAAAGGGTCTTCCTGAACATCTGGCGATAGGAATAGAGTTGCAGTTGTTGCACTTTTATGAAAACGGGGGTCTTGCACCCTGCCTGTCTTCCTCAGTGCTCTTTTTGTTAGAAGTTGGCCTAGGGATGCCTTCTGTCCCGGACGTTTGCTAGGGACTCCTGTGATTGTCAGAGGATGGCAGGGTTTGGACTGTGCAAGGAAAGGGACCTCCGCTCCCATGAAGTGGTCCTGCTGAGGGGCCAGGATACCTGTTATCAATAGTGCCTGGGTTTTTGCCCCTCCACAGTCGGTGTCTGGCAGGCATGTCTTCCACACTCCCTTTTCTCTACTTGGTGGGAGCGGGGGGTGGAGGCAGGGCCAGAGGGGAGCCTGTGACTCTCCATGAGATGGACGCTCCTCCAGCTGTGCAGGGGCTGGTTTTTCCTTTTCAATACAAGTATGTGCCGGATCGATCTTTGAATCTTTGGTATTCTTCATATGTAAGTACTGTGACAAGGAAGAGGGACCTAGAGGTAATGCTTTGATTATTATTTGTTTATAGACAGAAGGACTATGGGGCACGTCAAGTGCTTTATACCACAGTCTGTTTCAGGGGAGGGGGCCTAAAACATATATCTATAAATATATTTGGAAAAGGTTTCTGTCGAAAGGCAGAGTGCCGCCATAAGCACTGTGACGATGAAGAGTAAGACAAGGGGCCTCATTACGACCCAGGCGGAGGACCATGGTGCTATTAGCACCATGGTCCATGCCAGTGTCCGCCATGGCGGAATGGGGAATTACCACCCCATTCCGAGGTTGGCGGGGCGGTAATTCCCCATGCCGCCATGGCCCTTCCCCATTCCCATTTTTGCCTCATAAGGCTCAATGGGAATGGAGAAGGCACTAAGTACGGTGCCGCAAATTGCGGCACCGTACTTAGCACCAAGGTCCCTTTGCGGGTCCCTACTCTAACGGCTGGTAAAACCAGCCGTTAAGGTCGGGTCCCGCAAAGGGACCTCGTAATTAGGCGCTAATAGGTTAACGGCGCCGCAGCCTTTTACGGCGCCGTTAACCCATTAGCGCCTGGGTCGTAATGAGGCCCAAGGAGTAATGAAGGTTACAGGCAAGTAATCAGAGCATTATACTGCAGCACACAAAACTAAGGCAATCACCCACAGCAAATGAACACCTCATCCCCACACTCACACACTAAAACAAACTGAACTCCCAATATCTCCCACCAACTTGTACAACACTCCATTCCCACATTAAACACACCCTCGCGCAAAAGGCACGCCCGAGGCTCTCTTTGGCTACAGATACGTCAACTTACGTTGACAGAAATTACATTAAAAAGAACATACTCCCACACGGAACCTGTTTTTTTTTTTTTTCTCAGCTGCCTTCGCCCACACCACAGCAAATCGATATTGCGTTTTCCGTCCGTCGAAACGCAGCCGGCCTATCTTGCAAATCCTGTAGCACCAAATGGCAGCTGAGCTCGGCTCAAAACCCACTAACATAACTCATTATGCCACATACTATCCTCTTAGTCAACAGACCCAGCAATGTAAAGTCACGGCTGACACCCAATCATTTATCGGCAAACCCGTGACTGAATTCCCACATGCACAGAACATGTGTGTCTCTGTGTGCACACACTTTTCATTCGATAGAGAACATCAACGTCCCTTCTTCAAACTGTGCACTTAATTAATGTATCTTGAGTCATTTGTATTCAATATGTTTATTTCGACTGTAAATATACAATCATAAAACCAAACATACAAAAAGAAATATATGACACAACAGTACACAGAGTTAAAAAACTTCACATTTATACGGTGCCCAGTCAATTGCAAATTTCAGAGTGGTACATTTCACTGCAACCATAATATCGAAAAATACCGAAAATGTTAAATAAAACTATATATTTGTTAGTGAGGTAAGGGGTTAAAATGGGTTGGGATGGTGTTCGGGTAGGGTTATGGGGACAGAAAAACAGGTGGCTTGGGGGGAACCACACACATTTTTTTTAAAAATAGATTCTTTTTTTTTTCTTTTTTTTTTAAAAATCTACAGTTACTTGTGTTTCAATTCTACTGACATTGCACCAAACTCCTCCAAAACCAATAGCTCTTCACATCAAGGAAAGGAAGAAGGGAGATGATCAGAAACAAAGATAAGAATACATCAGCCAGTTTGTACACAGCATGCAAGAAATCAATTCATTCTCTGTTCATTTTCACCAGAACACAGAATTGAGTCTTGAAATCACGGCTCAAAACGGGCATTTCAAAAGTGCATCTAGATAGTTTACAATTGCACCATGTTTTGCGTTTGCACCAGATGAAATCTTAAGCCACCAAGTGAACATATCATCATCTACGGGAGCAAATTGACCCAGGTGTATAGATTGCAAGGCACTAGTTTTCTCACACTCAATGATTAGGTGTTTCAGTGATTCAACTGCCAATGAACAAAAGCGACATAGATTGGGCCTCATTACGACCCTGGCGGAGAACCATGGTGCAATTTGCACCATGGTCCATGGCGCAAAGCTGCCAACTCCGCCATTGGGGTTGGCGGACTTACCGCCCCATTCCGACCTTGGCGGGGCGGTAAGTCCCCAATCCCCATTTACCCTTCCCCATTCCCATTTTTGCCCCATAGGGTATAATGGGAGTGGGGAAGGCGTTAATTACGCCACCGTAAATTACGGTGGCGTAATTAACGACAAGTCCCGTAGCGCCATGGATTTTTCCGCCTGCAAAAAGCAGGCGTAAAAATCACCATGGCGCTACGGGAACTCGTAGTCAGGCGGAAAGGTACGCCATGGTTTACGCCGGCGTAAACCCCTTTCCGCCAGGGTCGTAATGAGGGCCATTGTCTTTTACCAGTTTGTCTTTTCGTTGCCAAAGTATTTCCTTAGATTTCAAGATATTCAATAGAAACCTGAGGAATTGCTCGTGATAGTAGCGAGAAGGAGAATGCATTAAATAATGCGACTGAAGATTTAGCTTTTTTTGACCAATGTCTAGCCAGTATGTTGAAGATAGCTTTTCTCGTTTATCTATGTTGATGATCCAAGCCCAAGACTCGAATTTCTTTTTTGCAACTTGTGGTCTAGTCAAAAGATCAATCTCAAAGATTCCTGCGGCATCAACCCAGGCTTGTACTCTGAGATGCCACATATCTAATAAGGTAGCATTGGTATCAACATAGAATTTGTTGAATATTTGATAGGCGGGCATTGGATTCTCAACAGACATTTTTCTCAATAATATGATTGATTTCCAAATCACATGACTGTGCAGTGAGTTCAATGACAGTTCATCACGTAAAGATATCATTGAAACGCATTGTGGAAGATGGAGAACATAGCGCCAAAAACGCCCCTCTGGATTCTTTTGTATTTTGGTTGAAGTGGCAAGTACCACTAAGAAATTTCATTCGGTAATATCCCATATAACCATTTATACCATAAGTAATGACATATCCTGTGTGCAACATACAGCTACGGATCTGGAAACATGATAAAGCTGTGTTAAGGCATTTTATCATCAAGGAAATGTTGAAGCAGGAGCAAATGCTATGGGCCTCATTACGACCCTGGGGCTAATAGGTTAACGGTGCCGTAAAAGGCTGCGGCGCCGTTAACCCATTAGCGCCTAATTACGAGGTCCCTTTGCGGGACCCGACCTTAACGGCTGGTCTAGACCAGCCATTAAAGTAGGGACCCGCAAAGGGACCTTCGCGGTAAGTATGGTACCGCAATTTGCGGTACCGTACTTAGCGCCTTCGGCATTATGCCCTATGAGGATGGGAATGGGGAAGGGCCATGGGGAAATGGGGAAATACCGCCCCGCCAACCTTGGAATGGGGCGGTATTTCCCCATTTCACCATGGCGGACACTTTACGATACCGGCACCAACCATGGTGCTAATAGCGCCATGGTTTCGCGCCGGTATCGTAATGAGGGCCAATGTCTTGGCTTCGTTATGCTAGTCTCTTAAAATCAATGTCTCTTGAGTCAAATGTCATTTTTACCTCGCAGTCAGCGTGAAACTTATGATTTTTTAACTCTGCCATTCCTCCATCCCAGACACACACACACTACCTCCTTGCCCATTACTGTATGAACTGAGTCCTCACCCCGGCGACAGACATCTTGCTGGCAAGGAGTCACATAGAGTGGGGCCTGAAAGTCTTTTCTCACGTGTCTAATTATTTGCTCTCATTTCAATGGGTGCTCTGTGTATGCACGCCAGGAGACATTGTCAGGGAATTGATTTCAATGGGTGCTCTGTGTATGCACGCCAGGAGACATTGTCAGGGAATTGATTTCAATGGGTGCTCTGTGCATGCACGCCAGGAGACATTGTCAGGGAATTGATTTCAATGGGTGCTCTGTGCATGCACGCCAGGAGACATTGTCAGGGAATTGATTTCAATGGGTGCTCTGTGTATGCACGCCAGGAGACATTGTGAGGGAATTGATTTCAATGGGTGCTCTGTGCATGCACGCCAGGAGACATTGTGAGGGAATTGATTTCAATGGGTGCTCTGTGCATGCACGCCAGGAGACATTGTCAGGGAATTGATTTCAATGGGTGCTCTGTGCATGCACGCCAGGAGACATTGTCAGGGAATTGAGCGTTGTTTTAATAGACTGATTGTGCACATATTGGCTGATCAGAACCGAAGGGCACATTTGTACCCGAAAGACCCTTTAGCTCAGCCACAATGGTTTCTTCCAAGACAATGGGCCTCATTACGAGTGTGGCGCTCGGGAAAGAAGGGTGCTGGTATTCCGGACCGCCATACTACGAGTCTGCCTGATTGAGCAGATAAAAACGGGGAGAGAGTTCATGTAGAGATTGAAGAGAAGAGGTGATAGGCAGGTTGGTGTATAAAGCTATTAGTGTACTTTATAAGTAATCTATCTATACAAAAATATTATTATTTAGTTTTTTTAAACCATATATCAGCCAGTATGTGTATCAGATGCAACTGAGAAGACATGTTATTAAGTGGCCCTTCCTTACCCCCAGACAAGGGATGGGCTACACTGGAAAACACTCCACCCTCCCAGACTGGCTGGAGAGAAAATGTGTGGTTAAGCAACCTGCAACACAAAGATATTAATATCAAATGGAAATGGGTTACGCCCCTTCATTCCCACAATGCAACACTTACAGCAGGGTGATTTTATTAGGGAACCCTAGGGGTCCCCCTTTTCATTCATGCAATACACCATAACTCTATATTCATTTCCGGCTATGAAACCCTTTTCTCTGTTCCGTTGTCGCCATTTCCCTCTGAGGAAACTGCCCCGTCAGTCCACCCTCTGTGACAGGGGTCAAAGGTCGACCCTTGGGGTGGAACTGACATAACAGATCCCTACCCCCTTCCTGGCACCACCCACTGTGGACGTGGGCCAGGAGATGGCCCAAGTGGGTGGTTCCATCCCTAGGGGGCCTTGCATAGGCCACCCCTTCTTCTGCCTATTTCATGCCAGAGGATTCCTATATTGATCACCCCTATACAAGTCTAAAATACATAAACAACACTAACACTGCTTACAAACAAAGACCTCTAAAGAACTATTACCTCATCCTAAACTAATATATACTTCTAAATGTGTATACACAGCTACTCACACATAAATATGTGTATACATAATACAAACGTCATTCTCCAACTCTAATAATAAATAAATAAACCTATGTACATGAGGGGCCCGGGTGTGACTGCTGCAGTCAGCCTAAGCTTATAACTGTTCCTTCTGTCTTCATCTTTTTCTCTGATGGGGTGGGGCCTGCCTCTGCCTGCTGTTTCCAGAGGCTGGCCCACCCCCAGGCACGGTTTCCTTAAGGCAATGCCCCATTCACCACGTGGGGCACTGCCTCACCAGAGTCACTGCTGTACAGCACTTGCATGGTGCAAGGGGGCAGGCTGCGCTACCTTTGAAGCTCTGGCCAGCTGTTGAGATAGGACCGACGCCGTAAGGAGTTTAACAAAAGGCTTTATTTTAAGTTAAACTATGCACAGGCAGCAGACGGACCTTCAGCTTAAGGTACTCAAGGCAAACTGTCTGCCAGTTCAAAGCCTGCAGTACATACACATTCCGAGAAAATCCTAGGATGCAGGAATTCTCGGAATGTGTATGCATGAATGGAACACAGCATAATAAACACTCCAAAGGTCTGTAACACATATAAACAAAAATGATATGACATTTAAACCTAACACCAGCATTCCTGAACTCCAGCACTCTTCAATCGGGATACAAGGACGCGTCGGTGCAGGACTTTTTTGCTGCCAGGCCTGACATGGCAGGGCGGGTTTCTGCCTCCTCCCTCTTCATCTCCCCGGACGCTCTGACAGATGTGGCCTCCGTGGCGGACCATCACAGGGGCACGGCCATGTCGCCTCCCTGGTTCGGGCCGTGTGGCTGTGTTCTTCATGCAGGCACAGACGCGGCCAAAAATGTTGGACCCATCCCGTCTGCCCCCCAGGCGTGCTGTGAGCTAACCAGGCCCAGTGGGTACCTGGCTACATTGGACACACAGTCCAGGCCCAAGGTCTGTACCGAGCCACACCTGGTATACACTGCCCCTCAGAGAGGAGTTATCTTGGGTCTCCCTCTTTCTCCTTTCCTCGACCTTTTTTTTTCTTTTTCCCCTAACGGTTGCATTTTAGAACGTTCTCTCTCCACTACACAGCTCTGTCTATTGTTCTTTCGGCTCTTCCTTGCATCCACCTCCATGGTGGGCTCGACGGTATACAGTTCAGATAAGTCCATCTAAACACACACAGAAAACTTCAATACAATATGATTCTCCCCACCCAGGTGTCCGCATCTTTATTTCCATTGCGGGGACACATATATAGCCTACCTAACCAGGCCTGGGGCTACAGCTATACTTGCCAAAATCAGTGTGCCAGACACAGGTTTTGTGTTATCGGGGTGGAGAGCCACAATGCCAGGGTGGGTAGGATGAGGGGAGGCTGGATGCCAGGCGTGGGGTTTGTATTATAGGGCAGTAGGGTGCAGAAGACCAGGAATGTGTTTTGTGTCGTGGGCATGAGGGAGGCAGGACGCCAGGTATTGGATATATGTTGCAGAGAGGAGGAGTCCAGGAATTAGATTGGGCCGGGGGGGGGGAGGGTTTGGGGACAGGAGGTCATGATTGGGTCTTTAGCCAACTCACCTTGTGTCTGCTTTCTTAGTCAAGCTAGACCCTCTAGCTCGGCTCTACCTAGGACTTCATGGCTCTTATACTGGCAACATTGATGAAATTCAGAAACACCAGGTCATATTTGTGCTGGAGGACCGTGTGGAGGTGGGTGCTTTCTTACACATTTGGGCCCTGATTCATGGAATTATTTGTGCGTAAAATAGGGTACTTGCGCACCATTCTGCACGCAAATCCCTGTTCGTCGATTCATGTAATCAAATGCGCTGTACTTTTCCTGAGAGAGTTTACGCAGGCTTGCACGTCTCTGTGATCCGCTGACAGCCTTGCGCGAGACACCACGCAGAGCGTGGGCGTGGCTTGCTCAGAGGGCTGGGAAGGGGGCGGAACACCAAAAATGAGGCACCTGTTCAAAAATGGGCGTTCCGAGGGACGGCCTGCAGGCAGTGCCTTGCACACCCACAATTGCACGGCACAAGACATATTCATGGATTCGATCGCGCAACATCTCGGCCATGAAATGGCCACGCAAGTCCTTAATACGATATGTCACCCGAAGGCAGGCGTAAGTACACTTGTGCATAGTATTTGCAGTGCGGAGGTGGGGTTGTATGTCGGATTTCGGGGTGTGTGTACTCAACCGGGGTTCGAGTGTTCCAATGTAATTTAGGGGTGTGCTATGCAGTTTAGCGGGGTGCAGGAATGGTTAACAGGGGATCGCACGCAGATTTCCCAAATAATTACTGAGTTATGATTTTTTATACGCATGTTGTCGGGGTGCCAGATACAGTTACAGGGGACCACGTGTAGGGTCACTGAGATGCAGGCCTGCTTGCGGGAGACCCCTCGCACTGTTTTGATGGTGCATGTTTTTGTGCACAAAGGTAGCTACCCTGGCTGTTTCTGCTTTGGGTGTGGGCCTTTCAAGGTCCTTCCGGCCACGACTTGCGATTATGGTTACTTTGCGCAATAAATTCCATGCATACGCGGGGCGCACATTTTTCATTCTGCGCGCAGGCTTGCGCAGTGTCCTTCTCGGTGGGCGGGCCCTTCAGGATTTCTGCGTACATTTCCATGAATCGGGCCCTTGGTGTGCTTGCAAGAAAGTTGAGCATTTTTTGGGCGAGGGCGTTCTAGGAATATTAAGGGAAAAATCGGATGGTGCTACCTGTCATGTGTTACTGTGCACAGTAACAAGGGCATACAGTGGTGCACCTATCAAACTAGGGTAAAACTGGGTATATAACATCCCTACCCGACATATACAGCTGGGGAGAAAAGGTATCTGGCATGTGGTGGCATTTACTGGAGATGTGGCACTGTAGCGGAAATATAATGACACACTATGCACACGTAGGGGCTGTAGAAATGTTCCTGGCTTATGATGGTTGTGCAAACCTTCATCTGGGAACATAGGGGGATGGGAGCATATGTCGATCCATGGCGGAACGTTGTGCTAAGAAGACGTTACTGCATAAGCACACAATGCTCAGTCTCGGCATTTGAAAGAGTTTCTGGCACATGGTTGTGATTTGTCTTGGGAGGATAGCTCAGCAGCAACGTGCTTGCCTTGGAAGTAAGACAACTGAACAACACGATCCCCGGGTCCGCGCTTAGAAACCTCTGGGTATTAAACACGTTATAAATAACCTATCATATCATACATAGACATGCAAGACTGAACCAGGGCAGCATAAATGCGCTTCTATCAAATGGTGATTGGAAGAGAGAATGTTAGACAACGTCCGAGCTGTTGATGGTTTTTATGGTACCTTCTGACTTCACAGTGGCATGAAATGCTCAACCTTGGCATATGTAGATGTCCGCGTGGCATATGGAGATGTCAGCCCATCATAATGGCACACAGACATTCACGGCCGAATCGTGGCTCGTCCTAGAATTTGGTGGCTGTAAACGTACACACAAGACTAAACCAGGCCACATAACGATGCCCTTGCCAGTTGGTTATACACAGTCATGGAAGGTTTACATAGGCATACAGCCGTGTCGCCGACACATGATGCTGATAGCTAGGCATGCAAGGAGAACCTGGGCAGGGAAAGCTATTCCAGGCCGATAGGCAGCACAGGGACATACATATCAGGCTGCACACGGGCATGTCAGGCACTGTCTGTCTGCGTTGGGCATTAGTGATTGAGAGCACCTAATGAAAATGGCAAGCTGAGGTTTGGGACAAAATCATTTTTCGTTGAAAATGAAAAAGCATGTCGCTAAAGTAACTCCTTGCCTGAAACCTGCGTGTGGCCCTACGAAGCTCGTTACTGCCTCCCAACCAGGGCTGTTGCTGGGTCTGGAGAAGATCCGGGGCTATGCCAGTTTTAGGACTGGGGGCTAGGTAGCCTTTTTGGTTGTAACCCCGGAGCTTCTAGCTGGGGCTACAACCAAAAGACCCGGGGCTATAGCCCCCTAGCCCCCGCCCCCCCCCCACCTCCCCCAGCAACTCCTCTGCTCTCAACCCTCCCTCCCCAGTTGATTACCTATGCAAACACGGACTTAGAATCCCATGCTGACACTTCAGGCCAGTTCACCCCCGTGCACCCCCTTCAATTGTAGAGAGTGATAGAAGCCACGGGTACCACCCTAGCATCCTGATTACATTCCTTACAAGGGAAGCAATCAGGATCCCGGGAGGATAGCTCAGTGGCAACGTGCTCGCCTTGGAAGCCAGATAACACGAAGCAACACAGGTTCGATCCCCACGTCCACGCTTAGGAAACCTCTGGGTGTTAAGCGTGTTATTAATAACCTTTCATATCAATCAGTCCACCCATAGTTCACCTGCACATTTCCCGAGGTGGCAAAGCCCCGTGATGGAACCACATGCAGGCGGGCACACGGCTGCCTGATTATTGGCACTTTTAGGCTTGGAGCCCTCTCCCCTGTAGAAGTGGGCGTGCACCAGGTGCCCTCTGTTACATGTCTGCAGATGGCAGCATTCTGTGAAGCTGTACAGAGAATGGCATTTTACTGACAGGGGACTGATGTGCTCCTGGAGGAATTCAGCTCAGTGAAGTGCGGGAGGCAGTGACCTAATAGGACTGACTGACAAATACATACGATAGAGTGCAGCAGCCCGGGAGCTGAGAACAACCAGGGGAAATTGAGTACAGTCACATATTGTTTAAAATCAGTTTTGTTTTGAGAGGAACACACCTCGGGATACGATGCAGTTACATTCATGCGCCTTGCAATGTGATTATATAAAATCAAATGATGGCAAAGGAAAGAAAATATCTTATATATATTGCATTTAATAGGTATTAGTGCTACAGATGTTATACTCATGTGAATGAAAAGCACGCATTAAATGCCAATCTCATAGTTTTGCCATCCAGGTTATCAGGGAGCAAATGAAAATATTGCTAATACATTTTGCCACCGTTTTACTCTTAACGCTACAGTGGATGCTCCTGACTCGCCCCTTTGCCTTGCATGTTTGGTCCTGCAAAGGTGTGGCACAATTCTGTCTTTGATGATAGAAGCAAGCATGACTTTTGGCACACGTTTAGCCCATATCATATTGAAGATGTCTGGCTATCCCATATTTTCCATATATAAAAAAAACCCGGCAGCCATTTTGAAATGGTTTCACCAATTGCTGTTTTTGTGACGCCTGATTCGAACCTTAGAAGTATTTAACTGCCTAATGGGCCTTCCTCCCTCTATTGGGGGGATAGCTCAGGGGCAACGCGCTCACTTTGGAACACAGGTTCAATCCCCTGGTCGGCGCTTAGAAACCTCTGGGTATTAAGCATGTTATAACTAACTAATTACAATGGTAGATAATGTCAAATGAAATGTGTCCGTTTTGTAATTTAACAGACTTATGGTTTTCAATGGATCGGCATTAAAAAGAATGATTGCTGTTCATTCCATGTAAAAAAAAAGTTGTCATTACTATGCCTATTAGAGTACATGTTTTTATAAGTCAAATATACTTGGAAACTGTATCCTCTCTTATTTATTTTCGTCAGTATAAAGTGTGCCACAAAGACCAAGAGCATGACACTGTGAGCAGCCATTCGGCACTTGCAATGTCCCACACAACCTTCCGTGCAGTTCTCGACTCGAGTGAGTAGCGCCTAGTATGGATACTCCAGCATAAATCCTACCCGTCCCCATCTTTCTTCCACCACTGATCAATCAGCGTGGGGAGATGTGACCATCATGTGGGCCCTGCTGTGGCCAGCCTTGAATGCAGCCCCTTTGATAAGCTGAATGGGCGCATCCTATGTAGGAGGTAGACGGTCCCTCGCTCTACCATTCTGCATAAGCAGCTGCTGTCCTGCCTCGATGACACACTCTTGGTTGCGGGTATGGTTATGGAGCAAAACTACAAATCTCTCCAATGGCTTTAGCAAGTCTTCTGCTGACTGCTTAGTTGGCCTTTCAGCCCATATTCAGACTGCACCAGTGGCACCTCCATATGTTTTCCAGGTATCCCAAGCAGTCCTTTCACCCCTGCCTCCAAAAAGGACACATTATCACACCCAGCAATTGCATGGAACATTGGCAAGGCCGTACAAGGATCAGGGGCCAGAGCTCGTGCTAACTTATGAGGAGCAAAGAACCAACATTTCTTACCAGCTGCAAATGCACACCAGAGTTCATAAAGGTTCAAACGATGTGCAGGTGTAATTTCTGGAATTGCAATGGCACTGTGTAGAGGGTGTGGGCGTGTGTTATTCTGCACAACATCAATTAAGTGCAGTAGGAAGGCGAGTGTCTGCCTCTTTATGTGACCACAGAGCTAGTCTCAAGACATCGTGACTATTTATACAAAACACTTTGCTATCATTTGTGGTCATTTGTGGTAATCACCTGTTTGTTTGTGGCAACGGCTTTTGCCAAGAAGGAGAACAACTGAGTCTTGTTTTTTTATCAACCACTGCTGTGAGTTTTTTGGAGCTCGACACATTTCCAAACACCTTTCCCTTTTTGCTGCGAGCGACACTATATATGTAACCTTTCAGGCCTTCACTCCACTCCGTTTCACACTCCAGACTATGGCTACATTTGATACAGAGTGAAGCTTTGGTTTTAAGCAGGGCACGCAACCATTAGTCACGTCATCTTGGAAGGTGTTTGCAAACCCTGGTGGCTGCATGTTGACGATGGCTGCGCATGATTTTCCTGCCAAAACAAGTCCTCCAGATCAGCATTACGTTTCTGGCTGGCAATTTAAAGTATAGGCAAGTGTGAGCCGTCATCCTTAAATGATATTATTTGCCACTGTTTGACTTTTCTCTTCTGATTGAACAGCTGAAGATATGGAGGTCGTTCCGTTTAATAGGTTCTGTGATATGTTTGGTTAAAAAGCCTCTAATTGAAATAGGCCTCAAAATGGTTACCTTGAAGTTTCTCAGTCTTGAGCACTTGGTCTAGCGCTGCTGGATGTACTATATTTCTACTGTCAAGGTACAATAACATCACAGCTGGTTTCACTGTGTGAGTTGCCAATATAGTCTACTGCTCAGGTGAGAGGCTTGACGCCTGTTGCACACGCCACCTGTGAATATGTTTGGCCTCCGGGTGATGCTCATCCATGGGCCTCATTACGACCCAGGCGGTAAGGGGTTAACGGCGCCGTAAAAGGTGTCGGCGCCGTTAAACCCTTACCGCTTAATTACAAGGTCCCTTTGCAGGTCCCGACCTTAACGGCTGGCTTTACCAGCCGTTAAGGAAGGAACCCGCAAAGAGACTTTCGAGGTAATTACGGTACCGCAATTTGCGGTACCGTAATTACCGCCTTCCCCATTCCCATTGAGCCCTATAGGGGCAAAAATGGGAATGGGGAAGGGCCAATGGTGAATGGGGAATTACCGCCCGTCAACCTTGGAATGGGGCGGTAATTCCGGCATTCACCATGGCGGTGTTGGTAAAATACCGGCGGCAACCATGGCGCTACTAGCTTAGTTAATTTCCCAAATTCTTCAATTAAGAAGGCCATCTCAGAAGCAGGGACCTTCCAGCTGTGCAGATCTGCTGGGTTTTCTTCCGGGCCTACAGCATCAATGACACTCTATTTATTTATTTATTTAGCATGTGTAAAGCGTGCCTAACCCGTAGGTATCTGGGCGCTGGAAATACAGGGTAAAAAGCATTTACAAGTGTGACCACAAGCAAAATACGATACGGTCATTCAATTTACAGGTGCGTCTTTACAGAGTTTACAATATGTACAGGTTAAATGTTCAATTTACAGTGTCCAATATGAGGGTTCTAAGTGTTCGTTCTAGGTACAGTTTATCGGGAATAGGTGTGCAGTATGCAGTGCAGTGGTTTGCAGCAGAGATGTGAGTACTACTGATTCGGCACAAGGAGCCACGATTTGAGTTTTCTGAGGAATTAGGAGTGGGATGCATCAGATCGGATGGCAAGAGGGAGAGTGTTCCAGCTTTTCGCAGCTATTTAGCAATAAAATAGAACGCATGCTTTGACTTTCTTATGTCGGATATCTCTGGCATGATTTCTTCCTGGGTGTTACAAGGGCACGCTAAGTGAAATCATATTGCTGAAATGGATAGGAATGAATCCTGCATAGCGAGTATGGTCCAAAGTAAAGAACCGGGGAACAATCTTGGATAGGGCCGCTATATAGGGCATGAAGTCATCTCCCTCGGCTATCGCTCTCATACAAATCGTCTACAGAATGATGTACCAGAATTGGAAATGCGGACAGGCAACACTTCCTTCCTTGCACCAGTCTTCTAGCAATGTTATTTTACTGCTATCATGCAGTCTTGGCTGTGTGCATTATAGACCTGATGGAGAAGTACATAGAGACTACTGGCTGTGATTTGATGAGTCCTACAGGTGTGTGCGTGTTTCACACGGGTTGCTTTTATACATGAATCTGCGTTTCCATCTGCTGTAACGCCAGCCTGGACAAAAGCTCCAATCCACCCACTTTCATCCCAAGGTTTTCCAAGTACCTTGAGCACTGTCATCTCAACACGGAGTGCATCGAAAAAGGCAATAAATGTATCCTTATCGTGAGTTCCTGGTTTGCTAATGTGTAGAGTGGATGATTGAATGTGATGACTGTCACGGGCCCAGGACTAAGGGCTTGAACTGCCGTCTTCACAATATCTATTGAATGGCGAATCGTGGCCACAGAAATGACATGCTTTGGAAATTAGGCAAGCTGGGAATCCAGTGCTGATTCAACAACATTCTGAGGTGTTTCTTGTGGGCTTGTGTGATATGACACCTAGGAGATTATTCAATTCCCATCGAGGTCGTCACCAGCCAAAACCTGTGTCACACTCTACAGCAAGGTATACTCTTTCTCTGTGACTTGCAGGATTAGTTGACAGTCTGCTGGGCCTTCTTGCTTTGAAACAGGACAACCTGTTGTACTCAGAAGGAATGCTGGTGCGCGACTCAAGGAGATGTGTAGTCCTTTTGTTTGAACCTGTATCATAATGTCTGGTGATGGTCTAATCGGTTCCACTGAAATTGTCGGGATGCTGAAACAGTGATCCAACCAACATTACAAAGCCCCAGAAAACCATTGGAAATTGTCTTTTAACCAGCTCCTTTTTGTGTTATATTTGGAATCAGAAGGAAGGACAGGGAACAAGCTCTGATTTTACTTCTGGTCAGATAAAACTCTTGTTCCAGTCTGTTTTTGCACATTGTCTTGATGAACCGGTCCCAAAAGGATTCAGTATCTTACGCATTTTATCCATTGTCCTTTGCACTGATTCACCTGCAAAGACAAATGTGATAATATTACCAGATAAAAGATATTGTGACACGCATTTATAGGATAAATCAAGCAAACTCAATGCTATGCCTGTGAACATACACTGGGTGTGCCCCAAGTCTCCCGCTTCTATCGTCAAAAGCACAATGCTGCTAAATACCTCACCTACCCACTATGCTCGTATGCAGGTGATAAGGAGCAGCAATAAAAGGATGGGAAATCCTACCTCTCTGGTTTAACTCAGCTGGTAAGTGTTGAACAGGTGTATTTACTAGAGGAAATGACCCCACCATGTGAATCTATTTTCCATTCCAAAATCCATGAGACCACCACAGTGGAGCTGCAGCATTTGAACCATGGCATCCCTGCCAGAGAAGAAAGTGGATCTTGGATTGGATTCCAAATGCCACAATTGAACCATGACATAAGATGACACTCGTTGGGGGCTCCTGCCGGCATTTCAACTATGAACCCCCTAAAATTCAATAAGGGTGAACAGGGACCCCGGTGTGTGGTTCTGAGAGAATGGCAGCCATTAGCAAGCACTGGAGGAAGCAGGAACCCAGTACATGCAATGCCAGCGAACTGGATTAGGGGTGATCAGTGACGGAGAGAAGAGAAGGAGTACAGCGACAGATGTGAAGGAAAGCCAGTGCAACAGAGGAGAAGATGCGCTGTAGGGTGGAATACAGGAAAGAGGAGGGGAATTTCCAGTAGTCAGTACTACAGTTGCAAAAGGAGAGCAATTATGGATATCAGATAATTGGCACAAAAGAAGGTCTGAGTGTGAATACATGACAAGCCATAAAGATGCCACCAAAGATGTGAACGAAAGACACCAGTTCCTCAAGATAACTCAAACAGGAGGAGATTGCTGCCAATCCGATGAAAGCAGGACCTGCAACACGATGGAGGTACTAAGTATTGATAACAAGAGTTTGAAAGATAGGTTTTTCACATTCATACGCCAAGTTATGAACTATGGGAGCTATGATAGCTGTAAAACAGGCATGGTATCAAGAGACATTAAAGACAAGTGAAACACAGTTTGAAAACCTTTATCCTCAATAGTCAGGATGGGATAACGCCTTACTTGCCCTAACTCTAAGGTGGGAATCTTCCCTAAGGGAAAGCAAACTAAGGGAAGTCTAAGTCTGTCGGCCCAAAACAAAATACTGTGTTGAAACCTATGCTTGTCCTCACTTCTATGGGAAAAAGCGGTGCATGGATTTGGCCAACACAGTAGTGTTCAAAGTAAAGTTAATGTGAAAATGGAGCTCTTCTTTAACCCCTTCCCCAAGTTCAAGACACTGAAGTAATGTTCAAAGTAAAAGCGTTACAATGGAGCTACGCTGCAGCTCCCTTCCCCAAAGTTCAAGGCACTCAGGTTTAGAAAGTTCCCAGGTTCCCAGGATTTACTTGGCAACTCAAATTGGCTTGACAAAAGTTCACAGTACCTTTTTCTTGTCAGCATATACCTCTGCAACGGGTCGCTCAGGCTTCCCTCGCCCAAGCCAGACCTTCTTGATTGTTCTCAAACTCAGAAATACTGAACTAGTTCAATGTTGCCTCCTATTAAGTAGCATAGGTTAATTCAAAAAGTCCTACTAGAAAACTATTACTCTTCCCTTGGTTCTTGGTGGGACCCCCCTTCCCCACTCTAAACCAATTTATTTTGGTTTGTAACACTTTGTACTTCATGCAAATCTCTTTCAAAGCTAAAGCTCCCCTGATCGTGGCGCAGTTGTCAGACGCATGGTTCACCCACTACAAATCGTGCAACCAGGTGCCTTACTTTTTTTGAGCTCTCCTGTTCTCCTTGTGGTGTCTCTATGGCCCTCCTGGATTCAGCCTCCTTCCTGTGGGCCACCCAATGCTTCTCAATGATATTGGTTCACTGGAAAGTATTTTTTCCTTTACTTTCGGGAATGTTGCTCCCACTTCAATTTTCACACAGCTCCCCCTTTTTTGGATCTCTATTTTTCTTGGTTTTCAACGCTGTGCACAGTTCCCCTTTATTCACAGGAGCTTCCTATTCAGCTACAGAGTCTTTCGATAATGTCTACTCCTGCACGCGACCACTCTGTTACTTTGTATCAGCAGAATCCTTTGTCAGTTTCATCCGACGTGTCTTTCACTATGCGCGGTTGAGCGATAAGATTGTATCTTGCTCAAACACACCCGGCGTTCACATTGCTTGCCTCCCCGGTTGTGTTTCCTTGACTTTTACTAACAGCGTCCTGGTAGTCGGATGTCAGGGTCTTCACACCAGCCCCTCAGACACTCCTGGGTCTCCTACTCAGCCCAGGGCAACAAGCACTTGGCATTCTCATAAAAAAGGGATTAGCACGCCTCTGGGAGCCCTTTTTCAGACCCTTTCTTCCAAATGGAGGGGCAGGCTTCTGCCAACGCTGTTATAGAGCGCTCCTTCATGTAAGCCCTCAGCGTCTCAGCGTCCTGGATTTACCCATCCGGTCCTGGGAAGCCAAAGCTCCAAAGCTCTCCTCCCAACTCATTCTAACCACTGAGTGCTTGAGTGATTTTTATACTGTCCTGAATACCTGACAGGTTGCAGGTGTGCATGGTTAATGTCAATTGTCCGACCTTGCCTGGCCTTGTTAGTGGGACATAGAAAGGGAAGAGGATGATGTTCCTTGATCTGCATCTTCTTCTTCTCAGTACTATGATGGTGTTTCTCATAGGAAGTATGTACTCCTCTTGACTTCTTCTTCTTTGTCACAGTACTTAGATAGTAGTTAGGGCAGTGAAGATGGTGCACCTTATAATTGGAAGGTGGTTCTAGTTCTTTCACTCTGGTATCCTTAATAAATGAGGTTAACAGGGAAGGAAAATATTGGGTCTCACAGTAGTAGTTTAGTAGTAGTAAGATTAAAGGGACGGCAGGATAAATCAGTGTTTATAGAAAGGGGTTTGCTGCCCTGGGGTTTTACATTCCCTTAATTTCCTCTGAGTGTGAGTGTTTGACGGAAGGTTATGGGGTAGGGCAAGACATGTGTGACAATATCCTATGACAGTAGAGGGGAGGTAGGATAGATTGGGATTAGGAATAGGGGATACCATATGTTACCCTCGGGCATCCCACTTTCGGTCTTCAAGGACCCTCTCTCCCAGTAGTACCCCTTCTCAGACTCTTCCCCGGAATCAGAATCTATCAGTCCTGCCGTTCTCTTTATTACCTGAGGGGGTGGGTCTTAAGTAGGTTAAAATTAGAGAACACCCTCAGATTTCTCACATACCCATAAAGGGTCATGAAGTGAAGAGATTGAAGGTAAGTGTTAAAAGTTCACAAGCTCTGTTATGAAGTATGTGGAGGTGAGACTGCTTAAGAGTAATGAAGACAAGAAGTAAAGAGGCACTGTTATGAGAAGTGCAGATAATAAACAATTAAAATAAAGGTAAGGGGGGAAATCATTGTGGAAAAGGGCAAGAGCCAAGCCTTTCAGGTAAGTGGCCAGCAGTCAGCAAATACTCTCAACATAATAAGTTCAAGGGAGTTTAAATACTCCCAAAAACATTTGGGAAGTGGAACCTTAGGAGCCTGCCTCCCAAACCACCTAGACTCTGCACGGATGTGTTTGGATCAGCAGATCATTGACAGAGGAACAAGACCTGATATTATGATTGCCTGATCTGAAAAATAACTTTAAAATAAAAATGAATATTTGAATGTGTGAAAAATGATTAGATGTAGTAGGAATTACAGAAAGTTACAGATTTTGCAGAGTTAACATGTATGTGTACCCAAATAAAAAATACCCCCATTGGAAATGAGAATTACTTTTTTACTTGCTAAAGCATTATTTTACTCACAATTGCAAAAGACAGGGAGTAGTCTCAGAGTAATCTGGATCCTTTCATGGACCTATTGAGATCCAAAGGTCAAACAATGTTGAACCCCATGGTGAATATGGAAGAGAGAAATGGTTACTGTGTTCCAGTATCTGTGCTAAAGTAAAAAGCTAATTGAGACAAAAGGAAAAGGAAAAACAAGAGAAAACAAACAGTTTTGCAAGTTATTCCCAGTAGGATTAATGGGGAATTTGAAAGTGTGCAATCTGGGAAATGTAATGCGAATGGTCTACATGAAGTTTCTGAATTTAAAATTGTGCATCATGGGAAAAGTCGTGACAAAGACCCACTTAGAATCTTAGAATCTGAAATTGTGCATTCTGGGAAACATACCACTAGAGAACCACGTAAAGACTCCACGTGAAGCTGTACACTTTGTGAAACGGGGTGCCAACTATATAAAGACTGAATCGGCATGTTTCCTCTGGGAAATGGACAGCCAGAGAACTACAATGACATGGGCTTCATTACAACCACAGCAGTGTGGGTAAAAACACCGGTAATGCAGTGGTTATTCTGTTACTGCCACATTACCGCACTGCCGTACTAATAGTTTGTTGGTGAAGTGGAGGATTTACCGCCAGCAAAAATCCGGAGGAGAATATGCCACTTTGCAGCGGGTAAAAACAGCGGTAATGCAGTGGTAATTCTGTACTGCCACATTTCTGCACTGTCATACTAATAGTTTCTTGGTGAAGTGGAGGATTTACCTCTGGCAAAAAGCTGGAGTAGAATCCGCCACTTTACAGCCAAAAATCTGTACAAAATCTGTGGAATTGCCGCTGGCAGTAATTCTGCCAAAATCCCTGTGGAGTTCTATGGACTCTAAAAATGGGGAATTACACACCCCTATCACCACCTATAATCCCGCTGTAAATCCGCTGGACCAGGTGGCAGTAATGTTAATTGAGTTTGGCAGTAATTCAGCAGATTTCAGTTCAATCAACACCAGGCTCATAATGAGGCCTGTTGTGCCCAGAGTATAAGAACCCACTATATATGGAAACTGTCAAATATACAGTAAAGAAGGGTTGCGCCTGTCGAGCAGGGACCCGGACAGAGGAGCGCACACATTCAAACATGGCTTGAGCGGCCAACATTTTACCTTCCAGCAAGTGTGCAAAATGCAATGCAGCCAAGGAAATAAGATTGAGGGCGTTTCACACACATTCGCTGCATGCCAACCCTCAGATTGGAGGGTACGATAACCACAGGCCTGGTGTGAGGAAAATCACACTTACGGTGCATTTCATTAAATAAATGCCGAGCTAGCACCCGCGTTAATGTCTGAGCTTCCCCTTCCCGGCGTCGAGCTCTCATCCGAGTCAAAGGCAGGTGAGGAAGGCGAACTATATCTGCCTGACGCCTTTAAAATACGGGGAGGTCACAGTTCGCTATTCAATTGCATGGAGCCATTCGACGTGTGTGTGGGAAACACCAGAATAATTGGCTCATAAGGGATGAAGAGCACGAGGAGGTTAAATAATTTGCCCACACTCAAAACACTTTAGTCAGGCAGAGAAATCCAGCCTAGGATCTGGTTCCACAGAAACCAATTAAGCCCCTCACTGCAACTCTTCCATTTCCCGCCACTGCCTTGTAATATGGTGCTTCATACTGGCGTCCAGTTTATTTGCTACGCATTGCAACATTTGTTACATGCGGATGCAGAAAAAGAAAGGGAAACATATATTCACAAAATGGCGATCTCCCTAGTGTGTGGGAAAGTCAAGATTCTGTTAAAGACACAGAGGCGAGTATTTCCTTCTTTTTCTTTAAGGCTCAGCGAAGCAAGAATCGCGAAACCCATCCTTCAGGCTTCAGCCATCTCAACCAATCTTTGGGTCTGATCCTGAAGCCAAAACTGAAAATATAGCACTATGGGTGAGGGAGGAAAGCTGCACCAGTTCCAAACATTCAAGAATTAACAGAAACACTAGCCACATAGGCTACTAATAATTGCTCCTCAGCACGCAACAACCTCTCCACTAAATGACAGAATCCTGCTGCACAATGCCATGTCTGCTTTATTTGGGTGGGATAATCCTCACATCTATTCTTTAAAAGAAGAATGACTTTCTGGCACGCTAGTTAGGAAAATCTGAATTCTATATCAAGATCGAAGGCTCCTTTTATGTACGTTTGAAGAATACACACCGCCAACAAAGCTACCTGGTCAATACGTTTAAAATAAAGCATTCATGATGTAAGTCCGTACCCAGGAGAAGGGCTTTGGGGCCGCTGCGCTGGGTGCTAAAAGGGTGCCAAAGAATCTACACCAGCTTCCTCCATGACCCATGGCATCCTCCGGGATAGGGTGACTATGGACACTGCTTTATGGGGGGTCCTGAAAGCAATCAGCAACAAATGTTCCCACGTGACCCTACGCTCTTCTGTCATAGCTTCACAACCGTTTCGGGTGAAACATTCAAATACAAAATGCTGAATTTGCATCTACTGCCCATTCGGCATGGGGAAAAACCAAAGCCCATAATGTCGAACATGGCAAGCGGGGTTGCGGGGGTGTTCCCGGCTCCCCTTGGTCGGCATTATGGCCCTCGGTGGATGTGGGGGTGTCCCCCGCTTCCATGAGATTGAAAGCGTGGGACAATAAAGTTTAAAAAAGGAAGATATGATCCTTTGGCGCCAGCTCCGACCCACGTTAGTGGGATGGAACTGACGCTGCAGGGATGGAGTGGAGTTGGCGACACACACAGAAGTGTGCCACCACAAAAGATAAGTAGGGGGAATAGAATGCGGGAGAACGCTATTAATGTGATCACTGTGCAGTTTTTGATTTGGTATTTTCCCTTCATAACACTTGAGGCATCTGCTTCAAAGCTTGGGATGACCCGGGAAAGCTGAAGAAGGCACAGCTCTTTCACCTGTGATGGTCCGCTATGACACGGGAAAGGTGACTCCTTCTGGAGAGAAGACCCTGTTTACGGTTTGCAAGACTCTATTGTTCAAGACTCTGTTACAATTCATCAAACAGAGGAGCATAGTCAATTTGCCGGATAAGACTTTCAGAAAAAGATCTTCATTGATTAGTCAGGTTTCAAAAGGGATCGATGAGCCCCAGCCTGGTATGCTGTGCCAGAGGATGTTTAAGCACGCTAAAATATGTGAGCAATCTACAGAGCAGGGAATATTCCCCCACCAGAACTCCATCTACAAGGCACTGGCAGCCCGTCTAGCTTGCAGATCTGCCACAATGAACCGTTCTGTAAGCATTCCCAGAAGCTAATAGGCAGAAGACACTGCCTACTTCCACGACTTCTGCCTTAGAAGGAGCAAGCTGCCATTCCATTCACCAACCTTGCCGTCAAGCACTGGCCGATCTACGATATTTGATCATAAAGGATGATAAAGGTTTAATGAAGTGGACAGCATCCTCCAAAACTCCCAGCTTTCTCCAGGACAGTAGTAAATTATCTAGGCCACAGGTTTCAGGGATAACAACAACAACAATGAGTTAGGATTTCTTTGTGGGTCTTGCAGAAGTAGAGGAATTTGGGATCGAAGGTTTGACGTGTGCATGGAAAGTTCTAAAAGATCCCAATACCATTATTGTGTCTTTCGGGCAAGGAAAGAATGGTCACATTCTGCTTTCTCATCTGCGTTATCATCCTAGACATTGTGATGAATGGAGCAAAGACATATTCTGTCCATTGCCCTCAAATCTGTAGGACGGTACCCACAGCTGCTGACTCCGGGCCCAGCCTATAACTGAAGATCCTGGCCAGTTAGCAGTTCAGCCTGGAGGCAAACAGACCTGTGTGACAGGAGCCCCAGGCATCAGATCTTGAAATGCCCTCCTGCTCAGACACCAATTGCTTTAATCGAGAAGGTGCCTACAGTTCCATTTTGCCACTGAATTCAACGACCGTGGGAGATATTCTGCCAGAATAACCATATTTCTGCATATTCAAGAGGGCCGGAAATCCTTTGCAATTTCCACTTGGAGTCTGGACTTCGTTCCTACTGGGTGACTCACAAACTGTGACTATAGAGTGTAATGTTGGTGTTGGAGCAACGTAATAAATATATTCATTTGACCGAGTGATAGGAAGGAGTTCATTCTACAGCAGATTTCAAATCCTCAGACCCAGAAAGGGATGTTTTCTCTTCCTGCCAAGCCCATGTCTAGGACAGATGCAGGGTTTGCAAACTGACATCAGACACACATGATCTGAGTGTACATACTGCAGTGTTAATCTAAAGTAACTGATCTTAAACAAACAGTGTGGAGGTCCTGCAGTGAAGGGGTCTGCCATCTTTGGATCTCTCTTTGGACTACAACTCCGATCAGCCCTATCCAGCATAGTAAATGATGAGGGATCATGGGATCTATAGTCCAAAGCATTCAGGAAACTGGAAGCTGCAGACCCGTGATCATAAAATAAGTTGGGGTTTTCATCAGATGAAACTGAAAGTAATGTATTTTCTTTTATGTCTCTCCATCGTATGTCACTTTAAGCAGAAATGAAAACACAGAAAAAAATTCTGTAGAAGTACAAAGTGGGAAACAAGGGGCATAATGGGGCTCCCCCATTTAAAAAAGAAAGTAGAAAAAAAATAAAAGGACACTGAAATAACATCTGTTAGAAATCGCTAGGAACTAGGATGACTGCTCCTCTGCTATATACTACCCACAGACACACAAACAGCACAAATAACTGTGATGCACTACATACTAACCATAGATGTGCTGCAAAGCTCTTCTCCTTTATACTGACATAAATACACAGTGCCCCTGTGATGTACAATGACGACAGATGCAAACAGGAACACTCTCATTATATTCATAACTGTTGTCAAAGTCCCCATAACCTAAAAAGTCATATCCCTGTATGCCAGAACGAAGGTTGTACGCTCTAATGTATCTCTCAGAGTGCCAGTCATTGTTTGTTTTTGCTATTGTTTGGTGCTGAAGCAAAACTAAAGATGTGATAGCTGGATGGATTAGAATTAATCTTAACCCCTGGCATCACTCTGGGCAATCCTCCAGAACATCATTCCTCAGCCTCCAACAGTCCATTACATAAAGGAGAAAGTTTATATGCAAATCAGGCTTGGTCTCACTCCAAAAGGTTCGCCAACACTATTGCAATAGTGTACAATTTGGAGGGACATGGCATGTAGGAAGGGACACACAGCTTGTGGGTGTTGTAAGTTTATTTACCCAGCCATTGATTGCCCATCACCATGCTAATCGCTAGGGCCATTCCCACCCACTAGTTGCCCCTCTACTCAAAATAAATCCAAGTGAGATATCTTTGAGCAAGCTCTATCAAGCTGCAACATCAAACATCAATGTATAACTAACCCGCTGTTCTCATTCTACTCGATCACTCCTCTGATTTCAACCAGTCCATCCTCATAAAACAGCTCCATGATACCCTTGGTATGTCGGAGCGGGTACTGGACTGGTCGACCTCCTTCCTCACTGACAGTCCCTTCCAGGTTATCCTGGGTTCTTTCTCATCTCCCACTTCCATCTCCACTTCTGGCTCTTTACCATCCATCTCGCCCCACTTGCTCACCTTATCGCCACTTTGTCCCCGTACTTCCAGTGTTATGCAGATGACACCCAGCTCTTCTTCAAACCTGCCTCTGAAACCCTTCTTACTTCCTCTACCATATCTGACTGCCTATCTGCTATCCAGTCCTGGTGTGCCTCAAATGATCTCTGTCTCAATACCAGCAAGACTGAGATTCTTCCAATTAGGACTGCTGCTTCCCCTTTCGTCCCTTCACGCTGGCCACTCTCTATGGGCTCTCCCCCCTCTCCTTCATCTGAAGCCAGAAACCTTGGAGTCATCTTTGACTCAGCTCTCTCTTTCCTTCCTCACATCCTGGACCTTTCCAAGAAGGCCCATTTCTAACTCCATCTCCTCAGAGGTACCCTACCTTTCCTCACTTTCCCCCAAAAGCTCAATGTCTCTAGAGCTCTGGTACTATCCAGGAAGGACTAATGGACCAGCCTCTTCCTTAATTCACCCTCTTCCTCTCTCCACCCCCCTTTATCTAATCCAGGATAGGGATCAAGACCTATCCTTGGCTTCAAGCCCAGGGACCATATCTCATCAGCCCTAATATCTCTCCACGGGCTCCTGGTTGTTGAAAGGATCAAATTCAAATGACTCTGCATCATCCATAAGTCTGTCTGAGGCCAGGGGCCATGCTATCTACAACTTGGTCTCACCAAATACTCTCCCTCCAGATCTCTCTTATGTTCTGGCTCCAACTCTCTGCGTGTCAAGCGATTCTATAAGCAGCGAGCGAATGGCCAATCTCTTTCCTCGGCTGGCTCCCTCCTCTGAAACAGCCTCCCCCATCCTCTCCATTTTGAGCCAGAACTCCTCAAATTTCACATGCTCCTCAAGACTCTACTCTTCTCCTCCTCCTTCCTGTACTAGATCACACAGTCGCTGAGATTGGTGGCCTGGGTCCTTATGTGTCCTTCTGAGTCTGGCCTTCTGTCCAATCGCCTACAGCCTCTGCCCTCCCCTTGCACTTTCCTTTGCGCTCCCACTGGCCTGTGCTGTCCCATGATCCTGCACCTATTGTATTGGCAGGTGTCCACACTTTAACAAGTGGTCTCTGCCAGGCACTTAACTGTTGCCTTGCAACTCACTCCTTGGCACTTACCCATCTGTGAAACATCTAGTAGATACCATAGTGTTCCCTTGTCCCTTCTCTCTTTGCACTTGCACGTTCCAAATGTTCACAAGGCCTTTTATGACCGGCTCTGTCTTTGTTCATCATTGTTATTTTGCCTTCTGTTCCCTTGCTCCCTCCCCCATTTGCCCTGTGGGCACTTTGAAACACAATTACTTTATGTATAAACGCCTCACAAATGCACAATAAATAAAATAAATAAACTTTGACCCATCAATGTTATTTCAAAGCAGTCTGCTGAGAGTTAATGGCTTAATTGACGCTGTATAGGTGCAACTGGTGTTAAAGAAATGTCTTCAACACGCCTGCCTTCTGCCACTTGGTTTATATATGTTTCTTGCACTGAAGCCCTTTTAAAAAGAAGCATTGGCAAAGCCAATGTTTTTGGCCGGTATATAGGTGTTAGACATTTGCCAGCATGCTTTCCTATGCCCAGGTAACCACACCATTTTCCAGCTGTTGCCATCTTATGGCTAGGCAGTACCATTATGACGAGGATAGCTCAGTGGAAACGTGCTCGCCCTCGAAGCAAGACAACACGATGCAACACAGATTCGATCCCTGGGTCAGTGCTTAGAAACCTCTGAGTATTAAGTGCGTTATAAATACGCAACTAAGACAAAAAACAACTACGCAACTAAAACAAACAATTCCTGTAACAGCGCCTCGATGCCCGCAGGCTGTGTGAGAGCTTTAAAAATGGAAAAATAAATATATAAATAAAATGGCAGCGCCTGGAAAGTGTGTATCCAATGTCTACAAAAAATCCCAAACTGTTAGCTTTCCCAATGCTTGCTTGAATTGAGCCTGTTGACTCACTTTTCGATCTGATTTCAAACTCTTCAGGTATAAGCCTCTGAGGCAGACAGGGCTACAATTTGTGATGTGCAGCACCCCAGAAACCTTAGGCTTTTGTGGGTCAGGGCAACACCATGTTCACTAATTTCTTTAGGGGAGTGGCATTGAATGGCCAACAGTGCGTGAGAACATGCCTATTACTTGTTTATTGTGGGGTTAGGGGTATTCTAGCACATGCAAAGATGTACCACCCCACTTTCTAAAACTCCAGCCCCCTGCCATGATGAATCCAATGTTTTCATTGAGGATACCTCAGCTGCAACCTCCTCCCATGTGGCCAGGGGATGGCAGCCAGTACCTGATCCTGACCCTGGGGGTAGCTACATGAGGGAGGATCACATGGGAGGAGACAGCCTCCGGGGAGATGTCATGACTTCATTCGATGAGACATGGTATCCCCCGTTTACCCATGAAGAAAATCCCTTTATACCCAATACCCTAATGGCCTATTGCCATGCAGCTATACCCCCTTTTAGAGAAAATAGAGAAACCTTTTCTCAAAACCCTTTAGGCCAAACTTCCATCCCTGGACTAACAGGTAAAAGCTTCAAGCCTGTCTTTTCCAGTTCTAAATATCCTCAACATAGAACTGGCTCATAATGTCGAACCAATACAAGTCATTTCCCAAGTAATCTACATCAGTTTACATCAATGGACTTAA
Source organism: Ambystoma mexicanum (assembly GCF_040938575.1). NCBI lineage: Eukaryota > Metazoa > Chordata > Amphibia > Caudata > Ambystomatidae > Ambystoma > Ambystoma mexicanum. Next base: position 994,549,693 of record NC_090934.1, on the reverse strand, counting down.
TCTCCCACAGTTACCCAAGTACTGGGACGAGGGGGAAGAAGGTAACGAATCAGAGCAGAAAAAAGCCTCAGCCTCAATCTCAATGAACGTGCTAGCTGTTTTCAGAATGCACCTGTGCACGGGACATTTAAAGATCGAGAACCAACTGCAAGCAGCTGCTGCTGTATGAGAGAAGTCGAGATAGCTCTCCGCGGGGCATGGATGCACAAACCGGTGTGGCGGAGCCAAGGGGCTCCTCAACAGAGTGGCAGAGGAACGCTGAGCCAGCAGAACATGACACATACACACACCAGGAGCCAAGGGAAGACTCCTGGGCATTTGGCAATGGGAGAAGGCAGCGTTTCACCTACCAGGACCTGAAGCAAGACAGGCGTGCTTGAGCAAAGCCACAAGAGAAACCGGTACGTTGTGAAAGCAGTCCAGAGTGGAAAGCGGCGGCAAAGCTTAGCTGGCAAGCATGAATGTGACCAAACATGCCACACTGAACCGGTGAGTCAACCCGAGCAAACTTGGGATACCGTGTGTTTTTTCACAGCCGCGCAAAAATACAAGCTGTGAATATTAAAGCTAAAGAAACAGAGAAATTAAAGAGACTGATTGTAAAACAAGGAAACCTAGTACGAATACAGACCCCAGCCATATAGGAGTGTGTGGAATGCAAACATAGGGGAATTCAGAGCGAAGGTTGAAACAATCAGATGTACAATATCCAAGAAGATATATGCAATTGTGGAAGTGAAAGAGGAACTGTTACCTGTGAATAGTAGAAGTCCTGGTAGACGAGTAAACCAGGCAGTGACAAGTTCCTAAGAAGTCCTGGCAGGGGAGTATACCAGATGAATCACAAGTGTAAGAGAAGTCCTGGCAGGGGAGTACACCAGGCCGTTGAAAACCGACAGAACTTTCCAAGAAAGAATATATAACTGTGTTTGCTGAATGAGAAGGAACTTTTGAAAGAAGGAACGACAAAGTTGAGTATCTTTGCAACTAAGAGGATTGTTTTGAACAAAGAAAGACAAACAGTACTGTTAGACCAAAAATGGCTTGCATTAAGGAAGAATCCAGGGGAAGGAAATCACCCTCTGGAACGAAGGTCTGTTTAACCTTGGAGAATTTTTATGTTGGAGCTGTTCTTTTTTCTTTGTGAACTAAATGTGCAATCACCAGGTTCAGGAAATTCCCCTTTTCGCCTTATAGTTTGATTTGTAGTGTAAGGGTCAGGATAGAACCTGTGGACACAAGAACAGTTTTGATTTTGACATCCTGACACTGACAGATCCTTCCTTTTTTGTTTTAGATAGGGACATTCCTCTTAGAGCGGGGTCAGAGTGGCCTTTTCCCAACCTTCTTTGCATTAATGAAAGTCTTTAACCAAAAACATGACAACTTTGGGTCCGACTTTCATTTCTGGCTCCTCACACCTCCCAGCAGTCAGGCATTTTGACCTAGAATGTACTGTATGCAATATGTGCAAATAAAGTCATGCAGCTGGCCTGGCTGTTGTAGAGCAGGCTCAAGCAGATCTGGGGATGGTTTGTCGGTGTCTTGCCTATTAGTAGAATTCACTAATTCACGATATGAGGAATAGAGCCACTTCCCTAGGACAAGGACACTACTATCCAGATATATCTAACTTTTTCCCTGCACTTAAGTTCAGGATATCTATATAAGATTTACATTTACTCTACTCCCAATTCTGGAATGCATGGGGCCAAGACTAGCCCTATTAAAGAGTTCTTGAACTTGCAGACTGTATAACAAATTTGATTGCATTGAAACAAATAAAACAATTTGTCATTTTCTGTGATGCTACTACACAAAAGTAGTCTAGGCACTTTATCTATTTTGAGGATTTTTGTTCTAGTGAAGGAGATAACGCTTTATAGTCTGATCTAAAGTAATTGAATTATATTGGACGGTAATAGGGGCATTTGACATGCTAGGAATTCAAATGTAATCATGTTTTGTGGATTTTTAGATATCCTTTTTTTCTTTTCTTTCTTTTTTTCGAGATTCTTTTTATTTATGAACTTTTTCTTGTTTTTAAAAGACGTGTATTTTAATTGTGTTTTTTGTATTTGATGTGTACATGGTGAAATTGTATTTTTGTATATTGTTGTATTTAGTGAAAAGATTTAATTATCAAACCAATTCACTAGCAAACTTTTTTCTTAAAATGTGTAGAATCTATATTTCTTTTCAAGTGAAAGAGACCAGTAGGAAAAGCCAGAGGAGTTTGAATGGTGATGCTATTCTGTGGTTGGCCAGCATCCTCTGTGTATCAAAGAAGGCAAAGCTTTCATGGACCAGAGACTCCTACCATTTCTTGAATTCACACTCACAGTCGGAGGATTTGCATCAGTCCTGGCAAGACCTGTGAAGGACCTGTTGATGAGGCAAAGCACAGCAGAAGAATTTGTAGTTGTCGGGGCAGTTACTGAGGACACCAATGGTTAAGTGGCAACATTCAGAATGAATCCAGGGTGAGTCCATCAGGCCGAGGCTCCCCTACGCATCCTCAGCAGGAATAGCTAAGAATCCCCATCTCAGACACTGATCAGCAGACATAGTTTGGGGTTGGTCTCTGTTGTATTCATACATTGTTAGCATCAGATCTAGTCCAGGGTTATAGGTACAGACTTCTACTTTTCTATCAGAATCATTCGTTTTACTGTACATGAAACGTTAGTAGCTTTAACAGCTGTTTGCGTATAACAGTATTCCTTGCCCTTTGCCCCCTTGTGAAAACAAAAAGAAGATTATGGAGGCTGAGTACCCCAAAAGGAAATACACCGAACACGGGTTACAAAGGAACATACAAAGATCTTTATTTTATACTGAACAGTTTCAAAGGACAAAGCAACAGATAGCTATCGGCCCTCAGTACAACACGGCGAACTCCAGCGTGGTTCGGCGTGCTCATTGAGTGGGGCTGTACATTAGAATAGTCGTACTCTTTATACCCTCGAAAACACGATGTTCAACCCATTTCACAGTTAATATTTGTTAATACATTACAGATCTAGGGTTCGTGCCGAGTTCACGCATCTGTGCACTTAGGGTTTACCTTTAATGTATTCACTTAACAAGCCTCAATGGCGACAGTGTATCTTAGGATTTCATGTTAAGCCTTCTTAAATAGTTTTATACAATGTAGTCAAGTAAGCGTTCACATTTCAATATTTGAATACATTGTGTTTAACATGTGCTTGCGGTTTAGCTTTGTTAGCGCAAGTAATCCTCTACACACAGGTCAGCGAAGGACAAGGTCTCAGTTCATGACCCCAACATGTAGCCTGCAGGCAAGTTATACATTAGTTTATACACAGAGGTCAAGACGGCCATGTTGCATTCAGAATCACATTGTCTTCCATCTTAGAACACAGGGTGACTTTAAGAGCAAGAACCTAAAAGACCTTGCAACGCGGATTTCCTCGCAAGTGGCTTATAAGCAGCTTGGCGTAGGCCAATATACATATATTCATACAGTATAGGAGGCACGATATAATTTCCCGTTGACAAACCCTCCTTTTGGCCCATGCCAAGTGCTAACTACTTCTGGTCACTCTATGAACAACTCCGCGTCTCAACATCCATACACCCTGAATTACTGTCAGAAATATCTATTGCCATTAGATCGTCTATCAAGATCTCTTCCAGCACATACTGTTTGGAATTCTTATCTGGGGCGTATACCTTGTGTTCTATTGTACCTATCGCTTGTGCACAACATCCCCCTAGCATCGAACATATACTAGGTAAACACTGTATACAGCAACAAATAAACAACAGAATTCCCAAAATGATCAGTAAGACCGAAATCACCTTCCAACCCCAAGATCGCAAGAAGTCCCAGAACCAAGTTCTAAGATCCCAGTTTCCCTCGGGAACATGCACTTCTGAATTTAGGACGTGCAGATTCTGTATTGCCTTGAAGATAGTTGGGGAGGAATCTGGCACGAAAACACAGCAAGCGGACCCCACCAATTTACACACTCCACCACGTTCAGCCAGAATACCATCTAATGCCATCCGGTTCTGAAGTGCTACTAATCTTATTGCTTTCTGTTCTAATGTCATATTGTAGAGTATGTCCGTGTCCGGTTGATGGTTCTCTCCAGTACTCTCGCCGGTCTCCTGATGTATTCAGAGTTTGCTAATTGTCCCCATAATGGCACAAGGGATTTCGCTACGTCCCCCAAAACCTGTGCTGGAGTGTCACCATTCTCGTCCTGCCGTGGACGAGCCTTTGGAACCTCTACAGTACTGGCTATGAATACCCCGGGTAACAGGATGCCTAAATAACAAGTTCCCTGCCAATCCCTGGGTAACTATGGAAATGCTACATTACCGCAAACAAAGTAGACAGGTTCGCCTACATACAAAGGTTCATCTTCCCCAGTCAAATACGCAACGTTGTGTCATCTGCCGGGAATCTTGGTGTCTATATCCTCATTGGCGGCTACGCTGTAAGAAGCAGAGCGGATAGTTCCGCCATGTTTTTTCCCCAGCGTAATTCGCCGGTCTAGCGGTTTTCAACATGGCGACCGCTGGGAGGTACTTAGCTTCCTTTCCCCCAGCGGTCATCGCTTTGCAACCCCTTTCCTGTGCGCTTTCGCTCCCTTTGGGTTAGACGCTAGTGTTCCAGTACTCAGCCACTTTTGGCTGTTCCTTTTCCTCTCTGGTTCGCCCCTCTCGCGGACCGTCTCTTCCCTTTCATCCTTTTCTCTCCTTCCTTTCCTCCCGCTCCGGCTCACCTCCTCCTCAGCGGCTCCTGCTTCCTCCCTCCTCCTGGTTGGACGCGGCTTCTGCTCTGTGCCCGCTCTCTCCTCTCGCCTCAGCCCTGCTCCAGTCTCCTGTGGAAGGTGTCCGCTTGGTGTTGCTTCCAGCGGTACTGTGTTTCCTGCAGTACTCCTTCCGCTCACGCTTCTTCTACAGCCTACTTCTTTCTACTTACCTACTCTCAAGAACTCCGCTACCATCAAGCTCCCGAACAGCACGTACTCCAGGCTGTGCCTCATGGCTATCCAACTCGCCGGAAGGGTTTTTTCCACCTATTAAGGCTTTTTCCCTTCGTTTCAGCCTGACCGCGGGAAGGGGGTCCCAGGACTGCTGTTTATCAGCATTCACTGTGGCTTCCTCCCGAGGTAGGCATTCAGCACACAAGAAAGAGAAGGACTACTTGTCTCATCGACAGCTACACTTGGAGGACTTGGAATTAGGTGAGGAGAGTGGGGAGGAACGAGGGTTGGAGGACTCTATAGAAGAGGACAGATTGCAACGCCACCCCGTAAAGATGTCAGCTGAAGAGCAGATTCAAGAACTGTGGAAAGCCATCCACAGAATGTCCCAAGAACTGCAGACCGTAAAGGCAGAGAATGTTGTTCTTAAACAGTTGATTTCGACACGTGAACCTCCATCGCCAGAACTCCATGTTATGGCACTCTCTGCAGGGAAGTTTGACGGAACCCCAAAGAAAGTCAAGGAGTTCTTGGAGGCCTGTATTGTATATTTCATATTCAGGCCCCGTAAACCTTATTAAAACAAACCTTTGAAAGGCCAGAATTGACTTATACCGCCTGTGAGGACCTTTTAGATATCCGTCAGGGGTCTTCCGATGTTCTGACTTACATATCAGAGTTCAAGACATTGGCGTCAGGGGCTGGGTGGTCGGAACAAGCCCAATACGCCATTTTTCGACGAGGCCTCAAAGAGGAAATTAAGGATGAACTCGCCAGAGCTACCAGACCACCTTCTTTCTCAGACTTGCTTTCTGCTGCTTTACAAATTGAGTATCGCCTACAGGAACGACGTTTGGAACGCCGTAGATATCGAGCGACAGTCCATCTCGCTGACCCCACCACTTCCTCCTCCGCTTCTTCCTCTTCATCCCACTCTCCTGATGAGCCCATGCAGATCGGATCTACGAGAGGACCTTTGTCAGCTGCGGAAAGAAGGAGAAGAAAAGAGAAAGGTCTATGTGCCTATTGTGGTTCAGATCAACACCTTCTCAAAGAATGCACCGAACTTCCTCAGAAACGGCAGGGAAATGGTCTCCCGCGGCGCCAGTAGGGACTTGGTTCCGAGGGGCTTCTGGTACAACATTCAGTCCCTATGTTTCTCTTTCGATCACGGCTCCCTGTATCCAGGAGAATTCTAGGCTCATGGTCCTCCCTGTACTCATCGACGTCCATGGACGGTCGGTTGAGTGCTTAGCACTCTTGGATTGTGGTGCGGCAGGGAATTTCGTGGACACCCTGTGGATCAAACAGGTAGGCCTCCAAAAGCTACCTTGCAATGAAGATGAAAAGGTGGAGGGAGTTGACGGGTCTCCTCTTTCTTCAGGACCCATTACTCATACTACAGAGGAACTTCCAATGGCCATCTTCCAACACTCCGAGATTATCAAGTTCGATATAATACGAGCTGCCCATTTTCTGGTTATTCTCTGTATCACGTGGCTGAGGAAGCATAACCCACCTATAAACTGGGCAGATAATCAACTAAACTTCTGCTCCTCGTACTGTAAACTCCATTGCTTACCCAACAGATGTGATCTCCAGACCACAACAGTATTGGCCAAGGAGCAAACCGGTGTTCACGCCTTACCTTTGTACTGCTCTCCCTACCAAGAAGTGTTCATTGAAAGAAAGCCGGCGACTTTGCCTCCCCATAGGCCGGAGGATTGCACCATAGACTTAGAACCTAACGCATCGGTTCCGTTTTGCAGGATGTTTTCTTTGACGCAAACTGAAAGACAAGTTTTCCGAGACTATCTGGATGTCAATTTGCAGAATGGGCTCATACAACCCTCCAAGTCCCCAGCTGGAGCTTCTTTGTTTTTCATTAAAAAAAAGACTCAACTGAATTGCGTCCCTCTATAGACTACCGAGGCCTCAATAAGGTGACAATCCGTGACCGGTACCCCATGCCATTAATACATGAGATTATCGAGGCAGTTCAAGGGGCACGTTTGTTCACTAAAGTGGATCTAAGGAATGCCTACCATTTATTGCGGATTGCTAAAGGGGATGAATGGAAGACAGCTTTCCGTACCCCCTTTGGGCTGTATGAGTACAAGGTCATGCCTTTTGGCTTGGTGAATGCCCCAGCAGCATTGGACCGGATGTTTTCAGGCTTGTTGTCGGTCTCTGTGATAATCTACCTAGATGACATCCTGATATTTTCTGCCACTCTTGAGGATCACATGACACGTGTACAACAGGTATTAGAAAGGCTAAAAGACAATCAGCTCCTAGTCAAACCGGAGAAGTGTGTTTTTGCCACATTCTCCGTTCCCTATTTGGGATATCATCTATCGGAGGAAGGAATTTCAATGGATCCAGGCAAAGTGACGGCCATTCTCGATTGGCCTTCTCCATCTACTGTCAAAGAAGTACAAAAATTCCTCGGACTGCCCAATTTTTATCAGTTTCATCCCTAACTTTTCTGAAACCGTTCTCCCCATATCCCGACTGCTCAAGAAAGAGGTTAGTCCCTTCCGCTGGACCGGAGAAGCGGAACAAAGCTTTCGTTGTCTTAAAAACCTCTTCTGTTCAGCTCCCATCCTTCGCCATCCCGACCAGACCAGACAATTTATTGTGGAAAAAGACGCTTCTGCCATGGCTATTGGAGCAGTCCTATTACAATCCTTTGAAGGCCTGGAACATCCCATAGCTTATCTTTCAAAGACGCTGTCTTCTAGCCTAATTAACTACTCTGTCCTTGAAAAGGAGTTGTTGGCCATAAAACAAGCCTGTGAGATCTGGCGACATCTACTGATGGGAGCACGTCACACGGTTATCATCAGAACGGATCACAAGAATTTGAAGGCTCTACAGAATATGGAGTGTGTCAACTCCAGGCAGGCGCGATGGGCCTATTTCTTTGCCCAATACGATCTGCAAATCACTTACCCACCCGGCACCAATAATAAGTTAGCAGATGCACTATCTCGGAAAGAATCCATTCTTGAGGATAAGATACAAGCGACAGAACCAATGTTCTGCAGAAACAAAATATTGGGCCTGGTCAATACCTTTCTCCAGGAAGTAAGGTCTGGTTTGACTTCTGAAAGATCAGGTCTTAAGCTCCAAAGAAGGGCATCATATACCGAAAAGGAAGGTCTACTATACCTGAACGATTGGCTGTATATTCCCACTGGTCCCCTGCATCGGAAGATCATTGGTTTGTGTCACAATATGTTCACCACAGGCCATCGTGGTAAACACAACACCACTGAACTGGTTGCTCGATCTTTTTTTGGCCAGAATTCAAGAAAGACGTGGAAGAATACTTACGAGCTTGGCCGGTTTGCGCCATGGCTAAACCCCTCACAGGCAAGCCCTTGGGCCTTCTCACTCAACCTGAGATGCCTACACGTCCTTCGGGTTTGGTATCTACTGATTTCAATGTTGAGCTCCCGGTTTCCAATTCCTCCACATGTATCATGGTGACCATTGACACCATGACCAAATTGGCTCATTTTTCCCCACTATCTGGTCTGCCTACCGCTACGGAGATGGCGGAGGTATTTGCCCGGGATATCTTTCGACTCCATGGTCTTCCGGATAAAATCATTTCAGATCGTGGCAGTCAATACATCTCCAGGTTTTGGAAGGCTCTTTGTTCTCGTCTTGGGATGGAACACGCCCTTTCTTCTGGATTTCACCCCCAAACCAACGGTCAGACTGAGCGACTTAATGCCACTTTGGAACAATATCTGAGATGCTATAGCAATCAACTCCAGGACAATTGGGTGTCTTTGCTCCCCGCGGCTGAGTTTACGTATAACAACTCTAAACATGCTGCCATCGGTCAATCTCCTTTCTTTTGCACTTACTTCTTCCGCTTAAGCTCAGAAACAGTAAACCACAGAGCCACCTGAATAACTGGTTCACCCCTCTCCTAAAAAATCTTAGACTAGAAAAAAGGAAATGGGAAAATACCTGGAAAGCTTACCCTACTCCGGAAAATAAACTGAAATTAATCAACATTTCATCTCAATATAAAAAAGAAATCATCTCAGCTAAACAAGAGACCTACAACAACAGAATTACACAAGCTAATTCAAGTACAAAAGAATTGTTCTCCATGCTTAGAGAACTGGAAAACCACATAACGCCTCAAGATAACTGCCTCAAAGACAAAAAATGGTGCTCTGAAATCCAGCATGCATTATCTAACAAAGTCCTAAACCTCCAAAAGAAAATAGATCTAAAACGAGACACCTTAGCCTCTGCCACATTACCCTCTACTAAGAAGCTCTCCAACCCTAAACCCACCATCCAATTCCACTTCTCCAAAGTCTCTATATTAGAGGTGGAGAAAGTAATACTCGGCCTAAAACCGTCCAACTGCAAAGGAGACCTTTGCCCAGCACAACTTATCAAAGACGCTGCACGAGACCTAGCACCGTTTATCACAAAGCTGATTAATGCCTCCTTTACCACTGGCACTATCCCAAGCAACCTAAAAGTCGTGCATGCTCCCACTCCTTAAAAAGGTAACTTTAGACCCAGCCATAGCCACCAATTATAGACCGATTACTACCGTACCGTTCCTCTTGAATATTCTGGATAAGATGGCACATATCCAAATCCAGAACTTCCTGGAACAAAACCAACTACTAGGCTCCCGTCAATCCGGTTTCCGCCCACTGCATGGCACAGAAACTGCATTGATTGACCTAAAAGCTCAAATAGACAAAGTACGAGATTCTGGAAAACCAGCACTTCTCCTGCTTTTAGACTTATCTGCCGCATTCGATTTAGTGGATCATAAAGTCTTGTGCAACCACCTAGATACAGCAGCACACTTCTCCACTGAGGCCATAGTGTGGATCCAATAATTCCTTAGTGACCGTACCATGAGGGTCTTCTCTCCTATAGCAACAGCAGACCCCATTCCCATCACCTGCGGCGTGCCAGAGGGATCCTGCGTTTCACCAACGCTGTATAACATTTTCACTAAGCCCCTGTTTGATGACTTGGACCATCTGGGTATCACGTATACCAACTACGCTGAAAATACCCAGATCCTCCTCCCACTCACAGGTAGGGGTGTACCGAAATTCGGCTTCGAGTAATTATTCGGCCGAAATCCGGCTTAAATTAGCTATTCGGCATTCGGCCGAATAATTAATTAATTATTACTCGAAGCCGAATAGGTTCCCCTTTGTCCGCATACATGTAATCCTGCAAGGAGCAGACGGGCTACTGTGCAGGTCTTGGCTCTAGTGTGAGCCTCCCCAGGCCCCTCTCATTGGAAGCGCCTGCTCCAGCCCGATGAAACATGAGCTTCTGGCAGTGAGCTCAGTGCCAGTCCCGCAGCCCCTCCCCCGGGATCACACAACAGCAGGCAGTCAGGTGGCCTGGGGCATTCCGGGAACGTTGTCTGCACGTCGGCAATCCAGGGCTCCTGCAGCACCAAACACCGAGGGACGCTGGAGAGAAGAAGGACCTGAGTGTGAAGTGCAACAACCAGATCGGAGCACTGATGAACACTGAGCATAGAATGAGGCCGAACACTGAGCATAGAATGAGGCCGAACACTGAGCATAGAATGAGGCCGTGTAAGTGATAAACGAACGAATGGCCCAGGACTTCAATACGACCACTCAAGCTACGACAATACCACCAGTAGCCAGTGGGGATCCGCTGGTGAAGAGACACAGGCCCACACAATGTTGCGGCCTGAGGAATTAACCCTGCGTTACTAAATACTGCCCTAGGACACGCACATAGGACCTGAGAGGGTTGGCCAGCACACCCCCTCTGAGAAGGGCTCCCATGCAATCCGCACAGGTCCGCCAGATGAAAGACAGGGGCAGATAAAAAGGAAGTGCCCGAATGAGATAGGGCGAAATTAATAAAACATAGAGGGTACAGTACGATCACTGCCAGTCCTGAAGCCCCTCCCCCGGAATCACACAACAGCAGGCAGTCAGGTGGCCTGGGGCATTCCAGGAACATTGTCTGCACGGCGTTGGCAACCCAGGGCTCCTGCAGCAGCTGCACAACCCGGGAGTAGGATGAAAGCGCGTCAGAGGCGGGGGCTACAGCCCTGCTATCTTCACAGCAGGGCACCAGAGGCACCAAAGGCAGGGACACCTGGTGCTTTTCCCAAACTGCATGACAATGTGTGCATACTGGGGGCTCACCTTCCTGGGGTGTGAAGGCGTGAAGGGCGTGGAGGGCTTTAAATGAAGGCTAATGAAGGCCAACGACCCGAGGCCAGTGGCAGCAGTTAACCTATTCAGCATAATGCAGCTGGCATCAGAACACTATCCTCAACACCAAAACAAGCAGTGAGGCTGCTTACAATGGGAAGCCTATGATGGGCGAATCAGTAAGCGAAAGGTTTTCAAATGCTCGTTTTTATGATTTCTTGGTTGTTTACATTATGGCACTTTATAAATATACCTAAGTGGGCATTTTTTGGTAAAATGTGTTGCAAATTCCACTTTTTAAAAGATGTGTTCAGTACCACTGTTCAAAACTACTAGTTGCATACTGAACCAACTAATCAAAGTGGCCCACTCTGGCTAAAATACTGGCCCATTTTGACATGCTGCTAAAGGTCTGAAAAGAGACCTGGCTGCACTGACCTAGTTAAAATAGAAATGCTCATGCTTTGCATGAGCGTTTCCCATTATTGTTTTATTTCTTTTCATACATCAAGCTGCCATGTCAGTGCCAGAATGTTGGCAGCCTCAGGGAAAGCTCAATGGTGCTAAAGGTCTGAAAATACACCTGGCTGCACTGACCTAGTCAAAATAGAAATGCTCATGCTTTGCATGAGCGTTTTCCCATTATTACTTTATTTCTTTTCATACATCAAGCTGCCATGTCAGTGCCAGAAAGTTGGCAGCCTCAAGGAAAGCTCAATGCTGCTAAAGGTCTGAGAAGACACCTGGCTGCACTGACCTAGTCAAAATAGAAATGCTCATGCTTTGCATGAGCGTGTACCCATTATTGTTTTATTTCTTTTCATACATCAAGCTGCCATGACAGTGCCAGAAATTTGGCAGCCTCAAGGAAAGCTCAATGCTGCTAAAGGTCTGAGAAGACACCTGGTGGCACTGAACTAGTCAAAATAGAAATGCTCATGCTTTGCATGAGCGTTTTCCCATTATTGTTTTATTTCTTTTTATACATCAAGCTGCCATGTCAGTGCCAGAATGTTGGCAGCCTCACTTAGTGAGATCTATATGCCCATTTAATAAACATGAATACTCATGCAATAGAATGTCTCTTGATTTTATTTAATGAAATGTTGATTATTATGTTCTAAAACATATTTGTTTAAAAATGCAACTATTCGGCTCACTATTCGGTTCCGGCCGAATAGCTGGACCAACCATTCGGTATTCGGCCGAATAGTAATTCCACTATTCGGTACACCCCTACTCACAGGGGACTACGAAAAGGATTTAGCACCGGTGAACAAAATTTACAGCATCGTTCAGGCATGGATGGCAACCCATGGATTATGCCTGAACGATGATAAAACTGAGCTTCATATCCTAGATACTGCTTCCCTTATTAATAAACTAAGTACAAACTATTCCTCCTTTATCATCGATGAGAACTGTATACAAGTATCCAAAGAAGTAAAAACGCTAGGTATATACCTTGACTCTACCTTATCATTCTCCAAACAGGTAAATTCCTTAGCCTCATCAACAGTTTACACATGTAAACTAATTAGTGCAGGAAAACAATTCTTATCTCAGCACAGTTGCCTAACACTAGCCAGAGCCCTAATCATCTCCAAACTAGACTACTGTAATGCATTGTACATAGGAGCCACTAAATCTACCCTTAACAAAATTCAGATACAGCAAAACAATGCTCTCCGAGCTGCGTTGAACATTCCCAAGAGAGAACACATCTCAGAAACAAGAAGGAAACATAAATGGCTTTCCACCTACGAGAAAATCAGACTCAAAACTGCATCCCTTACACACAAATCACTTTATAATAAAGCCCCACAATACTTAAAGGACAGATTCACCAGAACTCACGCCACAAGACAAACAAGACTAGCCAACACCAATCATCTCCAAGTACCCCGATTTAAACTTGCCACCATAGGTGGAACCAGCTTCCCAGTCAAAGCTGCTCAACTGTGGAATGAACTACCCACCACTGTGAGGCTAAAACAATCTTTTACCAAATTCAGGCAAAATGTGATCAACTGGTTGACGACAACAAATGTTAAATGAATGCATGAACTTGCTCCCACTTGCCTGTTACCTGTCTCATGTATTACATGCCTGTAACCGATGACCTGCAACCTGTAACTGTGCTCCAAGCTATACATCTTCTTACCTTTTGCGCCCTTATACTCCAGGGTCGGGTGCGCATAATAAATACTAAACAAACAAACAAACAAACTTACGGAGTACACCCCTGAGCCTTCCTTCCTCTGATGCTGATGCCTACTAACTCCCCGACAGCTGAAGAAGTTCGGCAATCTATATCGGAAGCTCATGCTACTGCTAGACAGTGTTTGGAGGAGAGTCGAAGATGCAATAAGGCTCAGGCCGATAGTCACCGCAGGCCTTGCCCGGATTGGAAGGAGGGAGACAAGGTGTGGTTATCCACCAGGTTCCTACCCCGTTGGGTTCACCCTTCTAAACTTTCTCCTTGTTTCTTGGGGCCCTTCCCTATTCTTTCCAAAGTCAATCCTGTCTCCTTTTGGCTTAAACTACCCTCTCACCTAGGTCGCATTCATCCTGTCTTCTATGCTTCACTTCTCAAGCCCTTTGTCCCTGACTCCTACCAGAGACCTATCCCCAATCAACCTCTTACTCAAGGGGACCACTCTGATGAATATGAGGTCTCTACCATTCGTGATTCCAGATATTACCAAGGGAGACCGGAGTACTTGGTTTCATGGAAGGGGTACCCAAGGTCGGAGGACTCCTGGGAACCGGCTTCTTACGTCCACGCTCCCAGATTACTTGCCCGTTTCCATTCTCGTTTTTCCAACAAACCAGGGGTGCCCCGCTCTGGAGGGGGGTATACTGTCATCCGTTGGCACTCTTGGCGTCTATATCCTCGTTGGCGGCCCCGCTGTAAGAAGCGGAGCAGATAGTTCTGCCACGTTTTTTCCCCAGCGTAATTCGCCGGTCTAGCGGTTTTCAACATGGCGACTGCTGGGAGATACTTAGCTTCCTTTCCCCCAGCGGTCATCGCGTTGCAACCCCTTGCTGGTGCGCTTTCACTCCCTTTGGGTTAGACGCTAGTGTTCCAGTACTCGGCCACTTTTGGCTGTTCCTTTTGCTCTCTGGTTCGCCCCTCTCGCGGACCGTCTCTTTCCTTTCATCCTTTTCTCTCCTTCCTTTCCTCCCGCTCCGGCTCACCTCCTCCTCAGCGGCTCCTGCTTCCTCCCTCCTCCTGGTTGGCCGCGGCTTCTGCTCTGTGCCCGCTCTCTCATCTCGCCTTCCGGCTGCGGTGTCTCTCTCCGCCTGCTTCCAGCCCTGCTCCAGTCTCCGGTGGAAGGTGTCCACTTGGTGTTGCTTCCAGCGGTACTGCGTTTCCTGCCGTACTCCTTCCGCTCACGCTTCTGCTACAGCCTACTTCTTTCTACTTACCTACTCTCAAGAACTCCGCTACCATCAAGCTCCTGAACAACATGTACTCCATGCTGTGCCTCACTTCTATCCAACTCGCCGGAAGGGTTTTTTCTGCCTGTTAAGGCTTTTTCCCTTCGTTTCAGCCTGACTGCGGGAAGGGGGTCGCAGGAATGCTGTTTATCAGCATTCACTGTGGCTTCCTCCCGAGGTAGGCATTCAGCACACAAGAAAGAGAAGGACTACTTGTCTCATCAACAGCTACACTTGGAGGACTTGGAATCAGGTGAGAGGAGTGGGGAGGAACGAGGGTTGGAGGACTCTATGGAAGAGGACACGTTGGCACAACCTTTAAAATTTCCCATTGACTGAGTACCATTCCTCTGTATGCAGAAAGAAACTGAATCGGGGCTATGATTAACAGTGTACGAAGGAGGCATGGCATCCTTATTGCCTATCGAAGCCATCTTAAAAGAAATCAAAGATTGAAAAGGACGAGACAGTCTATCAGAAGGGCTAATAGAAGCAACGTTAGGCTTACTTCTATTTGCGAAAAGCGAGCATCCCAGGGGAGTCAGAACACGTTTCTCAAAACTATTCAAATTAGTACCATCAAAGTTCCCCGAGATGCTATCGTTCCATCGGCCAAAGAACAGTGCTCTAAGAGAAGCATAACAGGCAGTTGTCAAAGGTAAAGGATGAATATACCAACCTAGCCACTTATCCCCATGTTGCGGTAAATGCGAGCAGACCCAACAGTTGAACCTGTTAAAAATGGCATGTGTAGCATTCATAATAAGTAACAAGGTATTGTTGTAATATCTTTGTCTATGCTGAGAGTCTCTAGGATACAAAGTATGCAAATGCACAAAGGGAGTAGAAACAGTGGGTACATTTTCAGTCGGTAACAAGGTCTCTAATGGATGCACTTCTTCCAGGTACCAAAGACTTAGAACAGTTACTATTATAAAACCAATCGACATTATAGAAAGACAGCAGTACGTTTTCAAGGCCCAAACAATGTGTCCATTCTCACTGCCGGTCACATAATAATTTATCAGTCCTGTACGAGCGGTAGCAGTTGCAAGCATTGCCATCTTCAAACGAAACTCCCCAATGTTATTTGCTGGTGACCTGCCAGCCGCGTGACTTATTAGTCCTTCCACAACCCTAGCCAACAGAATCCCCTTTTCTCAAACAATGACTTGGGCAAAAAGCAAGCCATTGATGAGTTTCCTTTCTTC
Source organism: Ambystoma mexicanum (assembly GCF_040938575.1). Lineage (NCBI taxonomy): Eukaryota > Metazoa > Chordata > Amphibia > Caudata > Ambystomatidae > Ambystoma > Ambystoma mexicanum. The sequence goes on along the minus strand of NC_090934.1, from coordinate 994,533,868 downwards.
TTCGAATGCATAGCCGAACCGTGCCGTAAGTCTATTTTCTTGGACGCAAATTATACCTTGTTGTCCCCGGTACTGATTTAACCGAGAACAATGTGTCATCACTTCCCGTTGGAAGCGACGTATCAAGAGCAAGTGAAGATGCAAGATCCGGAACAACAGTTTCCGGAAACAAACCTTTTGGAGAGTGTGGAGACAAAATGGCAGGTTCCCCAGGCTTCACGGGCTCAGAGAGAATTCCGATGCACTCCCGTGGCTGTTTACTGCTTCGGGATCGTTGGTTGCAGTATCGGTGAGGGGTTCTGTTTCTTCTGTATCGTATGGCACTGGGTGAGGAAGTCTCTTGACATGCGTCGCGTGGATCCAATGTTTTCTGCCTGCGACACGCACCGCAGTCTGTGTGACCAGCAGGACCTGGAAGGGGCCTTGCCACCGAGGTGCAAGGCACGAAGAACGCTCAAAGGCCTTGGTTAATACCCAATCTCCAGGCTGGATGCTATGACCTGTGCCCTCGTATCTTACAGGTAAAGCCTCTCGCACCTGGTGATAAATCAAATACAGGTTTTTAGTCAACTGGCTACAGTAATCTGAAAGAAGTACATTTTCAACATCCCTTAAAGATCGACATTTAGGAAGGTTCCAGATATTGGCAGGTCTCCCCATTACCACCTCAAATGGAGAGAGCCCAGTCTTAGTTTGAGGGGCTGTATGCATGGCTAGTAACACGATCGGTAAGGCGTCCGGCCACTTTAGTTTGGTGCCAGCACACATCTTAGCGAGCTTGTTCTTGATGATGCCGTTGTGTCTTTCTACTAATCCGGCACTCTGAGCATGTCTGGCCGAATGAAACTGTTTGTCGATTTGTAATGTCGCACATATCTGCAGAATTACAGCAGCGACAAAATGTGGACCATTGTCCGACCAGATGACTCTTGGTAGCCCAAACCTAGGAAAATATTCTTTTAACATAGTTTTTGCAGTAGTCATGGCTGTAGCGTCTTTGAAAGGGAAAGCCTCGACCCATTTGCTGAAAGCACAGATGACAACTAACACATATTTCAAATTATTACACCGTTCCATTTAAAAAAAATCAAAGTAGATGACCTCAAAGGGGACAGACGGTGGACCAAAACTTCCCCTCATAGTTGATGTTCCCTTTGCCACATTGTGCTGTAAACAGATCATGCAATCTTGAATATAGTGCTGAGCTATTTTAGAGATTTTGTCACTCACCCAAACTTTCTCTAACATGTTTGTAACCTTCTGGGCGCATATATGTGTAGGGCCATGAGCCATGATGACCATCATCATCACATATGCGTCAGGAAGTAGCCATTTCCCTTCAACTATGTTCACCCAGCACCCATCATCATCAAGTTTCCCCAAGCCTTCAGCCCACCTCTTGGATTCTTCTAATGTGTTTTAAGATGTGGCATTGGTTTGGATATCCCTTACGGATTCAACACCCTCATCCATTGCATAGACATTTACAGTCTCCCTTGAAACATACATATCCGTAAAAAGATTGGTGGAAGTCTGTTTAGCTATCTGATCAGGGAAAGCATTCCCTTTACTGTCAGACTGTTCACCCTCACCGCCCTTCTCCTCACCTGTGGCTTCCTCTGGCTTGTCCTTGGAGTGTTTGGATGATCTTCGGGGGGTTCTGGTATCTTCCTTTGTAGACTTGTCTCTGGACCTCCTGTCATGCAGGTAGGGTCTGGCTCCCTCGGAGGCCACCTCGACAGGAGGTGGGACCTGTCTTGGGGGGCCCCGAGGAGCCAAAGCCTGTGACAGGGAAAAAAACGATGGGCGGTAAAAAACCCTGCGTAGTCTTCCAGAGATGGTATTGAATGGGAGACTCTCCAATGGTGGATGTGGTAGCAAGTGATCCGGAGTGAAGCCAAGAAACAAGTGGATAAAGCGAGTTAGTTCTGTCCACAAAAATGAAGATGGCTTGAGGAAAAGAAGGCAGGATCCGATCCGTGGACACTTGGCCGGATACAAGGTAGCAGCAACAAGAAGCAATTAGGGAGGAAGGAGAAGAGGGAAAGAGCCCGGAACGGGGAACACTGACCGAGCAAAGAGGGAAAGGTAGAAAAAGAGGAAGAAGCAGTTAAAGTCCCTACTTACCAGAAACGGTTGCATCCATGAAAGGCACAGAGAGGAACACGAAGATACGCGAGGATGGTGGCGGACCGCTAGTACGAGTGGCAAGAAGCCGAAAGCAAAGGGAAAGTCTGAAAAGGAGTGACAGACAAGAGCCGTGAAAGGACAAGGGAGTATGGAAAGGCGGAGTAAACAGAGGTAAGGCAAGCGGGTAGGAGTAAGCACTACGGGGGGCACTGAAGGAGCTAAACTGAGTATTTAGCTGAGCGCTGGTATCACAAGGAGTAACAACACAGATACAACGCGCCGGGAGGTGGGCAGGGTTTGTTTAAATAACAAAGGCAGCCATGTTGGATGAGGACTGGACTGTTAAGTGAAGGTTCTCCGCAGTGAAAACTTCCACTTCTGCCATAGCTTCCAAGGATGGATCCTGACAGTATAACCCTTCTCCCTCCGAAAGCCCCCTGGTTTTCCCGGGTATCTTTGGTGAAACTCTCTCAGTAATCTTGGAGCATGCAGGTGGTGCCTGGGTTCCCAGGTTCTTTCTTCAGTGGAGAAACCCTTCCAATGGACAAGATATTGGAGACTGCCTTGATAATACCGAGAATCCACTAGGTATTCCACTTCATATTCTTGTGGTTCTACTGTGGACTGAGTCTTGGTCTTCCGAAACTTTCATGAGAAAGGATCCACCTTATATTCTTTAAGCAGTGAGGTGTGGAAAACAGGGTGTACTCTCTGGAGGTTCTTAGGCAGGCGGATTTCGTATGCCACTGGGTTTATTTGTTTCACTATAGGATAAGGACCCAGATATCGTGGAGCAAATTTGCCGGTGTGTATCCACTTGGGTAGATATCTTGTGGATAACCAGACCCTTTGTCCGGACTTCCAATCTGGGTTGGGTCTTCTGCTTCTGTCGGCCCACTTCTTTTGTGCTAGTTGGCTATCCTCTAATGCTTCTTTTGCCAACCTATGTACCTTCCTTAGTTCTGATAACCGGTCGTCTATGGCAGGAGATTTGGTGGGTTGCATTCCGGACCAAGGGATCTGCTGAGGATGGTAACCATAAGTGCAATAGAAAGGACTCATTCTAGTCAAGGTGTGGTAGTTGTTGTTATAGGCGAACTCTGCCTGCGCGAGGTAGGAAGACCAGTTCTCCTGTCTGTTGCTGCAAAAACATCTTAAGTACTGCTCAAGTCCGGCATTAAGTCTCTCTGTCTGACCGTTGCTCTGTGGGTGAAAGCCTGACGACAGTGCTCTGTGAATCCCCAACTGTTGACACAACGATGTCCAGAATCTAGAGGTAAATTGGGTACCTCTATCCGAAACTATGGTTCGAGGCAGGCCATGCAAGCGTACTATATCCCGGAGGAAGACTGAAGCAGTCTTTGGAGCTGACGGAAGACCTTCCAATGCTGAGAAGTGGGCCAGCTTACTGTATGAATCAATAGTTACCATGATTGCGGTCATTCCTTCTGATCTTGGTAGATCGACAATAAAATCCGTAGACACGTGTTCCCAAGGCTGGGTGGGTAGGGTAGGTTGTTGCAGTTTGCCCAAAGGTTTGCCTGTTTGGTATTTATTGGTAGCACAAATCGGGCAGGTCGAAACGTATTTCTCTACATCCTTGTGGAGTTCTGGCCACCAAAACCTTCGACTTATGAGATCCTGGGTCTTCTTGATACCGGGGTGTTCAGCGAGGGGGGTATCATGACACCAGGAGAGGATCTGTTCATGAAGTCCTTTAGACGGGAGAAACAACCCAGTACCGTGGTAGTACAAACCATCATCGGCCAGATTGACAGTGGTTGGTATGGTTGATAACGAACCGTATTGGGAGGTAAGTTCTTGCAAAAAGAGAGAGACACCTGCCGTGATCTTAAGGTTGGGAAATAAGAGATCGTGATCTTGATTAAGGTCAGTTTCTTCTCCTGGACATCTGGAGAGGGCATCTGCCATCTTGTACTCTGATCCTGGTAAATAGGTGATGTTAAAGTCATATTGAGAGAAGAAATATGCCCATCTAGCATGTCGGGCGTTGGTACACTCCATCTGCTGTAACACTCTGAGGTTACGATGATCAGTTCGTACTTGAAATGGGTGTGCTGCTCCTTGTAACAAGTGTCTCCACTCTTGACATGCCAGTTTGATGGCCAGTAGTTCTCGTTCCAAAACCGAGTAATTTCGTTCGCTTTTGGTCAGGGTCTTGGAATAATATGCTACTGGATGCGTGAGACCGTCTTCTGCCTCTTGTAACAGATTGGCTCCCACTGCTCCCCCCGAGGCATCTGTTTCCATTATAAATGGTTTTGTTTGATCTGGTTGCACTAGTATGGGAGCGGAGGTAAACAGCTCCTTGAGCTGTAAGAAGGCTCTTTTCTGTTCAGGACCAAAGGCGTACTGAACCCCTTTTTTAAGGAGACCTGTAATGGGTAACATCAAGTTAGAAAAGTTGGGGATAAATTGGTGATAGAAATTTGCCAAACCTAGGAAAGACTGGATCTCTTTGACACTTCTTGGCTCATTCCAGTCCTGGATCGGCTTTATCTTTCCGGGTTCCATCTTGATCCCTTCCTTCGAGAGGACATAACCTAGATAAGAGACTAAGGTTACTTCAAACTGGCACTTTTCTGGTTTGACCAGGAGGTGATTTGCTCAGAGTCGATGTAACACTCTTTTGACTTGTTCACGATGGTCCAGTAGTTCTTGAGAATAGATCAATATGTCGTCTAGATAAACGTCCACCGAGACAAACAACATGTCGGAGAAAATGTTGTCGATAAACCTCTGAAAGACTGCAGGGGCATTTACCAGGCCAAAGGGCATAACCCTGTATTCATACAATCCGAATGGGGTCCGAAATGCGGTCTTCCACTCGTCACCTCTCCTCACTCTGAGGAGATGGTAGGCTCCTCTGAGGTCCAATTTGGTGAAGTAAGAGGCCCCTCTCACAGCTTCTAGGATGTCCCTTATGAGTGGCATAGGGTAGCGATCGCGGATTGTGATCCGATTTAACCCTCTGTAGTCTATGCAGGGACGTAGTTCGGTGGTGTCCTTTTTAGGAATGAAAAACAGTGAAGCCCCCCCTGAAGACCTAGATTCCTGTACTAGACCATTCTGCAGGTTGTCATCCAGATATTTTCTTAAGGCTTGTTTTTCAGAAAGAGATAGGGGAAACATCCTACCAAATGGGACAACAGACTCCGGGGTAAGTTCTATGGCACAATCCTCTGGCAGATGAGGTGGTAAGAGTTTGGGTGTAGTGTCTTCGAAGACCTCAGCATATTCTTGGTACTGAAGGGGAACCGATGAGACCACCTTAAGTTGAGGGGATCCCTTGTCCTTGTCCTTTCCTTTGACTCGAAGGGCAGATTGACAATGCTGTTCACAGTAGGAAGAATCAAAACGCACACAGTTGGTAGTCCAGTTTATTTGCGGATTATGTCTTCTTAGCCAGGGTATTCCTATCACCAAGGGAAAATGGGCTGCTCTAATGAGATCGAACACCAGCAGTTCCTGATGCTCTCCCAAATCCAGATGTAAGGGTATCGTCTCGGATTGGATTGGGCCTGAGGACAGGGGGGTACCATCCACTCCTTCTACTGGAATGGGCCTATCCTTCTGCTTAAAGGGGATCTGTTGTTCTCGAGCCCATACTTCGTCCATAAAGTTCCCTGCGGCACCGCAGTCCAGCATGGCTAAGACCTCCACACATGAAGTTTTGGTTGTCCAAAGTTTGACTCGAAATACCATCAGGCTGTTATCCTCACTTAATTCTGTTGGTCTGGTAAGGTTGCAAGGACTGTATCTTGTCCCCCCGAGACCTCCCTTGCAAAGGACCGAGGGTGGAAGTTTTCCTTCCTTCTTGGAGGAACTTCCGGGCAATCTCTGAGGAGGTGCTTTGAAGAGCCGCAATACATACAGAGGCCTGAATCCCTGCGTCTCTTGCGTTCTGCAGGCGTGAGGGGACCTCGGGTTGCCCCTATCTGCATAGGTTCTTCTCGGGTGGACGGTTCCCTCGAAGGGTGAGGAGCTAGGCTGGATGAAGGCTGGCTAAAACGAGGTCTTCTCCTTTCCAGGCGGCGTTCGTTGAGACGATACTCTAATTGGAGAGTGAGGGACATGAGATCTTGAAAGGACGGAGGTCGAGCTACTCAGGCTAACTCATCCTTCAACTCATCCTTAAGTCCCCTCCGAAAGATCATCTGTTTGGCAGATTCTGGCCAATCTGTTTTCGCCACCAGTCTCAGGAAGCGAGATATATAGCTCTGTACATCCGTGTTTCCTTGTTCTACATCTAGTATTGCTTCAAAAGAGGTGTACAAAACCGCTGGACGATCGAATCTGGCCTTGAAAAGGTCCACAAATGAGTCATAATTAGCCAGTGCAGGATCATTTATTGTTACCAACGGGGTGGCCCAGGCCAAGGCATTCCCGGTGAGATTAGCTATGAGGAACCCCACTTTCACTCTGGCTGTTTCAAAGGCGTGGGGACGAAAGGCAAAATATACTTGGCAGGCGTCTAAGAACTCCTTTAGACCGCCTGGATAGCCATCATATTTTCCGAAGGATAAAGGCATGGGTGGAAGTTCTCCTTGGTCGTCCCTATGTAGGACTACTTGTTGGCGTAGGGCGGCATTTTCGGTTTTCAGGGATTGGACTTCTAGGGTTATTCCCTGCAATGCTGCCACCAGCTCCTGATACTGTTCAAGAGAAGCCATGATTCTGTCTGGGCGTTGTATTCTGTCAGACTGTTCACCCTCACCGCTCTTCTCCTCACCTGTGGCTTCCTCTGGCTTGTCCTTGGAGTGTTTGGATGATCTTCGGGGGGTTCTGGTATCTTCCTTTGTAGACTTGTCTCTGGACCTCCTGTCATGCAAGTAGGGTCTGGCTCCCTCGGAGGCCACCTCGACAGGAGGTGGGACCTGTCTTGGGGGGCCCTGAGGAGCCAAAGCCCGTGACAGGGAAAAAACCGATGGGCGGTAAAAAACCCTGCGTAGTCTTCCAGAGATGGTATTGAATGGGAGACTCTCCAATGGTGGATGTGGTAGCAAGTGATCCGGAGTGAAGCCAAGAAACAAGTGGATAAAGCGAGTTAGTTCTGTCCACAAAAATGAAGATGGCTTGAGGAAAAGAAGGCAGGATCCGATCCGTGGACACTTGGCCGGATACAAGGTAGCAGCAACAAGAAGCAATTAGGGAGGAAGGAGAAGAGGGAAAGAGCCCGGAACGGGGAACACTGACCGAGCAAAGAGGGAAAGGTAGAAAAAGAGGAAGAAGCAGTTAAAGTCCCTACTTACCAGAAATGGTTGGATCCACGAAAGGCACAGAGAGGAACACGAAGAAACACGAGGATGGCGGCGGACCGCTAGTACGAGTGGCAAGAAGCAGAAAGCAAAGGGAAAGTCTGAAAAGGAGTGACAGACAAGAGCCGTGAAAGGACAAGGGAGTATGGAAAGGTGGAGTAAACAGAGGTAAGGCAAGCGGGTAGGAGTAAGCACTACGGGGGGCACTGAAGGAGCTAAACTGAGTATTTAGCTGAGCGCTGGTATCACAAGGAGTAACAACACAGATACAACGCGCCGGGAGGTGGGCGGGGTTTGTTTAAATAACAAAGGCAGCCATGTTGGATGAGGACTGGACTGTTAAGTGAAGGTTCTCCGCGGTGAAAACTTCCACTTCTGCCATAGCTTCCAAGGATGGATCCTGACATTTACCTATATCATCTATAATCTTTCGATGTGCTGCACATTTCACGACAGCTAACTGAGTAGGGAGAGCAAGCGCTGAGAGCAGTTGTACTATTAGGGAGCCATGCTGAATCTTTCCACCGTCTGAAGTTAAGAACCCTCTTTCTGAACAAAGTCTCCCAAAGTTGTGAACCACCCCAAAGGCATACTGACTATCAGTATATATGTTTACTGTAAGCCCTTCGGAAAGTTCACAAGCTCCGGTCAATGCTATAATCTCTGCGGCCTGCGCAGAGTTATGTGTGATTGTCTTGGTTTCCACGACCGTGCTCAATGTAGTGATTGCATAAGCAGCTGTGGATGTACCATCTGGGAGTTTGAAGCAAGAGCCATCGTAAAACAGCTCCCCTTGTGGATTGTTCAAAGGAGTGTCTTTTAGATCAATTCTACCCTTTGTCTCTTGCTCGGTAGTATACAGACAGTCATGTGACTCTTCGTCACTGCAAGCAGTACCTTGCGGGAAAGGTAAGAGTTCAGCCGGATTAAGAATACAACACCTCTTAATTTGAATGTGTGGTGCAAACAAGATCAATTTATATCTTGTCAACCGTTTGGACGGGAGGTGTTGCGTTTGAGTTCTGTTCAGTAGAACATCTACAGAGTGAGGTACCATCAGGGTTAGATCATGGCCTAGGACCATTCCCTCACTCTGTTTTACAGACGCAGCAGCGACAGCTCGCAAGCATCTTGGCAAAGCGCATGCTACAGGATCAAGGGCGGAAGAAAAGTAACCGCATGGCCTATTCTTCCCTCCATGATCCTGCGTTAATACAGCCAAAGCACATCCATCACATTCATGCACAAACAACACAAAGGCCCTTTCATAGTTTGGTGTGCCCAAAACCGGTGCCGAGCACAATGCAGTCTTGAGCAGATCAAATGATTGCTGTGTTCCGCGTTCCACGGTAATGGCGAAGAAATGCCCTTCTTTGTCATAGCCAACATCAGCTTAATCACTAGTGAGAAGTTTGGGATCCACAACCTACAGTAAGAAGCCATACCTATCAAGGCTCTAACTTCCTTCTGCGTATTTGGAACAGACATGCCAGAAATGTGTTTTATACGTTCAGGTGTCAATCTTCTTCCCTCCTTTGACAGGAGATAGCCCAAATAGGTGACCTCCTGACAACAATATTGAAACTTTTTAAGCGAAGCTTTGTGACCATGTTTAGCCAGATGAATAAGCAATAACACAGTGCCCTCCTTACAAGCACTCTCAGAGTCTGCAGCTAAAAGCAAGTCATCAACATACTGAAGCAATGTACAAGAAGAGGGCAATTCAAGGGTATCAAGCTGTTCTTTCAGAGCCGTACTATAAATGCTAGGACTTTCCGTGTAACCTTGCGGTGCACAGGTAAAGGTGAACGAGCGTCCCCCTAAGGTGAACGCGAACAAGTATCTACTGTCCTCGTGTATAGGAATACTAAAGAAAGCATTCTTCAGATCCACAACACTGAAGTAAGTAGCTGAAGCCAGAATCATAGTTAATATTGTCATCACATCAGGCACAATTGAAAATTGAGGAGCGACGACCTTGTTGATGGCACGTAGATCAATTATGAAACAAAAAGGAATTGCATTATCGCCTTTTTTGTACACAGGCAAAATTGGACTATTGCACAAACTACCTGCAATTTCCTCAATCATCCCTCGATGTACGAAATCAGAAACAATGCATTTCAAAGCATGCTCACCCTCAACTGAAATCTTATATTGTGGAATAAGTGGCAGCTTTATTCCATGTTTCAAGACTATTTTAACAGGCTCAATCTGTAAAACGCCAACATCATTATCGTCAATTGCCCATAAACTCTCTGGTACATCACTGAATTCTGGCGGTAAAGGTCTGGTTAAGAATTGAGAGGCAGAAAGTTGCTGTGGTGAAATCGTCAAATTCACTCCGTCAGAAGAACAATGAATTACCGCATTTAACAGATTCAACCCCAGCAAATTCTCTCCACAATTCAAAGTCAAAAGGAATGGACAGTGGTCCATAAAGGGACCCAAAGAAATAGGTACTGGCGAAGAAACTGGACAAACAACTGGTGTGGCAGAAAACCCTACAGAAACATTGGTTTGCCCTGACGGTGGAATGCTTGGAACCCGAGAATGATCAATGCAACACTTCTGTGCCCCAGTATCTACCAAGAATAGATGTTTCCTATTTCCCACTATCATCTCAACGTAGGGACCTTTCTGATTAATGGGAATAGGCGTAGGTTCCAAACCCTGCTTCGGGCAATCCTAACGAAACAAAATATCATCAAAAGGAAGCTCTTCAGAGAGATATGCAGCAGAAGGATGATCAAAAATGTTTCTAGTATCCACACTTGGTACCTGATTATCCTGCGAAAAAGGTCGCTGTGGATCCTGTGCAAACTGACCTCTACCAGGGCCCCCTGCACCCGGGCGGCCTCTGGATTGTCTACCCATATTTCTGAACGCATTACTTGACCTTTGTCGAAGGATCGGGCATTGTGCACGCCAATGACCCTCTTGCCGACAATAGGCACACTGGTTAATGTTCACAGGACCCAAGGGCACACTTCCTTGTGGAACATACTGACCTCCAATCTGCGAACTACCCCCTCTAGGGCCTCTAACAATTTGCTGTAATAACACTGTAGTCTTTAAATCACCTTTTCTTTTATCGACTCTTTCCTTTTCATTATTGACACGATTCTCAAAGTACTGAGCCATGTGCAGTACTTCTGATTGAGACTTCGCCTGCCAAGCGCTCTCAGAAGACATCATTTGTGACTGGATGTCAGGCAGCAATCCACGCACAAATTGGTCCACAAATAATCTTTTCCCAGACTCTGTACCTAAGTCTTGTCCACTGAAATCCGAGAATACCTGTTCGAACCGATTGAAGAACTCGGTAGCACCCTCAGACTTCCCTTGGACACGGCCATAAGCTTGTCCCAAATAATTCTCTTTTCGGAAATTATGGTTTTCAATTTCGCAATGATTCTATCAGGTAAAGTTAGTATCACCTGAGGCGGTCTCTCGCAAGCCGGCCTTTCTCCATCAAGTCTAATTATGTTAGCCCATGTATCTCCCAACCCTGGTACGTCGTCTATAGTCCTAACCTGTTTCCACAAATCTACGGGCAGGAGTACAGGAAATAACAGATCAATATCACCCAAGGTGAATACTGAGGACTGCAAGACAGACTCTATCTCTTTATAGAATCTTGTCTGATTTTTCCTAATGTCAGGAATAGATTGTCTAATAGTATTCACTTCCTGTCTTGAGAACGGGACGTGAACAAACTGCGATACATAATGTGCAGGAATGGTCACAGCAACTGTACCCGCTGCAGCATCGGCCGCAATCTCAACCTTTGGGACAAATGTCAGAGGAACCTCTCTCATAGGCAACTGAGAAGTGGGCAACTCCGAACACTTACTAAGCAACAGAGCCAAATCGAGCGCTAAAGCAGCCGAAGAAGTGTCAAGTGAAAAGGCTCTCTTATAAATACTCAATAATTCTGGGGGACAACAAATCTTTCTTCTCACACAATCATCCTGCAGGTACTCTACCATTACCTGTATCACTTTCCTCTGCATTTCTAGCGTATACTGACTATACGTATGATATACTTCAACTGGAGTTATCGATATGTCTGAAATCCATCTAATCGCATCTTTCGTACAAATTCATGTTTCTTTGGATATCGATTTGCGACAAGGAAGCAACCGTTTCTGTATATACATACTATCCTCATCATCATCCTCATTCTGTAACCTTCCCAATTCCTTCCTATACTCAAATATCCGCTCGACATGCTCATGTACTTTCTCCACAGTGTCTCTTGAAAACGCTAAAGTGTTCAGATCTCTCAACCCTTGTGGGAGATCTGCATTATTTAATTTGCCCCACATTACACATAAGTGTATCCCTAATCCCTCAATAAAAACATTTTTTTCAGGGAAATTGTCCATATTAGAAAGTGTGGCAAAAACATTAGCTTGATCATCTCTCTCCATACAATGCTTAGCCCATGCAATCAAATCACGTTTCTTCTATGGAGGTACAGTATTGCAAGTGACAACCCTCGACCCCGCGCCCTGATTGACTACAAGCGGTGCAGGACCACTTGGAAAAGGAAGAGCAGGCAAATTCAATGGAGGTACTATTACTGGTGCAATAGGAAGAGGTGGAGGAACAGGTGGAGGAACAACAACTGGAGGAAGAGGAACATTAGGAGGAGCAGGAACAACAGGAACAACAGCAGGAAGAGCAGGTATAACAGCAGGAAGAGGCAAAGCGGCAGGAAGAGGAACATAACGGAGGTGGTGCAGAGGCACCAGTCCTTTGCTCATTTAACAATTTGTCAATAAATTAGTCGGAAACATGAAGGTCCTTAGAAGGATAGATTTTCTGAATGCCGAGTGAGAAAGCCCTATCCATTTTCCTAGTCGATTCATACTGTTTATCTTGGTCATATAACAATGCTTTTTCGGCATTCGTTTTATGACGGCGCGCATGTTTTTCTATACTCTTGAGCTGCTGTAACGCTTCTTTTTTTCCAATTCTGCAAAACATCAAATGCTGCAGGTCTAGCCTTTTTCTTTAACAAAATTGACTCTAAATACTCAATAAGAGGGATTTCAAAACTACCATTGATTGGCCACTGAAGTTTGGAGGCATGCCTGGTTTGTCTGTGCCAAATATCATTAAACACTATACTTCCAATGCCATGCTTACAGTACATAGTACAAGCCGGCGACCACTCCTGTGGTGACGGACGGCTAAATTCCAAAGATTGCCTATCACTGCGCAATAACGCCCTGAAGCAGGTGGACAATTTCCCAGGCATATCAAATTATTGCTGTTACCTGGTCAATAATTGTATTTGCAGATACAATGCGCCAAAACAAATTATCAGGATACTTAAGAATCGGGTCACGACTCACCTGATCAATCCTAAGGAGGTCCGATCGGATTACAAAGATTCTTACCTAACTAATCTTACCTCGTGTTTGGTGATTTCGGCAAATCTGCCCGCCTCGATAAGTGGACCGTCGTCAAGATGTCGTCTCAGACCACAAGCTAATCGTCCAGGGATCGTGTCGTGCAGCGCTGCTGAGGAGTCGCGTCTCTTTCAGAAAGGGGCCCCTTTATTTTGTCACACCGTCCGATCCCGGTAGGATAGCATGTGTCAACCTTCGATGATCCGGCATCAATCTTGAGGGTCCCTATTCGGGCACCAACTGTGAAAACAAAAAGAAGATATCGAGGATGAGCACCCCAAAAGGAAATACACCGAACACGGGTTACAAAGGAACATACAAAGATCTTTATTTTATACTGAACAGTTTCAAAGGACAAAGCAACAGATAGCTATCGGCCCTCAGTACAACACAGGAGCGTAGAGACTGTGTGGCCGTGCAGATCTTCTGAGCATTTCTGGATGGGAGAAGCTCTGGACCTTTGTGTGTATTCAAATGGCCCATTGTTTCACTGTGTCCCTAAGCCAGTCAACGCTGAAATCACCAACCCTAACTCACTGAGCAGGTCTACTGCTAGGACTCTCAGGCTCTGTGCGCTGTTGCCAATCCTTTATGAACCATCCGATATCTGAGATGAAACATTCTGCTTCTCTTTGCCAAAGCTCTGATCTTATCCATCCGGTTGAGCTCTGGACTCTCTTTCACTCGGCCAAACCACTTAGCCCCATCCAGATATAGGTGTTGCAGCTGTAACACTACTACTCATCGAGTTATAGACGTGACTGTTGAACCTGAAACCAATACTCTTTAAACTGCTACACTTTTATCCCCTTTCATTTTACAGTATAGAGGGGATGTTCTCCTCACAATCTGTCCTTCAACAAAGTGAAAGTGAAAGTGCTGTAGAAAGGCCCCTCTCATCTAAACCTGCATGCTCTTTTACACCTCCTGCTGTTCCCCTGCTGGGACGGATCATCGTCCGCTTACTGGTCCCTGAAGAGGGCCCAACATCTGGGATCCCACTATAATGATTATGCTATTCACGTCATGACCCAAATAGGTCAAACACCTGCTACTGTGGATATGTGTAACACCCAAGGCCACATCAGTGACAGGCACCAGTATTGTAACACTGTTAGCATGTTGTAGTGCCAACCAATTGTAGCACTGACCGATGATGTTCGGTGCATGACGTCTTGCATAATAGGAGGGATCCTGGGCAGGTTAGGAGATAATGATTGAAGGGAGTAATGTATGTAGCACTATATGTGATTTTATTTTAACAACCAATGGTAGCTTGTAAATTGTGTTTTTTAGTACTATGACGATGTAATGTTTTTAGTTTATAACTCCCGGGCTACCAGGAAGTGATTGAGAATGTTTGTGGACCTTCTACCGGCCAAATGTATCAATAAAGCTGTTTTCTTCACGCACCTTGGTTGGCTCCCTTATTTTGGTAGGTGTGGATTTGTGGGAGCTTGTTTACAGGACTGTTGATCTTCTGGTGATATCTTCATTTGACTTTGACAGTGTCTCCTATGTGAACGTTTGCATCAGTTGTTGGTCTATTCCTCTCAGTATCTCTTCTGTTTTTCCTTTCATGCTCTATCTCTGCTGCGGACATCTGCGCGCTACCGCTGTGCATCAGTGTTACGCGTGGCACTCTTTTTCAGACGTTGCCCCATCATTAACTCTCCTGCTGCGCATCTCTATGTGCTTTGTTGAGGGAGAAGCGGTTTCGATTCGCCCATATTACCCTGCAAAGGGATTGGTGCAGTGGCATCTCTTCAAATCCTGCCAGTTATAGTGTCCTCTTTAAGTTGGTCAGGAGTTTTTTAGTCATGACATTAGCTTAAGCAGATAGCAACGTTATGTTTTTCTGTTCAATTCCAGGCTACTCTGCTCAACCCCTGAACACATGTTTTGCAATGGCAGACCACTGTCAGTCTTCCTGACCTCAGGGAGCCCCCATTCATTGAATATTCCGACTAGGAAAGACACTATGGTTTGGCATAAGGAAGATAATATGGCTCTGATTACAGGGAAATGTGAGTACCCATCTATCTATAATGACAAGAGTTTTGAGAAATCAGAGGCAACCCGCAGCCATGCTCTGACCAGGAGGTCTGACTTGTGAACAGGTTCTGGTGGGCTTCCTCTTGAGGTGCATTGACATATATGGTATGAGCGTATTACCTTTTTAATCATTGTATCCATATACGTGCACCAGATTCTGTCTCTCGGAAGTTTGTTGGTGGAGGCCATGCCACTGAGGCCCTCCTCTGCTGGCACCACACCCGTCTGTTGAAGGCTCTTTAGAATAATTATCATAGCATGCCCTATGAGGATACCCTCTTGAGATTCTAGAAATTCTAAGGCAAGCATTGGTAATTTGAGTTCTTTTACGTTGTTCGGTACTAGCCGTTTTGCAGTGTTGTTGGGTCCTTTGAAATATTCCCTCTGGGACCTGTACACTTCAAATTGCAAAACTTGAATCCCCATTTTATAGTGCACTGTAGAGGGAAAGATCACTTCACACTCTGTCCTTCACCTAATGCAGGGGTCTGCAACCCATGGCTCTCCAGATGTTTCAGACTTCAGTTCCTATGATATCTGGCTATTCCCTATGCTGGTTAGGAATGATGGGAGTCGCAGTGCAGAACATCTGGCGAGGCAGAGGTTGCTGACCTATGACCAAAGGGAAAAGTGAAAGGGCGCTGAAATGTGCTTCCCATATAAACCCCCATATTCGTTTATCGGGTCCCCTGCCGGGAGACATCCTCTTGCACTGTTACTCAGGGGACATGAGAGAGAAGCTCTCACTCTGTTGAAGTTGCGTAGTCCTAGCAGTGGCCATGCTCTGTAGCTTGGTAACAACCCACTGAGACCATCCATCCAGTACTTCAGTAGAAAGGTACAACTGCGTCATTCCCCTGGCATCTTGCCTGGGTGTGACAGACTATGTAGCACTGCCCAATCGCGTAAAACCACCCTGCCAAATGGGTGACAGGCTCTGACATCTGTAACAACACCGCTCAGCACCACAGGTGACAGCCTCCGGACCTCTGTGGAAAGCTGGTTTCTGGCCTCGTCCTGGGATACAGGTGCAGCTGTCGTTTATTTTACGTAGTGGGGGCGCCCAGCAAGGAGAGCGATTGAATGACATCGGTCATGAAGGAACAAATGAACCCCACAATAACCTTTCCGCTCAGATTGTTTTCTTAGGGTAAAAACCGCTTAAAGAATCCAATCTCCTGTTTTAAAGTGGGCCGGTTTCAGCTCGAGGCGCGTGCAGCCGTTAGCGGAATCAACCCCGCCACGAGCAATTGATTGGGGGGATGGGGGAAGCATGGCAGGCGAGCAGGAGCTCGCGGGGTTAGTCTCAACCCATTGCTGACAGAAAGGGCGCATTTTCTCCAAAAAGGAAACACATGTCTAAGAACTCCAGAACGATAGCAGAAAAGAGACAAGCGGGACACGGCAGGACAGAGAAGGACAAAGAGTTAATACAGAATGGAAGAGTGGTAAATAAGTGAAAAGAGCAAAGAGATGGAATAATTCATGACAAGGCCAAGAGCTGTGTCCAGTGAGCATGCCACTACCATCAGGTGCCAGGTATTGCTCTGAGAAGCGTAGTACTTCAGTCATGACAGGGACTGGCATCATGGCCTATATATTACCAGCATAGGGTGAGGTACTGACATCATTACAGAGTAACACTGTGTCATACCAAGCCAGGTACTCTGGCTTTTTGACCGTTATTGCCATTCTACGGCCATCCGGTAATTTACTGTGTTCTCTGTGCCAGGATCTCACAGACCTCGTTAAGAGCTCTTCCCGAATCAATGTCAAAGAGGGATCCCCAAGATCGCACAGACGTCTCTAAGGGCTCCTATCAACTCGATGTCGAAGAGGGGTCCCCAAGAACGCACAGACCTCGTTAAAGGCTCTTCTCGAGTCATTGTCAAAGAGGAGTCCCCAAGATCGCACAGACGTCTTTAAGGGCTCTTATCAACTCGATGCCGAAGAGGGGTCCCCAAGAACGCACAGACGTCTTTAAGGGCTCTTATCAACTCGATGTCGATGAGGGGTCCCCAAGATCGCACAGACGTCTTTAAGGGCTCTTATCAACTCGATGTCGAAGAGGGGTCCCAAAGAACGTACAGACATCGTTAAAGTCTCTTCTGGACTCAATGTTAAAGAGGGGTCCCCAAGATCGCACAAACGTCGTTAAGGGCTCTTCCAAGATGGCAAATAGCAGAGTTTTACATTTTTTCCTAAAGCTCTAAGTAGACTTCAATTTTCTAAGATTGAGTGGAAGAACATTCCATGCTCTTGGGGCCGCATTCTGAAAAGCTCCTTTCATAGCTTTACTAGTGTTGCATCTGGGGGAAGCCAACTGATCAGCATTATTAGATCCAAGAAGACTTGTGTTTGTTTTCTTCTTAAGACATCATTAAGGGCTTTTCTTTACTCAATGTCAAAAAGAGGGGTCACCAAGATCGCACAGACGTAGTTAAGGGCACTTCTCGACTCAATGTCAAAGAGGGGTCACCAAGATCGCACAGGCGTTGTGAAGAGCTCTTATCAACTCAATGTCAAAGAGAGGTCCCCAAGATCGCACAGACATCGTCAAGGGCTCTTCTCGACTCATCATATGAAATCAGGAAGCCAATACCTTTAATGGGAAAGTATCAGCACTTCTCAACACTAAGCAGGTACCCTGGAACAGTGGTATCTGCATTTCTGTATTTCCATTTCAATCACTGGATGGAGGTAATATGGATTTGCTACCATGGGCGTAGGACATGGGCCGACAGGGGGGAGACATCCCCCCCACAAATTTAAGTGGGGGGGATACAATGGCATTTATCCCCCCATTATCCCCCAGTTTGTGTGTCTCTCTGGAGCCTGCAGCATGTGCAGTGATGCGTGCAAACTTCAGACTCTGAAGTTTGCATGCAGTTCAGCATCAGCGGGTTGTAAAGATTCTTGTTACAACAACAACAAGAACTCTCGCTCATGCGTTCCCCTCACCCCCCGCGCCTGCTTGGAGCGTCATGTGCCCAGCCAGGCCGGGGAACATACTGCCCGTGCCCCTGCGATTCGAGAGCGCAGTGCACTGCTGCGCAGCCTCCTCCCTTCCAGAAGAAGTCACTAGCCAGCAGGCAGCAACGCGTGCTTGGCTCCTGAGAGTGTGACTCCGACAGACTGCTCCTGCAATGCCGACTCGACCTGGAGTCCTGAGAGGCTGAGACTCGACGAGAGAGACCTCACTTAGTTACTCAGCTAAGGTAAGTCAAAGTGCCCAACCCCCTGTGTGTGCCGCAGAGCTTGGAAGCAGCTTGCGTGTGATTGCTACATAAAATGTCAACAACGCTGTAAACTCTACCAGTTTGTGTTTCTGAGGAAGCTTGCGGCAAAAGGACTTTTTTCCCACAAGCTCTGCAGTTGCAGTTTGAAGGGAAAGCCCTGCAATTACTTGGCAGGTCGATCATAACAAGGCCCCGCCTACCCTCTCTACTCGACTCGCCGCCCCCACACACACGTCGCCACTAGTGCAGGCCAGGTCGCGGTGCCAGCCCAGGCCCGTACTCCTGCTGCTGGCCTTGCCAATGCTTGTATTGTTTTCATGCCGTACTTGGAGCAAGTCTCTGTCTTCAAGGGCGGCAATGTGTCCATTAGACCACGCCTCCTTCATCACGACCACTTAGCCTGGGCAACAACAGGGAGGCAATTCCATGTGTAAACACCACATTTGTGCAACTTGATGGATGATGAAACAGGTCCCTGTGTTTGACGAGACTAGCATTGCCCAGCATGGCTACACACCGCCGGGCTGTTGTATGGGAACCATGGCGAGGCGTCTCTTGTTCTTTGCAACAATAACGTCATACTTTCACACATCAAGTCATGTCAGGCGGAGTCCTGGGTCCGTGCTTAGCTGCACTGCGCTGTGGATATCGGCAGGAATGTGTGTTCTTTTGCATGCACAAGGACAGGGCCAGTTCAAGTTGCAGGAAACAGCAACGTATGTTACATGTATTGTAATTGCGGTCGATGCACATCTAAATGGGATTGGCCTGGGATGCTCGTGGCTACATTGCCTGGGGCATAGCAGGCATGTTACAAAATTAGCAGCCAATGTGAGATATTCTCTGTTGAGAATGTAAAGTTAAAATAGCAGGCTCTAGAGAGTATGACCATCTCAGGAGGACCTCAGTCAACTTTCGCTCTGCTATACTCTAGTGAAATATCCATGTTGGGATGTCTGTCTGATCCCGCTCACAAGGACCTTCCAGCCTATGATGCGAGGCAATTCACTGCTGAGCAAAGGTACCCTTCCATGGGTTTCTGCCTCGTTGGGCATAATCAATGCTGTGCAGCTGCCTCTCTAGGAGCAACGTTTCCAGCACTCACTGTGGGTGAAATCCCAGACCAATAAATATCCAGCAATCTGAGTGATCCCCTACCGAGAAAGAACAAAAAACTAAATAGCCTGTTCTATCGGCCATAACCCACCCAGAAGGACTGCCATCATGTTTTAACCATCTGTTGTATACTGCAACAAGGATATCTTTTTTGGTATGTGCCTGACTCTCCACACAGAGGCAGTCCAGGCTGAAATATTATGCACATCTCCTCCGAGCAAGAGTACCTAAAGCTAGCGGAGCATGATTTTATCTTCTCTGTTAGGCCCAGACTGCTATGCAGATGCTAGTCCCTAGTCAGGCACATGAGAGCTAACACGCGGTCGAGGTATCGTGAGCTCAGGCACTGCCCTTAGTTCCTATCCCTTCAAACGTCGCTGGCTTATTGCGATACAGGCTCGCAGTCACGTGCTAGGTTGATGAAAAGACAATCACACATAGTTTGTACCGGAAATAAAAGTGATGTCATGCGATCATCCGTAGGAGCTTTATTATCTGATCTGTCTTGACCCGAGCCGTGATATGATGTTGATATATCAGCAAACGGGGCTTTATGCTTTGCAGCATAGACATTTAAGTCTAAATGTCAAGTGGCACCTCCAATTTCAGGCATCCGCCAGACATATAAAATAAAAATGAGAACTGCAATGAATAGTTTCATAGAGGTTTTTTGTTTTATGTTTTACTATCTCTGTTCCCTGGTGTGTAATAACCAGTCTTTGAACATTCGGAGCTTCGGGGCAATACCAACTCATCCTCTGCAGCAAACATAGGGCACCCCTTTTCTCACTGAAATGAGGCTGCCACGTTGGAGAGGGTGCAGGGAGAGCTGGCGTTTTTAGAGTCGGGATGCTGCTTCCCAGCTTGTAGAAGGGGTGTGACCTTCCAGTTCATGCTGATTGCCCCTTTTGGCTGAAGCCTGATTTGCATATTCATTTTCTTTTTCTGTAATGTCACAAGGAGCTGATCAGATGTGGATTGGAGAGTTGCCCAAGCCAATGTCAGTGGTTACGATTGATTAAACAACTTCGAGCCATCACTCTTTGGGGTAGCATAAGTCATCCTAGGTTCAACGGGTATGCCCAGAGATGGGCAATAACCTTGCTGTGCTAATACTGTGAAGCTATTCTGCACTCATGATGCCCAAGGATGTTGCTTGTGATCTTTTGCAGAAGGGATGTGACATAGCAGTGCAAGCTGAACTCAGTTTTTTGGGGTGGGACCACGCCTGATTTGCATATTCCACCCCATATCCTGAAATGGTGTAGCAGGCTGAAAAACAATGGTTGAAGGATTCCCCTAGTAATTATGCTTCATTAAATAAACATTCATTGATCAATCTTCAGTGCTGCTTTTAGGTCTCCCAGCCTTACTGTGCCACATGTTTCTGTCAGTACTTGTAGAGTTAGGTGCTGTTTTATGACATGTAGAGTAGGGATGTAACGGTATTACGGTATACCGTTAAAGATACCGCGAACCACTTAATTGAACAATAATAACCGTCACATTGTTTATACCGGTATACCGTTCATACCGTTAAGTGTGCTTTTCAATCTGATTTGGAAAGGCTGCAGTAAGCAAGTGCTGCGCAGTCTTGGTCTTGCACTGTTGGATGTGCCGTCTGCCAAGTAGTTTCAGTTGGAGCAGTTTTTAATGCCATTCCATAAACCACACATGCCTGACACAAAATCAATATGTTAGCAATAGGAAGAATAAATACAGTGCCAAGAAGGAAAAGGGTTTACTTTGGGTTGGCGGTTTGGGGTTTATATATTTATAATGGATAATGTTTTCTAAACATATGACAATGGGGGATTTCCCTGGTTCCCTCATTGAATTTACATATAATAAGTCACAGTGCGAAATTTACTCATCTCTGTGGGTATTCCCTGCTGCCATACCAAAGTGTAACATGTCAGTGATTACTGAACACCTTTTGGCCCACAAGTAAACTAAAGGCTGTAACGTAAAGAGAGAGTGCGTGTGCGTGCGTGTGTATGCGCACAAGCGTATACTACCATCAGACTCCATTGATCTGTGGCATGCAGGTTATCAAGATGGCAACATGTTCACCTTCACCAGTAGCCAGTGGGGGGGCTAAAAGCCGAAATGACCACTTAAGAAAAGCTATTCAGTTTGCTTTGCCAGTCGCAGCAGGGCTCCCCCCCTGCCCCTCCTCCTCTCCACACGTGTTTTTGTGTTTGGTGGAAGCAAGGGCTGGCATTTCAGTGGAAAGTATGTTGAAAAGCCCAATTCTGGCCCTGGGTTCCTGGTTTTGTTTGTGATGATAAATCTGACAATTTATGACCTTTTAGAAAATATTTGTTAAGATTAGTTAACTCCACCTGCTATACCGCGATAACCATGATATACCGTCATTTGGCAAGAAGGTTATTGTACCATCCTAAAACTAATACTGTGACACCCCTAATGTAGAGTAGATGCCAGTGACTCCACCCCCCCTCAGATTCCTATCTGTTATGTGCAGACACAAACAGATCTCCTTTTTTACCAGTACTCTTCAATATCTCCCTCTGGCACCCCTGGGGGTCCTAGATCTCTGCAAACTACTCTGTCACACCAGCACTGATGTCGCCCAACACTCCCTACAGGTCAAAATCAGCAAAGTAATTATTGTAATTTTAATGGGTTATTTATTATGCGCTTAATACCCCAATGTTTCTAAAGGCAAACCCGTGGATCGAGTCGTGCTTCCGAGACGAGCGCATTGCCCCTGAGCTCTCCGAGAGATATGGGAAGAGCTTTCCAAAACACTTTTGAAGAAAAATGAAACCTTCTGTTCTTTAGCATCAAATCTGTCATCATCTCCCATTCAACCAAAAACCCTGGCAATTGTCTGTGGTCAGTCAATGACACCAAATAGTAAGGTAAAAAAAACAAAGAGTAATTTTGAACTCTAAAATGCCCCTAATAACCCAAATCAGGTCTGTTGGCAGCACATCATAACACTACTCCTGCCCAAAGCAGTGCATCCCACCTTTGTCTCTCCCATAGTAGTATTAGCCATCAGCTTCAGTCTTGACTTTGCGAGCTGCCTGTAGATCAGCGAATTTGCACAGCCATTGGCCATCTGAGGCCTTGTGGCTGACCTGACCTGCCCTGGTGAACACCTAGAGCGTGGTGCACTCTCACACTCGAAACACTGCTCAGCTTCTGTAGGTAGGATTAGGGCGAAAGATTCATCAGCAATGGCAGGAAGAATGGGAGCTCCGTAATGCCTCGGCAGCTGGTGCACGTCATACCTGCACCACTTATCATCTGAGAATTCTCAGTTGAATAATACAAACAGAAATACGAGCTAGAACATAGAGTTGGATCAGCATAGGTACAAATACATTTTAGGACCCTTTCCAGAATGTTTATGGTGGCCTACCCAATCAGAGTTGTGGAATTCTGGGCATTATTAGCTGTTTGTTTCCCAGAATTATGCTCTCATGGACGGCTCTCTCCAATGTTAGTTCCATTCCCTCTATGACTGTTTGTTCTGTTTTTCCCCTCCAATTACATAATCCTGGCTCCCACCTCCTCTTCAATCCTTGGATACAGCTCTCATTCTCTCCCCTGCCCCCTTCCCTCACACTCTGCCTGAATTGTTCTCTTTCCCATCACCAAGCTGTTGAGCTATATGATCTCTGGGCTGTTACTGACACCATTCCCCCTCAAGTCATTTCACACTGCCTGCGTTTAACCCAAATGCCTGTAGTCTTCTTCCTTGACCCACTGCCACTGCCTCTCACTTTACATGCACCATTCAAAGGGGGGTGGACAGCTCACCCTACTCTTTACTGTGCCATGCTCTCTGGTCTAATGCTGTTGGATTGGCCTGGTCATGCTGTCATACGCAGGCTCCTCTTGTTGCAGAAACCCAGCGCTCCCAGTTGCCATGGCAACACTGCACAGGTGGAACATACAGCTCATTAAAACCACTTTTGTTTCTTTTTGTGCCAACACAACCACTTGGACAGTACTTTGACACCCTTGGGACGAAGCAATGGTAGCCATTATGTGGCGTTAGTTACCGGCCCATTTACACGCACGCAACACACAGTGCCATATTTTACCCGCTCTATCTGCCGTCAGGGAGCGGGCACCGCCTGCCAAAACTTTCCCTAGGGAATCGCGGCTTCGACAGTCACGGGGAGACCGAGACAACTTCCTGAACCCGGTTGCTATGTAATGGGATCGAGACGCACATAACAACCCGTATAGCATTAGAGCAGCACACAGCAGGGCGCACAACATGGACTGTTCGGCTGCTGGCCTGGCCTGATGGATCGTGTCATTTTACCATGCAAAGTCCCCAAGGTGTCGCCTGACCCACCCAGATTTTATGTGTCTCCTACGTCCCTGTTTGATACCGTGAGCTAGAAGTAGATTTCAGTGAGACTGTGTGGGCTGCTTCTCCCATTTCACGACACTTAGTTGCCCTATTAGGGGTGTCTCAGCTCAAACACAAATGCAAGAAAGGGCCACCTGTCTGGAAAGCTTTTTGTACCATCATCATCACCAGAGCACCAGCATTTTTTTAAATTGATATAGAGCATCTCTACAAAAACATTATAACTAGGGACTACAGCCCAACAGACCATTGTAGGGAAGACAGTCGGCTACTGGAATAATAAACCTACCTCTTCTAGTATTAAAGGTTTTAGAAAAAAGGTTTAGTTCAGTAATGGATCTCATCTTAAATTGCAAGGCATTCCTTACAACCGAGTTTGGGAGGAGCATCCGCGCTCCCCTCGTCTCACGGGGCACATGGAAAAGCGGGGAACAGTCAGCAAAAACTGCTTCCAGGAGCGTAGGTCCCGGGGCAGGGGCGATAAAGGAGGGGAACCTAAGGAACACATTTTCTAATGTAAATAAATAGGGGCCAACCCATGAAGACATATCAAGGTTAAACATCATTTCTTAAACATAATCTGCTAGTCATCTGGGAGCCAATGCAAGGTTCCTTTCAGCATTCTGAACACCCTGCATATGTTTGATTTGGTATACAGGGAGGTCAAAATATAGGGCTTTTTCAAGCTCGAGTTTAGAATTAACTAAAAGTTCAATTATTAGTTGATGCTCACATTTAGGTAAGATGTGTTTTATTTGGTGAATTTTGCAAAAAGTCCCCTTGACCACATCCATTGATCTGGGATTTCATTCAAAGGTCACTGGCCCATAAAATACAAAGATGTGTGACCTTGACAGAGAAGGAAGCTTCAGCTGTAAAAAGCGTAGGCGGGGTTGTAAGGATGTTAGATCCACCTGGAAGGTGGCAGGGGCATGGAGCGTATGCTCTGTTTTATAAGCATTCAGCTTTACACCACACTAAGGTTCATTCAGTCAATAATGTTGTCCACTCAGGATATCAGAATGGAGAATACATTGCTCTGTCTAGACATGCGCACATACTTATGAATGTCATCAACATATGAGTGAAGAGAGGAACCGGCTTTGGAACCGATCCAGCAGTGGCCGCATGTGGATATTGAACCGGAACAGCGACACAGACGAGCCCCAGGGATCTCCACACCTAATGATGGCAGGTTTGGAAATAAATCTCCCTAGTTGGACTTGTTCTCGCTCAGATAAAAAGGAACACAACTATTTAAGGTTAGCACCAAAGGTCTGGGCAATAGAAGACAGGTGTTTCAAAAGCAAGCTGTGATAAACTGTGTCGAAGGCGTTCCCAGACGTGTTGGTTTCCCTTCATCAGCTGCCTTCAACAGATCATCCCACACTGCTGCTGGGGGAAACCAGACTGGTAAGGAACAAGAATGCCCTCACTCCCAACAAACTCCTCAAGAAGAGTAGTGATTACCTTTTCCAAGAATCTTGCAGACCATAGAAGGCTGACATTGGGCTTGAAGTTATCAACAACAGATTGATCCAAGGTTGATTCTTTCAGGGGGTGGGGAGCGTAAAAAACACCTGATCCAAACATCTGTAACTACTTAATCCCTCCTTTAACGGTAGGTTGATAATCTAAGCAACAGCAAATTCAATACCCATAGCAGGCTGTTAGGTATCAATGGTTGGGAGAGCATCATGCATGTGGCAGATGGGAGGTAAGAAATTGAAAGTATGAAGTATTACCCTAGAGTCTATGGGATGGAGCTCAAATAGTTTAAGTTTGGACTGGAGAATACTTGCAAGATCTAGTTGACAGGGCCTGAGATGATCATTGGCTGTCAGCTTGAATGCTCTAAACTTTATTGATGATAAATAATTGAGAGACTCACATAGTTGTTGCAAAGACTCAGGTTTCTCAATGGCTCCTGAGGTTTGTGTGACAAGGTCAATAATCGGATCTTGTCACAAGGGGATCAGTGTCCCACACATCGCTTCAGCAAAGAACCTGATAGGAGAGCTTCAGAAAAAAGAAGAAAACATATGCAGCATTCCACGGCTCAGTACAATGCACCCCAGACCTGGTTTGCATTGTCAGCGCATAAGTGAAGCACCCGCATAGGATGACCAAGAGAGTTTGCCTGGTTTTTCTAGATGACACGCATCACTCCCTGGCCTCAGCAGGCAGAGCAGCAGCACTAGCGTGCCCAGGCTAGACTACCAGGGTCTAACACAGAAGTGAGAAGTGTTCCACAGGACTATACTTAGACACTTGGCAGTGTGGGTCGCAATCATGGCACTATGGTGACACAAAGTGGGGAAAGGAGTCAGGCACGCAAGACCCACTCTTTGTAACTTTTCGTGCTTGTAATCCCTTCCTGGTGGAGAGGTCATGGCCAAATTGGACAGGATCAGCAAACCAGATAAAGGATGGAGAGGATAAAAAGGGAAACAGGAAACAGGAAGGTGTGGGTTGTTTGGGCAAGGTCAGAGGAAGAGGAGGTGGCAGAGCAGAGGACAAGCAGGAGGAAGGATGATGAATAGGAGTGTGGAAGCGATTTCTGAAATAGGTGAGGTATGTTCAGCAGTGTGTTAGGTGGCAGCAGTGGCAGGAGGTACTGGACTTTTTGAAGCAATGGCTAACAACAGTCTCTCTACACTCTCTACCAGCAAGTGAAAGGTGCAATTACTCAAAACTGTCACACCGACGGGGACCACAGCGCTGTGTGTGGAGCAGTGTGTTAGGTGGCAGCAGTGGCAGGAAGTACTGGACTTTTGGAGCAGCGGCTAACAACAATCTCACTACACTCTATGCCAGCATAAGGACTGGGAATTGGGGTGCAGGACTGGTGTGCTGTGGCAGGAGTCATGATATCAGGGCCAACAGGTTCTGGCGGTGCCAGGCAGCAGGAGCCTGTTATTCTCGTGGACTACCGTTCCCATCAACCTGGGTGGTGGGCACGTGACAGGACATGTGGAAGGAGGCTGCCGTGACGGCCTCTTAGGCCCACCTCGGCCCGTGTTGCTTGCTGGTGATTCGGTATTATGCAGGCACGGGCCGAGGGCAGGACCAGGTATGAACACTAACTTGATAAGGAGCAGCAGAAGAGTAGGTGAGGCGGCGGAGTGCTTGTGGAGTTTTTTCTCCATGTCGGTCCTGCTCTGTGCTCACGCAGAGACCGGTGAATGACAAGCCTGCTTGCCGCAGCGGCCACCGCGGTCTGGTGGGTCCTGCTTGTTCAACCCTCCTTTTTCAACAGCCTGGGGACGCTGAGGACGGTTCCAAAGGCCAGAGATAAGTACGACACTGAAGATGTACGCTATTTGTGAGAACGCTTAACGCGTGGGGGCGCATTAAGGCAAATTGGGACACAGGGGCAAAAGACTTATTCTGACAAGTTATCGGGAATATGGAGAGATATTTCCCTACTCAGTGAGGAGGTGTAATTCACAGAGAGAACGTTAAGGAAGAATCTGTTTTGCAACTAAAATCATTGCTGTGCTTCTATGTTGTGCTGTGCCACATGTCCTTGTGCTGCTTGCTTCTGAGTCTCTATGGGACCAGTTAATGTGCTTATATGTGCTCGTTACACTGTCATGCAATCACCTGCTTCTGGTCATACTATGTAGAAATGAGTGTGCTCAAAACTGGAGAACAGTATAGAGAAAGCTTAAGAGCTGAGGCCCTTGATTAAGGAAGGAATTTCTGGCTTCACAGGTGGGCAGAAGTTGTCAGGAGATACTGAGAGAGATTAGGCTGGGGCATCTAATTCAGGGGATGTTTAGCAAGATTAATACATGTTACTTGGAATACGCATGTATGTGTTTCCCTTACTTCCCCGACCCATTGATGTATGTTCCCTAAACCTCTTTGCGGTGTTTCGAACTCCCCCTACCTATCCACAACCTCTCCCTAACCCTCTTCCCCCCTCTGGTTGCCATGAAGTGCCCTGTTACTCATTCCCAGGAACCTGTGTCAACCTAGGGTGAGGTTCGACTTTCATTGGGCTTCTGTGGTCAGGGTGAAGTGGTGTTACTTCCCCAAGTGGGCTTGACAACCAGCTAGTGCAAGGTGCGATAACTCAAAACCGCCACACTGGCACGGAGCGTGGCACGGTGTGTGGAGCAGTGCATTAGGTGACAGCAGTGGCAGGAGGTACTGGCCTTTTTGGAGCAGCGGTTAACGACAGTCTCTCTAACACTCTCTACCAGCAAGTGAGAGGTGCAATTACCCAAAACTGCCACACCTGGTCAGAGCACGGCACGGTGTGTGGAGCAGTGTGTTAGGTGTTTGGTGGATGGTGTGCTCGGGGCCCAAGCTGTTGCTGTTCCGCTCCATATTGCGGTGAGAAATCCTTTTTGATCTGCATATAAACGGCCTCTTTGAAGATTGTATTTTTAGTCTCTCAAGCGATTTTGGGAGTGTGGCTGTGGGAAATAGACCCATAGCCCTTATTGTCTCGTTTATGTGTTACTTCCTACCATTGCTTGCAGAGTGTTCAAAATGTTCAAGGGAGCTGGGAGTGTGAGCCTGGACACTGACACTGACCCATAGCCCACTCCTCCGTACTTTGTGATTCTGGGAATACTATCACTGTAATCTATTTGACTACCTTGGGTCTGTTGCCAGTTCCTAATTCCCTGCCTTGTTGGACTGCAGGACTGAGGGCTTTGCCTCTACCCTCAGCTCGTGTCTGTTTTTTTTGTATACATAATTGCCATTGCGTGGCTACCAGGAGTATGGCGTCAGCTCTTCGAAGTAAAGCACGGGTTGTTAATCCTACAAGTGATTCCTTCGGCGCCATTCGCGATTCTATGGCGTCTACAGCAAACACTGTCTCCATGATAGGTCCCGATCAAATGCCCTTCCCTTCTGGCAGGTTGGGAACCATCTCTGAGAAAAGGCAACCTCTATGTGACTCTATCTCGGCCTCTACTGCTGTGGGGGGTCACTTTTGCATTGGTTTCTGCTCCAGAGGATTTAATCACTGATGGTAGTATGAGGGCCCAGGATTACACACTCCAAAGGGATGCGGTTACAGAAAATCTACGATCCAACGTTGTCCAGACAGTTCACTTTGATCAAAGCCTACCGCCAATTCTGGATACCTCTTTTTTTGAAACTGTGTCGGGACATGGAGGTTTCTAACCTCGTTAATGTGGAAGAGTCTTCTGCGACGGGAATTAATGTGTCGGAGGCTGTTCCTTGTGATCAAAGGGGCAACCCACAAGAAAAAAATTTCAAGAGCCATATTGACCCTGAATATTTAACTGCCAAAAACATTGACAGGAGAAAACAGTCCAATATACTCCACATTGTCGACTCCTTATGTCCAGCATCCATTTCCAGTCTTCGCCTGGTCGTGCACTCAATGTTGAGACTTTATGACAATATCAAAACCATTATTTCCTCGAAGGCTCTTAAATTAACATCTTTGGAAGGGAACATCTTGAGTTTGCATGACTTGGTTAAGAACGAAAAAAAAATTGACCAGCCTGTTTTTATAGATACTGACAACAGGCCCGGGGACAATGTAACGAGGGAGCTGCTTCCCCCATTTTTATTTCTCAGACTCCGAACTCTCCTTCTCATTTGGTAGACTTTACGGCAGGTCTGTTGGTTTCACTGGCACTTTTGATTCACTGGAACCAGTTGTTGATGTCTCACCTGGTATGGAGAATAATTCAGTCCATCTAGTCCCAGGTCCCATAACTCAAGCAAGTCATCAAGGGAAAATAGCTAAAAGAAAAAAAACAACAAGAAAAAAAAGAAAACAAAAAACATGCTGGCGTCCAAAAATAATCGGCGTAATTCTGCATTAAATTATAGGCTGTGGGCTAATGAGCATGCTTCCTTGTGCCATACTATTATTCGTACTGTGCTAGGTAAATGTGGCTGGAAAAAAATTCCCTGGCTAGCATATGTCTTTTCAATTCTGGGTGAAGTAAATTTAGGCGCCCTTTTTCCGCCAGACATTATTTTGTCCAAAAGTGAGGGGTCCGTCTATAAATCCATGCTGGGTGAATTCATAGCAAGTAAAAGAATTTTGCAAGGACGTGGCCATAGTAATGGTGAATTTCACTCAAGCATTAGCTGTCTAACTGGTATCCAACCTTACCTGCTTTGGAGTATGCTAAAAAAGGACAGATGGCTGATTACGAGGGCACGGTTCGATTGCCTTTGGCTGCAAAGCAACACTTATACATGGAAGGGTTTTCCCAACTCAGCGGGTTGCCCGGTTTGTGGACATGGTAGAGAGGATCTCTCACATTTGCTATTCTTCTGTATTGGGTATGCAGGCATACGTAAAGTGTCCCTTATTCCTGTCCTTAAGAAATCAATGATCCGCACACACTGGGCTGCTCTTGTGTTCCTCTTGAGCGCCGAATCAGTTCACACCGCATGGGCTCTTTTGACGTTCCTGAAAAGAGCAATGTATTTTAGAAACCGTATTCTGAAACTGCAAGGTGGTGAGGGTCTGTAAGACAAATTTTATAGCACATGTAATGGGTTAAAGTATTATGTACTGTTTATGTATGAATTATCACCAAAATATCTTTTATGATAGGCTACCGTCCAGGTGCTAAATGTATTTGTATGCTGTTGATGGCAATGTTCCATGATTCTATTTTTATGGAAGTATAATTTTAAGATTTTGTGATATGAATCAGTGTAATAATTGTGTTTATTTGTCGTTTAATGGTTGCTTTATACAACCGAATAAACTTGTTTGACTGACTGATATACACCATTTGCCCCCGACAGATGTTATAATAGATTTGCCAATGCAAGACAATGCTGATAGGGCTATGTGCTCGGGAATGCCAACTGTGAGCTGCATATAAATTGGGAGGGGGGTTGTGCTTCCTTTGGCTTTGGATCAGCAAACCA
Source organism: Ambystoma mexicanum (assembly GCF_040938575.1). Taxonomy (NCBI): domain Eukaryota; kingdom Metazoa; phylum Chordata; class Amphibia; order Caudata; family Ambystomatidae; genus Ambystoma; species Ambystoma mexicanum. The sequence continues at coordinate 994,503,375 of NC_090934.1, read as the reverse complement.
AAATCACCTCATATTTGCATCGTCCTAGTACATCAATTAATGCACAGCACTTTTCTAAACTGCCGATAGTAGAGGGCGCTGTTCAACCCATCGTTACCAATATGTTCGCACCCTTCGTAGAAGTTGGGGTGGAAGAATCTGTTTACCAAACATCTATACATCAAGACATAGGGGGCCAATGTGAAAACACCTCACAAAAGGGTCCAACCAATATTCAACTTTCGGTTGTGTGTCCAAAAATGTGGGGTGGGGAAGTAACCCCTTGACAAACGGTACAATAAGTTTGAACAGAACAAAGGTTTTGGACATTTCCCAACAGTTCCCCCGCTAAGATTTCTCCATTCAGACGATATTGATCTAATATCTTTTCCTCTTATAAATAACAGCCGTATGGTCTGTTATTTCCACTCAGACATTGTGTCAAAGATGGTCTGGGAACAGCGCTCCAATTTAAAATCTTTGTATTACGACCTATTTGATATTAAGACAGTGGAGGAGGCTAAGTCCTTCAAATCTACTCCACAACAAGGCGTGACAACGGGGTTGACTGATTTTAGTAACAATATGTCTGCATCACAGTCCCAAGATTCTAAAATGGCACAACATGACTGGTCATAGTTGGAACTTGCAATAAAGTCCCTGGCAGGGGTCAACCCAACTCTAGCCCCCTGCCGATTAAGATTCTCTCGTGGAATGCCTGTGGGCTGGCCAATGTGAACAAACATTTTTGTACCTCGGATTTCATGAGAGATTTTAATATAATTATGGTGAAGGAAACTATGACTACCACAGATTTCAAACTTCAGGGCTATCATAGATATACCAGTCCAGCTACCCGAGCCGACATAGGTCGACCGAGTGGCGGACTGGCAATTGCAATAGATAATTCTCTCAATATATCAGCAGACTTGATTGATAACTCTGATTTTCTTTTAGCGGTGAGGATTTTGACTGGCAGTACGCACTCTGAGGTACTGTTAATAAATCTGTAGAGGAATCCCGCAAGGCAAAATTTACAAGTGGTCCTCCTGGCACTAACATCGCTGTTTGATGGTTGGATTGTCAAAGGACATGCCCATTTCATTATAATGGGTGGGGATTTTAACTCCAATTGTGCAGAGGGTTCCAAGCTAAATGCTCAAAGGGTTCAAACACAACCTTACCTTGTCAGTGTCAATAGAGGAGTGGAGTGGGATTTAGTCCTGCTATATTGGGGGCTTACACAATTACAGCTTTCACCTAAGGGGGGACCTTCCCACGTACACATGGCATAGAGGACCCCGTAGCTCGCAGACTGATTATAAATATGTGTACCCCCCTAACAATGAATTGAGGACCTCTTAAATTACTTGATCCCAATGTGGGGGAACACACAGACTTACATTTTATATTCAGATTTGTTCACGATACACATGAACAGCTTCCTATCCTGCCTTTCCTTTCTCTTGAGAGGGGAGGCCATAGACTTAGGTGGAATGAGAAATTGTGCCAGAGGTTTCTGACTTCTATCCTTAAGAAGATAAATGAATCTGGATTTAGTCGAAGTTCCTGTGTATCTGTTGGCAGAATGGATGCTAAATTTAATGAAATCATTACCATCTGTTTAAAACGCATGACCATAGACCATTCAACGATTGTGGGTAAAAACATTACATTTCTCCACTGATTTGATGCAAAAATTGCTGCTTCTAAGAGGCTCAAACATAAAGACATTAATGGGCTCGGCGATAAAGGTTTACACCCTATTGCATATCAGCGAGAGAAAAGGCCATCTGCCAATCTCACAGGAATTTGGTTAAATCACTAGAAATTGATTTGTTTATGGAGGACCACCAAAATATGCTGAACTATTTGTTGCAGGCAAATAGTAGACAGTTTTGGGCTAGTATTAATAAGACTGTAGGTGATTCTCCTTCTTCTATGAACTGTCCTATTCGGGAGGGCATATGGGTCAAATTCTGCAGCAATACGTTTCAGTTGCCCCACGCTTTTTACGGACTACAGGTCCCCTTGATTGGTAAAATAGTTTATGGGTCCTGTCCATGGTCAAAGGAGAGGGTTGAACGGGATATTACTAAACTAAAAGCATCTATGGCACCTGGCCTGGGTAGCATTCCATCTCGTGTCTTAAAGAATGCCCCATCACTCTGGATGCCCTTCCTAAAGGCCCAAATGGATCTTATTTTTGAGACCCACATTTTTCCATCTTCATGGTCTCAATCCATTGTTATTCTGGTCTACAAGAAGGGGATCCAAGTTTGCCAAAACAATCATAGACCGATTGCTTTAACTGACTCCATTAGCAAGGTCCTCTCTATTGTCATCTTGAGAGATCTTAATTTGGTTATAAGCAGATTTTTCAATCTGTCAAAGTACCAAGTGGGGTTTCGGCAAACATGGACACAGTCTTCAATGCGACTGTGTTAGCACATTTACTCCATGATGTCCGACACTGGCATATGGGTCCTATGCATATGGCATCTTTGTACATGTCCTGCACTTTCAACTGCGTAGCATGACAAAATCTTTGGCTCAAAATTATAAGCTCTTGAGTCCCTCCCAAACTGGTGCAGCTAATTGCTATTCTTCATAGATCGATAAAGATCTGCTTAACTCTGGAGTGTGCCCTCTCTCGATCAATTCTCTCCCAGGTTGGCCTCAAGCAGGACTGTATGTATTTTAGCCCCCACACTTTTCGATCTGTATTTGGCTGATAGTGATGAGTTGTGGCGGGTGTATAATATTTACCCTGCTAGGATAGGTAAATAGATGCTGCATTGGATCCCCTTCTCAGACGATTTGTTTTTTTTTTGACCGCACGACCATTGGCCCGCAGAGAAAATTAGACCAATTTCTTCAATATGCAAGAAAAAATAATCTCCAGGCCAATGGTTCTAAATCTGAAATCGTCATCTTCTCGAGCAGCAAGAAACCCAAGGTTATGAAGTGAGCATTGAATGATGAGAGGATAGAGCATGTACCTTCCATTAGGTATTTGGGGCATAATCTTTCAAATGCCTCTTCTTTAGCTACGTGGAGGGATTCCCTGAGGGGTACGCTCTGTCCTCTCATCTCACACATGAACCTGACCTGAGTGTGAGGATTTTCCATTCTTCCAGCCCTATGTTATTACCACATGAACATCGAGCCGGTCTTACTCTATGGGCTTGATCTTTGTCTCCTGGATTTAGGTAATTATTTGAAGATCCTGCAGGGGCCTCATCTATCCCCAATGGAGTAATTCATCATGAGCTTGCCCTCACAGCTCTACAAGCCTGCTACTTGTGGAGACAACTGTTAAACTATTCTAAGAGCTTCTCTGCCTGCTTCTGTGTTTCTGGGTGGTCACTGACTGCCTCACACTTCTATTCATTACTATTCACAGCACCATCTTGAATTTACAAGGCCTGACGTGCACACAAAGAGCACGTAAGGCACCTAAACTGCATATCGTGATTTGCGCTCATTGATTATTGGTAGCATCAGCCAGACAGACATCCGCTTGGATATTTCTGGGCATTACCAACCCAAACCTGTTTTTTGACAAAAGAAATTGAGTGCTTCACTACTTGCTCTGCAATTCAAAGTGCCTCTCCTGATCCAAGATGGCCACACCCCTTTACTCAGTGAGCGTTGCCAAAGTGCTCTGAATGCACCACTCTGATTGGCTACTCTGCCTATCGGTAGCCAGCAGGCGTGAGAGATGGTCCCCAAACACAAAGGCCCACATCTAAGGCCCCTGTCTGGCCTTCGGCTCCTCCATTCTGCATGCTTCTCTGTTGCTGGGTGGTCGCTGGCTGCCTCACGCTGCCTTGCATCACTATTCACAGCACCATCTTGAATTTGGGAGGCCTGCCATGTGCTCGCAAAGCAGGTAAGGCACCTTACCTGCATATCGTGATTCACGCACAGAGCGCGTTGATTATTGCTAACATCAGCCAGGCAGACGACCGCCTGGATATTACTGGACTTTACCAACCCAAGCCTGGCAAAAGAAATTGGGTGATTCACTACTTGCTCTGCAATTCAACGTGCCTCCCCGATTCAGATGTCCACACCTCTTTACTATTTGGGCATTGCATAGCACTCTGAATGCATCGCTCTGCTTGTCAACAGTGCCGGTGCATCCGTCCTCCCCATTCCCATTGAGTCCTATGGGACTCAATGGGAATGGGGAGTTATTTTTTCCGGCGCCTGGCTTCAAGGACCGCCAGGGCTGTAATAACCCGGTAATTCCCCAAAGCCAGGTGCCAGAAAAAATGCACAACTCTGGCAGCAGCCTGCCGTTTTTACCGGCACGGCTACTGCCGGGGTTGTAATGACCTCCAATGTGTTCAGATTTGCCATATAAGGCTGTACCTGTTAAATGGTCTGCAGCTTTGAAGAACCCGCATTCTCTATAGGAGAGCATTTTCATACTGAAGCTGTATAATCTTTCTGATAGTGTTTCATCAGATGATATGTCATCCGAAAGGTCTTTTAGCTCTGTTTTCTCAGCTTTGGTGGGATAGGCTGTGACATATCTTGCAACTGTGGTGGAATTGTCTGCAATGCATTGTATGTCTATGTTTGCATTCCATAAGAGGGCAATGATTGCATTGTAATCATTGATGTACTTGGATGCTTCGTCCCATTTAATTTTGCATGTATTTTTAGGGGATTTGCCTTTCACGGGAAGACATCAAGCTACTTACTTGCTACTTACTTGTCCTTTTTGCAAACTGGTCTAGGGGCGCCAAAGCAACATTTGGTATAGTATTTGCCTTTGTTTTTATATCTACGTCAGCAATATTTGCCACACTTATGTTTTTTGAAGCGTATGACTTGTGTATGTAGGTCATTATCTGTGGTTTCTGAAAGGATGTTGCTGGTAATGTACTTTTCAATAAACTGTAAAACAGTGGCATCATTATTATGGCAAATTTAGGAACATCTTTTATCAGCAAAAGCATGTGGATGTGTGGTGCTCCTCTGGATTGATATTCTTTTCTCCATAATAAGTGTTGCACTTCTCCGAGGGGAGGGGTAGTTTTATTGCAGATAAAATGCAGAATGGCAATGAAGTGATGGTGAAGTACATTGATACATTGACAGGGTCAAAAGAACAGAGTTCTGCTGGTGTTTCTATATCTATTCTGTCTGTATTTTGGCTTGCAGTGTGTAGGAAGTCATGCAGGTCATCCCATGCTTACTCAGCACAACTTAAAGTAACAAACCATGTAGGTGGGCCTAGGTTCCTTAGCATATAACGTACATCAGCATGACGTTGGAACCAGTATTCTTTTGTACCACGCATGTTTGCCAAGAGATTTCTAATATTTGACTGCAAAACGTTATCAATGTCTTTTATTTTTAGAAGCAGTTGGGTAGCGGATATGTTAAAAAAAGTTATAGTCTGTTTTTAATGTGTGTGCAACTCCATAACATAGAGTTGCTAGTTCACTTTTAAAGAGGAGGTGGAAAACGTATTCAACATTTTGGTCTGAATCTGTGGTCTTCAGAATGCATTCTTAAAGAGCAATATTCTGATGCACTAATTTGCATGGACCTTTCATCATATCTTCTACCTTTTCCTGTAGGAAAGAGAAGAGGAAAAGAAGATGCTGCTTTGCTTTTTCCCCATATGCTCATTGGGAATCCATTGGCTTGATGCATTTGATATGTTTCTAATGCATCGTCAATGGTGTCTTTGGAGTGTAGTGGGTGAATTGTATACGGGTCTGAAATGTTGGCTGCAGTAACATGATCTACACATTCAAATTGGCCAGCTGCTGGCCAGTCTTCAATAATTTGGGTGGTTTCTCTTAAATTTTCCTCTATGTTTATATCTTTGTCATATTCATTTTTTTCTGAGGGCTTGTCCAACTTTGTTTAAGTCGACTACTTGTTGCCAAATTTGTTTGTATTTTGTTGGCACACCACTAGTATAATCAAATATTGATCTATTGGTTGTTGTACTCCTAGAGTTTGTACATTTTCTTTTAGATCTAATGGTAAATATACTACTTTGCCACGGATGCCCTTTAGTAACTCGGATAGTGGTAATTTGGCTGATTCTCGGTTGTAGGCATTTTATAGCATGAAAGGGGTGCACTGCTTGTATTATAATGCTCTCATACAAGTTAAGTTGTTGACGAGCTTTCGGAAGTGGGAATATTTCGAAGTTATTAGTGATAGCACATGATGGCATTTTGTTATTGTCAAGCTTTGTGTTGCAGTGTGTGCAAACTGTTCAGGGGTCAGTTATTTTGTATTTAGTTTCTGCTGTTAGATATAAAGCTAATTGGAACCATTGGGATTCTTCAATGTTTCTATTTTGTAGGTTAGATCTACTATTCTTGTGCTCTTTTTATAAAACGTTCTGCGACAACCGACTAATGTATAATTTAGCGTGTTTTGGAGTGCAGCGCCACTGCATGAGATCATATTATTACTGTGATGTGGTACAGCAAGCCATGTGTTGCCAGGGTAACATATGGACATGTATATGAAGACAGGCTAGCTATTTTAAAAGCACACCATTTCTTTTTCTCAATACCTATTTAAAAGCACACCATTTTTTTTCTCACTTGAAATGCCTCACCTACAGGAGACACATTAGATACTTGATTAATTAACTTAACTAACAAATACTAACACGATTCTAACTCCTTAACATTATAATGTGTTCTCCATGAGCAAGATGAGGCAGGCTGAGATTCATTGTTTAAACGTGCAATTTTTCTTTGCCCTGTTCACTGTCTTTGCAGGAGAAAAAATTAGAATGCCCGGAAATCAGTTAGATACAGTTGCTTTCTGTAAAAGTGAGCTATTGTTGAGGAAGGAGGAGGCAATCTATGAATTTTGATTGGTGCTACGTAAACTTAGGGGCGGTAACAGAGGTTTTTTGGAATGTCTCGACAGAATTACAGGGAGAAGACATTTTGCTGAGCTACAGTGAGGTCACTTGGCTGGAGCTGCTGTGAGATCGCCTGGCTGGGCTGCTGAGAGGGGTCGTCCCAATTGCATTGCTGACCTTCAGTGACTGGGGTTTCCTAGTCACTTGGCACCGGCTTGAAAACTCTGTGTTCTCGCTGTGCACTTGAAACTTCAAACACAAAGAAAACCCTGGGCTCATTCATCGAAGGCGGCTAGCCAAGGGAAATCGTGTAATAGCTGGTAAATATACAAATGGAGTGAGATTGCTATGTCTGCCGGACGAATTATCTACTATTAGGCAGGCAGTGTAGCGATAGGGAATTCTCCTTTGTTTAACTGCCACGTTATACTGTTGCAAGACAAATTATGTAATCTTTCTTTTTCTTGTTTAAAATGTAAAATGAAATTTCTGGTATTATTGCATTTGTTTCTCTTATGTTTATTTCAGAAAGGATTGTCTCACCAGAATGGTAATGTATCATTTTGAAATGAAATTGTGATAACACACAGTCTGCCTAAGAGTGTTCTTGCTTCTGTTCTTCATTTGGTGCCTCTAAAAAAAAAAAGAAAATACTCTGTAGGGGAGGGAATGATGTTTAATGTGCCAAGTTTCCTATACAGATGAAGCAATGTCATGAGCCATTATAAATAGCTGTGCGCGTGATTCCACTCAGGGTATGTGTGTGTGGCTTCTGAGTGGAATATAATGCAATAGTCTGCTGAGCGTATATGAATCAGCAGAGAGAGGCCTATGGAAACATAGTCTCACTAATGTAAATAAATTAGTGATAATACCACATGTTATTGTGAATTCTCTATGGAAACATAGTCTCACTAATGTAAATAAATTAGTGATAATACCATATGTTATTGTGAATAATTTATGGAAGCATAGCTCACTGGTGTAGATAAATCAGTGAAAGCAGCCATAGGTGGCACTCCATATGAAAATGTGGTGTTTCTGAATAATGTATAAGTCTGAGGCCTCTAGAGATCACAAGAGCAGTCTAAACAAAAGAAGGGGGTTTTGTATGTTGGGGCAACAAATAAAACAAAGAAATTATGCTCACCAAAATACCACCAACAAAATGTATTCCATTATAAAGCCAAACCCAATCTGAATGCAAGGAATAGTCATTGTCAAATTAGCATTGTTTTGGCGGTAGGAAAATACTGCCAAGCCCAAATTTATACAAAATACCCTACAAGACACATATTTGGTCTGGTATTTCAGCAGATGTGTTTTGAAACGTACCTATTTCTTTTTTATATGTCTTTATTAGGACGTTGGTGTTTATGGGGTTTTCGGTAATGTTTTCTGAAGGTACAAAAGTATGTACGTTGGATGTGCTCTGTTTCTTGAAGCAGTTCTTTGGCTGTTCCATGTAGAAGAATGTTATTTAAATTTTGCATTTCTAGAGCAGGACTTTTTGCATAGTATAGTCGATGCACAAGATTCTGTATAGTAGAATGGTGTGTTGCTAACATTTTGATGTGGTGGAAAGTCCTTTTGCAAGAAGTTCCTAAAATGCAGGCTAATGAATGTCATTGCATACCAGTGTGGCTGTGCACTGGACAGGAGTCTATGGTTTGTAAAGTTTTTATTCCACTTTTGCCTTTTAGTTTCACATAGTGATTGAGGAATTGTCATAAAGGTTTAAAGATTGTTGGCGTACATTACACATTGAGCTGCATGTCCATCTGTACACTGGATGGTTTGTTTGAGTGAAAGGAGCATTTGGTTCAAAATTTGTTGGGGTCTTTTTTTCTATAAGGTTTTCTTTCCACTATTTCATACCCTCAACCATTATTGTCTACGGCAATTGCTTTTTGTTGTTATTGTTTATGAGCATCTTCATTGAAATATGGTTCTGTGCTGCTTGTGTGAATCCATTCACCATTACGGAAGTTTGAAAAGCTTTGTATATTACCACTGTGCATGTTTAGAAGTCTTTTTTGTAATTTAGTTATTAGTTTAGTTAGTGGTTTCATTCTGTTTAAAATCAATACAAACAATGTTCTCTTTAGTAGAAAAGCACTGTCAATTAGAGTTTGCAGAATTAGTCTCCTGCGGTAGTTTTTAAGGGTAGGTCGTGACTGTTCAGCTGTTTTTATAAGATTATGAAGAACTCTAATGTGGAACATTTTCTGCAACATACAGTTTTTGGATTGCTTTATTGTGACTACTTGAACAATGGTAGATAGAGCGTTAGGGTCATTAGTATGTCTGCGTTTCATTGTACATATTTTTTTACTTTTAGTTTTTGCAAGAGGGGCCTTACCTTTTTTAGTCGTGGCTGGTTTAGTTTTGTTGAGTGAGGTTACTAGCTCTTTTGTTTTAATATTTGCTATAAATAGTTTTAGAGGTGGATGGCTATATGGTGTAGTTTTATTGTTATCTGCTTTATTTTCCCTTGCTGTTCTACAGAGTTGCTTTTTAGTAGTCATTTCCTTGTGTTTCTTGGCAAAAGAGAACATTTATGTTGGAAAGTTGTGCAATGCATGTGTGGTACATGGGTTTGTGGATGTGATTGTAGAGATGAATAGAGTGCTGTTTGATTGTGACGTGGTTTATTAGGTGTGGTTGGGAGTGTTGTGAGAGTAAGAGTCTACAGAGGTGTGCTGGTGTTGGGTTAGTGAGTAAGGGAGTGGTGGTGTAATGGCATCTGTAGGGTCATTGCGCTGTTTTGAGAAACAGAAAGGGTGTTGCAATTGTGGTGTGTAGATGGAATAGTAAGAGTGTGAATGGTGGTATTTAATGGGCTAGAGCAAAAGACATGTTGGTTTGAAAAGAGTAGTTTGGGGTCATATATAGTGGATCTGTGCTGCTCTAATTACATACATATACATGGTATATGAATGTACTTACTTTGCTGGATGCGAAGGTATTCGTTTTTCAGTTGTTGTCTTTGGTAATGTGCTCCTTTTCTGTAATTGTAAAAGAAAGTATAGTGGGGATATGTGGTAATGACGAAGTACTTTTCGTAAGCAAGGTTGATATTTATGAATGAAGGAGGAGTGGTGGGGAAAAACAGTTAATAAAATTGGTGGAGGGTTAAATATGGTTGCTTTTAGGAAATATTTTATGAAAGTTAAGAAATGCGTACATGCATTTATAGAAGCTCTGTAACGTTTTGTAAAAGAGAAGAAAAGTTGATGAAAAAGGTTTGTAGTGCACTTTGAAATGGCAGTTGGTGTGTGAAAGTTTAATATGTTAGGAGTATATGCATACTTACCAAAATGATGCATTCTAATCTGTAGGTGTTGATGTAGTTCTAGATTTTTTGTTTGCGTTCTGGGACTTGTAGTTCCACTTTTCTCATTCTGAAAGTTGGAGTACAAGTCACAGAATGTAGAGAAAAAAGTAGGACTTCATAAGCAGCTGAAGATTGGAATGCGTTGTTAGGAATTATGCATGTACTGTCAATATATTAAACTCGCACACACTGAGTGCCAATTAGAAATGGCGTACAAATCTATTTTATCTGCTTTTACTTTCTTTTATGAAAATGTGACACTATGTTGCTGTAAATGCAGCTATGCATTTTTTTACTTTCTTCAAAATGCTTCCAAAAAATATATTTTGAAAAGCACAGCATTTTGTATGTTTATTTGATAACATGTCACAATTCTGAATCTTGAAGTTCAGTCGTGTTTTTTTTGTTGCATTCTGGGACTTATAGCTTGAGTTTTATAATGGGCGAAGTTAATTGGAAGTGACAGAATGCTAAGGAAAAAATAAAGACTTAATAAGCACCAATAGATTGTAATGGGTGATGTTGGCACTTAAAAATGGTCTAAAGATCTATTTTATCTGATTTCTCTTTATTTTATGAAACAGTGACACAGTGCTGCTATACATGCACATATGCATTTTTTAAGTTTCATCACAATGATTTTACATAGAAACATTTTGAAGTGCAGAGTATTGTAATTGTTTGCTGCCTCATGTGAGCAAGTGAGGAATGCTGCAATGCATGGCATTTGCCAGAGTAGTTAAAAAAGAGAATATGCTTATTGAGAAGTGTATTACAAGGTAAGTAGCAGGAACCATATATAAATATATATATATATATATATATATATATATTTGTGAAAGAGTTGTAGATTTTTTAACAAAATATAAGCATACCTGTCCTATGTTTTGTTAGATGCAGATCTTGTTGAATCTGGAAATAGAAATCTTGGACAATTGCACAGTAGTTTGTGATGCAGATGCCTGTTATTAACAGGAGATATATACCCTGAGAGCTCGAGTGTACATCTGAAGTGTTGAAGTGAGATTACAGGGTTAGGTATAGAGATTTTGGATGTGATTGGTGGATGTATGTGTGACTCTTTGAAAGCAGCCAATGAGGGAGTGTTGAGAACATGGAAGCGGAAAGGGTAGAAGGGCTGTCCCTGTGCCATGGCACGTGTCACATCCGGGTCTTTAGTTGATGCCTGGCATGGAAAGGGGACTGTGGGGATGGTTTGGTGGGTGGGGTGTACAGTAAAACAGGGTAGCAGGAGTTTTTTGCAGGAGTTGTGAGAGCACTGACAATAGCTATGGCTATGTGTTTGGAAAGGCAGACTGTGTGGATTCTGGGGGACTCTTCAAATCAGTCATTGAAGATGTATGCTGAAAATCATGGCATCCTTAGAAATATTGGATTGGCAGAAGTGGAGGTTTGTGGCATGCCGTTTGTGGCTTAAACTGGACAAGCTTGTTTTCGTTCTGTGAGAGTAAGGCTCACTTTAAATGTCCAGACATTGTGATTGTGCATTGTGGAGGGGGCCGTTCAGGGTTTGTGACTCCAGTGCCTTTGCAGGTTGCCCTGAAGGATTTCTTTAAAAGCCTGATGGAACTGTTTCCTGCTGCTAAGATTATCTTTTCTGAAATAAATCAGAGGCAAACATGGAGATGTCCAACAAACCTTTTCAGTCCACAAATTGAAGAATCAAGGCATCTTGTCATAAAGCTGTATCTGCTTTTTTATATGCAGCAGGAATGTCATCTTTTGAGAATGACAATATAAATTCTAATAGTGTGAATTTTCTTTGTCAAGATGGAGTTCATTTCACAAACATCAGAAATGCATTTTTTCTTTACAATGTTAGGAATGCATTGAAAACGTTCCTGTAAGAAAATTGTAAAGGAATATGTAGAGAGTAAAGTACTACTGTACATAAAAGCAAAATAAAGGGAAACAGGTGTTTGTTAACAAACCCACCCCCCCCAAATAAAGGTTCTTTTCAGAGCCACCACTAAAGATTAAATAACTTAAATTGTGTTTAATTTCTCCCACCCACCCCTTTGAGTGGTCGCAACATCCACAGGCACTGCAGTAGTCTGCGACAGCATGTAACACATCCGGGTCTTTTAAGGATGCCTGGAATGGAAAGGGGACTGCAGAGATCACGGACAGTCGTGGGTGTCTGCAGACATCGGGGATCAGCCAATCAGGTTTCCTGGTTTAGCAGGAGTTTTGTTAGTAGGAGTTGTAAGATGATTGAAAATGGCCATGTCAATGGCCTTCAGCAGGCAGAGTGTTTGAATTTTGAGGAACTCTTGGGTCCATTGGTTGAAGGTGTATGCTGAGCATTGTGGAATAGCCAAAAATCTTGGATTCCCTGAATTGGAAGTGCTCTGGTATGGAGTTTGAGGCATGAAATTGGTGAATTGAAACATCCAGACATTATTATTGTTAATTGTGGAGGGAACAGTTTGGGGAATGTGACTGGAAATCCATTGCAGTTTGCAATGAAGGAGACATTGGGAAAGTTGAAGGAAAAGTTCCCTATTTCAAAAAGAAATTCACACATTGCCCAGAGACAGATGCGGATGCGCTCGAGTTCCTTTAGTCCACAAATGGAAAAAGCAAGGTGCAACATCAATAAAGCTGTGTGTTTCTTTGTGTGAGATGTTGGCATGACATTGTTTGGTAATGAGAACATTCAATTTGATAGTGCCAGTGAAGCAGTTTTTCAAAAAGTGAGAAGGAATAATTAAATTCAGTAAAATGTTTTCTCAGTTCAGTTTGTAAAACCCCAAATTACTAAAAATATATAAAAGCCAAAAACACAAAAAAGGTTCTTCTAAGAACCACCTTTTTTAACGCAAAACAGTTACAATTATGTCAATTGTCCCAAGCCTGGAATGTTTTAGATGTCCGTGGACTACTTCGCTGCCCTTGCACTATGCAGGCAGCACAGGTGCCTAAGACCTTTTTTTCACTCTATTTTTTAACTGTGAAAGGTGGCTCCTAAAGGAACCTTTTCTGGGTGTTTTTCCGATTTTGTATTTTTTTGCTCCTTTTTTTTAGGAGAGGCAATGTAGGGGAGGGAAAGAAGGGAAGGGGCACCAACCACAGGGACAAAGGGGCAGGTGGAGAGATGAAGATGTTGGGTGGGCCTTAATCAGGTAGGTGGAAGTGTTTCACATGCTCCTTGACCGCAGCCTCAAAAGCACTCCAAAACTGCTCCCCCCTGCAGATTGGTGCTTCACAGTGCGTACGTAGCACTGTGACCCTTGAAAGGTAAGGGTCAACAGCATTCTGTATGGCCTGTAAAGCCGCCGCTGGGATCCTATTCCCCAAAGGAGTATCCTTTATGGTGACAAGAGCAGGTGAAGATGATGGGGTGGAGGAAGTCAACCTGCTCTTATCTGAGAAAGGTATCACCATTCTCAGAGCAGTTGGGTGGGTCAATTTGGTGTGGCGCCTCATGGAAGCGGTCCCATAGGAATACAAGCCAGGTTTCCTGTGACTCTCAGTGCATCCAACCTTGCTTGCACAAGCCTTTGGGCCATTTCCAACGGTCCTGAAAAATTGCAACACCCAGGACTCTGAGTACTGGTGGCAGGGACTTCCTCCTCCACCTCATCATATTCTACCACTTAATCCTCCTCTTCTGTATCACTGTACCTGTTCCTCTCTCCAGGCCCACCAGATGATAATGGTGGGGTGGTGGTGTGGGTGGCTGGGAAGAAGCAATGGCCATAAGAGATGTCATGTCTCCAACAACAACTTCTGCAAAAAAGATCTGCCCAGCAGTGAAGCACATTCTCTTTCCTGGATAGTCAGATTGTGAATGAGCAAAAGTAATAGGTGGGTCCCTTTAGAGTCACCATCTACACACAGTCGTGCTGTCCATGGAATACCAAGTTGCAAATAGGCCTTAAAAAGAAAAGTTGCCAGATCAACCAAGAATGGGTCTGGGGGCTGCAGAAGGGTAGCTTTTCTGCTTGAAAGACCTTAGATTGGCTGGAAAAGCACTTTAAAACTGTACATGGACACCATTTGCAGATACCGCTGTCACGCCGCATGGGTGCGGTCACAGGATGCCGTCCATCCGTGGACACCCTTCGGGCAGGAATCACAGGGTGCATGCGCTGGCTGTCCGCGGACTAATTAAAGTGCGTCGTGAAAACTGACATGTCTGGACATCGTGCCTGTTCAGGAGCACCTCCATTTTGAGTGCTGACTCCCCGGACAGTCATACTATCTGCAGACTCATAATGGGAGTTTAAAAAAAAAAGGAAATACCACATAACAATAATTAGTACAATACATATATTTATTCATGAAAGGGATGGGGTATCGGAATGTGAAACATAAAGGGGACAACTAGGAATTTGTATTTGTTTTTGTATTTGTATTTATTTTATTTGTAAAGCGCACCTGGCCCTGGGGCAGCTGGGCGCATATGTATGCAGTTACACAGCATAGGAAAAACATTTTACACCAAGTTCAACACTTTTTACACCAGGTTACAACACATTTGCAATGGAAATGTAGACAAAGAATAGCATAACATAGGAGGTTCCATAGGCAAGTATAAAGAGACAAAGTAATGAACCGTCTACTCATTCAATAAGATATTTAGCAGTCGTATGAACACGGAGTATGGTGGAAACATTACTTCAGAAGTCACTCTGAGGATGTAAGGCAGACGCTGAGTCCAGGTCCTGGAGCCAGCGTTTCGTATTACCCTTGAATAAATGGAAAGAGGGTTCTCATCTGAGGGAGGCAGGGAGAATATTTCATAACTTGGACGCGAGGACAGGAAAGCTGGCGCCCCCTGAGTTATGCAGTTTAAATCTTGGTATGGCCATTGTGGGAGCTTGGGCTGATCTAAGTGGTCTTGAGGAGGTATGTGACGTGAGTAAGTTGGTAAGATAGGCTGGTGTGAGGTTAGCCTTGGCTTTATGTGTGAGAGCAAGAGTTTTAAGTGATATTCTGTGCTCAACCGGAAGCCAGCACAAGTTACGTCTGGTATCAGAAATATGAGACTTCTTCGGGATGTTGAGGGCTGCCCTGATGGCATTATTTTGAGTTACTTTTAGCTTGTTGATATTTTTGTGGCTAGTCCAAAGGTAGAGGCCATTGCAGTAATCTATTTTAGACAGAACTAATGTTCTAGCAAGTGTGATGCAGTTAGGAGAAGTGATGAATGGTCTGCAAGCAGTGATTAATTTGCAAGTGTATGCAGAGGATGCTACTACTGCGTTTGTTTATCTCGTGAAGGATAAGATGGCGTCAAGGAAGATACAGAGAGTTTTAGTGTTGTTACAGACGGTGATGGTGTTACCATCTATCGTGAAGGATTTAAAGGCCGTGTTCAGTTTGCTCAGTTTAGCGTGTGTACCTAGAATAAGCAGCTCAGTTTTATCATCGTTTAGACAAAGTCTGTGTAGCGCCATCCAAGCCTGTATCACAGAATAGATTCATTAAGGGTTTTGCTGTCAGTTGTACAGTCACCAGTGATGGGAATGAGTATCTGGGTGTCGTCCGCATAATTAGTGTATATAACACCCAGATAGTCAAGGATGTCGAAGAGGGGCTTCGTAAAGATGTTATAAAGCGTAGGGGAGACACATGAACCTTGCGGGACCCCACAGGGTAGCGGGGAGGGTTCAGCAGAATCAGTAGGAGAGAAGACCCTCATAGTTCTGTTAGCCAAGAAGGAACTAATCCATGTAGTGGCTGAGTCAGAGAAATGTGCTGCAGTTTTCAAATGGTGGCAGAGCGTTTGGTGATTGACCAAATCAAAAGCTGCTGACAAGTCAAGCAGTAGAAGGATGGCTAGTTTGCCATTATCTTTTAGGACTTGGTTTTGTCTGATGAGATCGATCAAGGCAGTTTCCGTGCCGTGTCTTGGTCGGAAACCAGATTGCCTAAGTCCCAGTAAGTTGTTGGATTCAAGGTATGCCTGAATTTGCAGGTAATCAGCTCGGTCGAATATTTTTTGTAAAAAAGGCACCATTGTGATGGGCCTGTAGTTAGACAGGTTGGTTGGGTCAAGAGTAGGATTTTTGATTAGAGGGATGACCCAGGCGTCTTTTAGGTTATCTGATACTTCTCCAGTTTTGAATGAGACGTTGATAAAGTTAGTGATGAATGGCGCAAGGTCACATGCCGCTGCTTTGATGATAGGAGCAGGGCAGGAGTCACCTTGGCAATTAGAGGGCTTGAGTTTCCTAATGATGTTTTCCACTTCCCAGGTTGACAGAGGTGAAAAACTAAATGGTTTACAAGCGAACTCAGGGGAGGAGGTCATAACAGGGTGTTGTTTGTAATCCGGATCAGCAAGTAGCAAGCATTTTTTAGCAATTATTTTAGATTGTAGCAAAGCTATTTTATCCAGGAGAGCCTTCTGGATGTTAGTGCACCATTGGGCATTTGTGGTGCATTTGTCGATTGGGGGGATAGGAGATCCCAGTTCTTTTAGAATCTTAAACAGTTCTTTTGTATTTGATTCAGCTTGTGAGATACGTTTGTTGTAAGTGTCTTTTTTAGCAAGTATAATGGCCTCTTAATAGTTGGAAGATGCTGAGGTCAGCTCACTCTTATTAGATGCTGAGAGACACTTTTTCCAATGTGCTTCTGCAGTTCTCTTAGTTTTGCGCAGCTTCCATAAGTGCGGGGTGAACCAGGAGTTCAGGTGACGTTGAGGTTTAGGTTTCCGCAATTTTAAAGGGGCGATGGTATCTAGTGCTGTCAGTATAGACTGATTATATATGTCTATGAGGACTGTCGGGTCTGAGGTAGATGTATTGTTAAGGAGGGGGAGTATTAGAGGGTGGAGTTTATCAGTTGTGATGTCTTTCTTATTCCTAGTGAAGGTGGCTGGGGCAATGTGTACAATAATCATGAGGGGAGGAAGGGAGTGAGGTTTCATCAAAGGGTCTCTAATTAAAATGTTCATAATTTGATGGGCATGATTGCTGAGGACATGGGGGACAGGTGCAAGAAGGACAATGAAAGGGAAAATGTTTAATGACATGTTTTTTGACATACTGTAAAAGTTCCTTAAAATCATTACTCAGTTCAACCATTTTTTTAGAAAAGTTCATGATTTGATTATTTACAGTAGGGGATAGGACATCTGTTTGGGATTCTTGGGATTCTTGGGATTGTGTATAATTCACCTGGGTGTGGTTTCTTCATGAAAACTATGTACTGTAACAAACATAGAAATTATTATTTTAGTAATGTTTTTATAAAATACATTATTTGTTTACGTTAAAATATGCATTGTATACCATTGGAGATGTTATGCTCATTTCTTCTTTTGGGAAGTTCTCCTCTAACCACTCAAGTGTGCGTGCCATTTCTGTGAGAAAGAAAAAGTGCTTCTGTCTTATAACACATGTTTATATAATGAAAGCCAATAGTAAAGAAATAAATACAATGCACTAACTGTTCATTAAAATTTCTTGTTCAATAAGCACCTGGTGTTTTTCAATCTGTATGCAGAGTTGTAGTGAGGAGGTTATATGAAGTGCAGAGTTATGGAGTTATGGTTTGTGATTGGTGCATTCCATTGTAATGTGTGCTAAATAAAAATATAATTTGTTTTTTACGTATTTGTACAAAAAGGTTTATTTGCATGTTTTAAACATTAGTTCTGATTTTATGTACATCTGTGTGTTGGTTGATGGGTACATCCTTTTTAGGTTTCCCCTATGATTCTGAGCCTTGTAAATGCCGTCCGACATCCGCGGACTACCGCGGTCTGTGGACTCCATATCTGCCATATTGGGGGGAGATATAATATAAGGGACTTGTAGCAGATTAAAGGTGCACTAGTAAAAACCTATGAAATTCACTGACAAAATGTTGTTAAAGGGACGTTATGGTCAAGTTGCGCTAACAAAAACCCATGAAATTCACTAGAAAAACTTTGTTAAAGGGGCGTTATGGTTTAGTTGCACTAACAAAAACCCATGAAGAAACTGTGTTAAAGGGACGTTATGGTTACAAGTAAAACCAAAATCAATAACATTTGTGATGTCATATTTGATGTCCTGGGTGTTAGTCTTAGCAGTGCACAGATGTGGCGCGAGTTATGGTTGCTTAGCTTACCATAACTGGTGAATTTCTGAGGTTTTTTGTTTTACTTGTAATCACAACGTCCCTTTAACAACGTTATGTTTTTTCACTGATACATGCATATATATATATACCACTAAAGCGCCCCACCTAACAAACCTATGCCAAATAGTATTCCTAGGCTCTTAAAACTATTTCTCAGATTCAACAGTTTTCTGTCATGTTTCATAATGTATAATCACCTGGATAATATCCTTATGTCTCATCTATTTCTTAACTTTCTCAACTTTCGGAGTATGAAACCCAGTCCACTAACTCTTTCAATAGACGGCAGTATGGTGGCTGCAAGAATAAAAGAACAATGAAAGTAACATTGTATATATTAATATATATACTTCAGAGGATGTCTCTAAAAAACTTCTCGAAAATACAATGATGTCTAGATGTGATAGAAAATATAATGTTCCTGTGCTCTCAAAGAAGCATGTGCATCACTCTTGGTTAAGCCATGGTAGGTCTAGTGGAATCCCTTCTTGGTAAACGTGCTAACTGTGCTCCTCTCCCCTTCTCTCAATGTACCTAATATAGACAAATAATGGTAAAGCTCTATTCTAGGGCGAGACATGTTTGTGTAGCCAGGTCAATTATCCCTTATATGGTTAAAACGACAAGACTGATACAGCCTTGGCAAAGCCTATTCAATGGTGGTGGAAGGGGAAAGCAAGTAGCATGCCAAAGTGTCCATGTCATCACTTCAGAGACGCCATTATGCAGCCCCGACACCGATGGGGAGTCAACAGTCTGGGCTTCTTTATCCACCTCCTCCACAAGCATCAAATGTCCTTGGGCTCACTCTCCAGACCTAGGGTCGTATTCTAGGGGCAGATGTAGCTGTTTTGTGAATGCATAGAGCACAGTAAGTTTCCTAAGCAGACCCAGCCGAGTAAAAGATGATATGTTGAAGCTAGTGGTGGGTAGCACTGTAAACCAGTTAAAGAGATGAGTTTAGAATGGTTTTCTGAATTCCATCAAATCGAGAATTGGGATGTATTTGCAGAGAACGATGCCTGTTATTGGAAAGCAGTGCCCTCCTGCAAGTGAATGCTTGTCTTCAAGGATGCAGACACAAGACTTGTTGGGGGATGAAAGAGGATGGAGGTTTACATGTAAGAAGTGCATGTTTCACGCTAATTGGTAATGAGCAATGACTACATTATATGGTTTCCATTTTAGAAGTAACTATCATGTTAAACAATAAAGGTGGGGTTGTAACGTGATGAGATATTGAAGCCCCTCTTTTTCCCTTTGTCAGTATGCCTCGAGCTTAGATGTTGACCTTTTCAAAATGCCAATGACCTGTGAATTACAATAATCCACTATTCTGCCAATTACGCTCCAAACTAGTAGAAATGCGTTTGATCCTGGGGGCATTTTCATATAATGGTTGTTGTTTGTGCGGTCACATAAAATGTTAGCTTCCATACTTCTATTGAGGGATCAAACACAGTGCAAAATACACAGCACCTTACCTTGTCTGCCAATTGTCAAATCTGTGTTTCAAACAGAGTAAAATGTATATACTTGCGAAAGCGAAAAAAGACGAAAGAGAGAGAGAGCAGGCGTCACAGTGGCAAAGCGAGAAAGGGAAAAGAGGGCTGGCTGTTGCAGAGGCCAGTGATAGGAGCATGGGGAGCGAGAGAGCAGGTTTGTGTTGGGATGCATGTCCAACTCCCCTGCCCTTCGAAACGATTCAGATTAAGGAAAATATATTAAGGTCAGAAAGCAACGAAGAAGCATGGCTACAGGTTGCTGAGCAATAGGTGGCATACAGTATTGTATCGGGCAAGGCCTTAGTGGGCTAAGTGTCTTGAGATGGCCTAAGGCAGAGGGGGTATACCTGTAGGGACATGTAACATAATAGTAAGTGATATGAATGAACAATGCAATAGCCTGCCCTGTCCCGCGGTAGAAAGCCCTGAAGTATCTCCATACTAAAATTGAGGCCTAGGCTGGAACACTGTTTGTTTGTTTGTTTGTTTTATGTATGTAGCGCTCCCCACCCAAAGGTAGAAAGACAACAGTGCATTCTGGCACCCAGTCGCAAAGTATTTTCCCATCTCCGTTCCCAGCCCAGGCATTAGACAAAAAAGCCTTCACATCTGATAAATAAAATCATCCATTGTCTCATGTTGCAGGCCTTTGCAATCAGAAAGGAATGTGAATAGCCAAGCGATGGTAGGGATGTGCCTGTCTCTGAAGGACAATCTCTTGGGAGCCAATGCAGAGGTCCAGAGCTGCCAAAGCAGGCCAATCCAGATTTAGAGTACTAGCGCCCCCAGGATAATGGTCACTCTGCTTGAGCTACCAGATGCCCGCAAGCAGCGCAGATAAATCCCTTACAATTTGACTGATTGGTGAGGGCCTGGAGAAGCCCAGGTGACAGCCTGGGGAGGGGGCAGCTGCCAAGGGGGGAGCACAGAGTAGGATGTCCTGTGATTTGTACTACGAGGTGCACAGGGTGATGCCAACAAATCTAGGTATGTGCCGGGGAGGAATGGCGGGGTTGCCTGCGTGTCTGGGATCAGAAGAAGCGCCTCTCATTTCAGAGGGCCAATTTGACCGTGAGAGTATCCAGAGAGCTCATGTCCAGTTACCAGGTGCACATCACGTGAAGTGTCTGTCCAAGGGGAGGGAAACATTCTTACATGTGCCACCAATCATGTTCCTAGAACCCAAGGCGGCAATGCCAAAAACCATGTGGAAGGGGATTGGCAGAGTAACTGCAACCAATCATCCGATGTCACTTAGGGAGCCGGTGTTATGTACATAGGAGATAGCCAATAAGCTTGGGGAATGAGTACTGTATACTATTTGCGTCATGGGTGACGACACTGCCCGTAATAATGTGTTGCATGATGTAAACTAACCAGTGCGCTCCATGGCAGTCGGGATTAAATGCCCCCACTGACACGTTTTTTCTTTTCTGCATAAGAAATAATAATATGCTTTCAAGAGGCTCACCAAGCTTTTTTCTTTGAAGAATTGTTTTTACTATCTGGTTGTTGGTGGTCTGCCCTAGACTTCGTAGGGGCAAAGCGAGAAAGGGAAATGAGAGTTGTCGCAGAGGTCAGTGATAGGAGCATGGGGAGCACACAAGCTTATTTTGGTCTTTTTAGGCCTTGTCCCAATGTTGCTACGAATTTAATGCCATGTTAGGCCATAATACGATTTGCAGTAAGTGGTTTCAGGATCGTCGATGTCCCTCGCCATTCTGCCCATCAAAGTCTTATTCTGCACATGAACAGTCTCAAATTCCATGTCTGCAACACACAATAGGCATGCCAACTAAGCAGGCCACATATGTCAAATGAACCTCAACCCAAACCGACATCAAACATCTAAAAATTCAATTTCTGCAACCAAATTACACACCACAACCCTGGCAAATGCAAAGGCATCCTAGCACCACTGATAAATGAGGCGCCCTTTTGGGCACAAATGCCTCTATGCTAACCACGCAAAATACCCAGAAACCGACCCCGCCATGCCGCGTTCCATGCACTTCTGGTCTGCAGGCATCAACGCAACAGCAACGCTATTGTGCATTTTTCCTCTCTTCCCACTGAACATACCCCTCACTTTCAGATCCGTCAGAGCACCTGGAGAGCTTGCAAATGGCAGCAGAGTATAGTGTAAATCCGAGTAAATAATATAACACGACATAATGTTTACACTTTCTATGCCGTCGCTATTGATATTTGCCCACCGGGTTTGGCTTGCCTTAAGATCCTGAAAAATAATGTAATATATCATTATATTTTCTATAAGTTCAAAGATTGTAGTTTTTGATGTCATGTCTATCCCTCAGCTGCATTTACTCCTGCTAATAGTGTAGTCTGGTACAGGCAACAAGGTCTCTTAGAAAGTCAGGGAGAAGGCAGACATGTGCAGCTATTGGAAAGATCCAGGGATAGTACTGACGGTGGCCGTAGACCACGGCTATTCTAAATAGTACAGAGGGGAATTATGCATGTGTGGGATATGGTGATATGTTGTATTGAAGATGAGAACCACCTCATTGATTTGAATCCCACCACCTCCCCAGGCCTGTTCAAAAGTGTCTGGTGGTGAATGTAGGTTGTTGACCAGACATCCCGGTTTTGCCGGGACTGTCCCACTATTTGGTGCTCTGTCCCCCTTTCTCAAGATTATTTTTCCATTGGAAATTGCAGTGGTTCTGGTTTTTGGTAGTAGGTCTTCATGGCTGGCAGGCAGGAATGCACAATCTCGCACAGAAGAAATGCTGCATTTTACAATTTAAGATTGTGTTAGTTTGTGATGAATTAATTATAGTATGTGTTTCTTTGAACAGTAACTCTTAAACCCCCTTCTCCTTCAAACACGACTGAAGTGTAGTGCCTTCACAGCCACTTTCAAGAGTTAGTCCTACGTTTGTGTTAGTTGCCCTGTCCCGGTTTTTACTTTTTAACTCTGGTCACTCTAGGAGAAGGGTACCAAAATAAGAGATCGAGCACGAAAAACCAGCGCAGCTTCTAGGCCAAGCATGAGTGAAGAAGGAAGGGGGAGATGAGTGCATTAGAAGGGGGAGCTGGAGAAGAGTAGAGGGAAGTAGGACTGATGATGGTGGAGGCAGCAAAGGGGAAAGGGGTGACCAGGGAGAGGGGAGATTGCAGAAACAGGGGAGTGGATGATGTGAAAAGGAGAGTAACGCATGGAAAGAAAGGAGGGATGTAGAAAAGAACGCAAGAAAAAGTGCGGGAAGGGAAGCAAAAAAAGAGGCGGGAATTCACGATAAAGGGTGGGTAACTAAAGTCTGTGAGAAGCAGTAAAGGGGGAAAGCAGGGACTATGGAAGAATGCCTCCCTTTAGCAGCTCCAGCGCCGTGAGACCAGCAGAGCACATGGAGAATGGCATAGGCCGAGAGGATGGATGCCAGCTCCAGGGCTGCCTCATCACAGGAGGCAGCCCTGGAATACCAATGAGGCTTCCTACAACAGAGCAGGCTGCTAGAATTACACTGCAATAGGCCGATGCTGGGGCCGAGGAGGTTGCAGCGTGGGGTCCCGCAAGGATCTGCACTGCCATCGACCCCGTTTAACACATGCCTCGGAAGAGTGGCTAGCACAGGCAACACCCGCAGCCTGGGGGTTCCAGTGTATGCATACGTACATGACTCGCTGCGGCGATGAAAGCCAAGCAAACATTTGCAAAATGCAAGGACTGTCTATCGCAGCCGAATCACTGGAAGCAGTCCTGCTGGAATCCTTCACAGAGGGGCAACAGCGCCATCCTGTGCTTGTCCAGGGAAGCGGGAGCAGGAAACTCGAGCACGGGCTAAGCATCCAAAAACAAAATGGCGGTGGCATTGGGATGAGACTTGAAGGGAAGGCTTGCTGGACACACTTTAATAGAACGTGGCGACATGTCGGTTTTTGCAAGTCTTCTGTGATTGCCCATCTCAGCACCTGTAGGCGCAGGGGAATATGACACCCAGGTGGACCACGTAAACAGGTCTCTGCAACATCCATCAGCCCAGCCAGCAGTGGAGACTGCACCTGTTTACGCATAAAAGAAGAAAAAGTGGTCGAAGTGTACAAAAAATAAGTAGTGGAACTATGTTGCCTGGTGACCTTCCCCTGCTCCCCACAAACCCCATCACCACGCCCCGCCCATGGAAAATCCAAACCCCCAAACAAACACACCTGCTGCTTAAGGGAATGTTCAGTGCAGTGCACCGAAGTGCAAGTTTCAAATTCTTCCTACACTTTTATTTTAAAACATAACTATTCCGTAAACGTTACTTTTAAAAATAAAAGTATAGGAACAGTAAAACATTAAAAACAAAGTAGAGGAGCTCCCAACTGCTCCTGCCGACTTGGCCACTGAAAAAGATACTTGTAGAGGGCCCTACAACACAAGGTCCTGCCCCTACCATCTTCTGCACGTGCTCTCAAAATGTAGGCAAGTGTCTATATTATAATGCGCCTCTCGGGGCACGGATGACGCTGAGACTCTGATGTGACACAGGTGATTTCTTTAATAGGATAAGTTTCATGTACAGGTTACTTCCACTAGACACAGGCACACTGGTAGGACAGATACAAGTAGAAGATCAGGGGAGAATCCACCAGCATCTTCTCTCTGCGTCAGGCCACCACTCACTGCCACTCTCCGAACACACAGGAGGGGACCCAACCCCTCAACATTCCAGATCAGAGTCTGGTGACCTCACACACACGTATCCAGCAGAGAAGAAGGGATACGCTAATCCGAACAGTCTACATGTGTCCTGAATGCCAACCAACAACCATCCTAGCATCCAAGAAGACAATGGTCCCTATATCCCAGCGCTGGCACGGCCCAAGACATATCTGGGGCAGACTATGAATCGCGAGCGCATGCCCTGCTGAGGCTGCGACGGGCATAACTAAAAAAGCTCCCAAAGATATTCGGTCAATGTAAATAAAGGCGTGGCCTAACAGACATAAGAGGGAGCAAACTATTTAAAGAGGTGTGTTAAATATAGCAATTAATCAGGAGTAAACATAAAATATTGAAATAAAAAAAGGAATCTAGTCAAAATATGTTAATACAGGTTCCAATCTCCCAGTAATTTTGAACGAAATCCATGATATGTATGTAATAATTAACTGCATTTAATAATTCTAATGGCAAAACAACTATCTAATAATTTGCTGCACAAATCGCTATCTTCTCTCTATTAGATATCGCTTTTAGATTATTACATAACATATAAAGTAACTCCAAACATATAAAACCGATGATGTGATACTAAGCAATTGGGGAAAGTGACATCTACTGGTCAAGATTAGTATTGTCAAGCCTCATCTTTGCATTGGCTTCCAACATACAAGGAAATCAACACAGGGAGACCAGACAATTACCCAGATCAAGGGCATTTTTTGACCTTTTAGGAGTTAAACTCCAGGGATCCCCAACCCACTCAAAGCCCCCCCTACAACGAAGTGTCCTAATACTTCCCACTCATTCACACTATGGCACCGCATTTCCTGCCAGTAGCTGGTTGGGCTAGGAAGGAGACCAGCATGCTCTAGTGTGAAAACAAGGAAATAATATGAGGCAGGGTAACCAAAAAGGAAACACACCAAACACAGGTTATAAAGGAACATACAAAGCACTTTATTTTATACTGAATCCAGTTACAAAAGAACAGAACAAAATTCAGATAGCTATCAACCCTCAGTACAACACAGCGAACTCCGGCGTGGTTCGGTGTGCTCAGTGAGTGCAAATATTTATTGAAACAGTCAGGCTTTTATACATTTCTCCAGCCTGTTGTCCAGCCTTTCTGCAGGTTAACCATTCCATAAATAAGTTACTGCTGTAGGGTCCCTTGCCAGGTCAAATCTAGTTCATCTTAGGTTTATACATTAACAAGAAGAAATGGTAATAATGTATGCTCTAGGCCTAACATTACAATGCAGGACTTAATGTATACAATGTAGTTAAGCAGGTGTTCTCATTCAATTATAGATCAGTTTCGGTGATACAGGTAATCCATTGCACACAGGTCAGCAGAAGGACAAGGTCTCAGCTCATGACCCTAACAAGTGGCCTGCAGGCAAGTTATACATTAGCTGTACAGAGGTCATGACAATCGAGTTCTGTTCTGAATAACATAGGCTACCATTTTAGCTCACATGGTGACTTTATAGAGCAAGAAAACCTAAAATGGCGGCTTGACCCAAAATGACAGTTTACATGGTTTCTAAGGTCAGGACCTTGCAATGCGAGTTTATTCACATGTAGTTTATAAGCAGCTTGTTAGCAGCTTGGCGTAGGCCAATATACATATATTCATAGCAATAGGAGGCGCGATATAATTTCTAGTTTGACAAACCCTCCTTTTGGCCTATGCCAAGTGCTAAACTACTTCTGATCTCCCTGCAAATAACTCCATGTGTCATCGTCCATACACCCTGAATAGCTGTCAGAAATATCTATCGCCATTAGATCTTTTACTAAGATCTCTTTCAGTACATACTCCTTAGAGGTTTTATCCGGGGCATACACTTTATGTCCTATTGTACCTATCGCCTGAGCGCAACATACCCCTAGCATTGAACATATACTTGGCAGACATTGGATACAACAACAAAAAAATAGCAGAATTCCCAAAATAATCAGCAAGACTGAAAACACTTTCCAACCCCAAGACTGCAAGAAGTCCCAGAACCAAGCACTAAGATCCCAATTTCCCTCGGGAACATGCACTTCTGAACTAAGAATGTGCAGATTCTGTATTGCCTTAAAAATAGTTGGGGAGGAATCCGGTACAAAAACACAGCAAGCGGACCCCACTAGTTTACATACTCCACCACGTTCAGCCAGAATGACATCTAATGCCATCCGGTTCTGAAGCGCTACCAATCTGATCGCTTTCTGCTCTAAAGTCATTTTATAGAGTATATCTGTGGTCCGGTTGATGGTTCTCTCCAGTACTCTTGCTAGTTTCCTGATATCCTCGGAATTCGCTATCTGCCCAAAGAATGGAAGGAATGATTTCGCTACATCTCCTAAAACCTGTGCTGGAGTGTCGCCATTCTAGTCCCGCCGTGGACGAGCCTTCGAAACCTCTACAGTACTTGCTATAAACACCCCAGGTAACGGGATTCCTAGATAACAAGTTCCCTGCCAATCCCTGGGCAACCATGGAAATGCTACATTACCGCAAACAAAATAGACAGGTTCGCCTACATACAAAGGTCTGTCTTCCCCAGTCAAATTTGCAACGTTGGCACAACCTTTAAAATCTCCCATTGACCGGGTGCCATTCCTCTGGATGCAGAAAGAAACTGAATCAGGGCTATGGTTAACAGTATAAGAAGGAGGCACGGCATCCTTATTGCCTATTGGAGCCATTTTAAAGGAAATCAAAGATTGGAAAGGACGAGACAGTCTATCAGAAGGCCTAATAGAAGCAATATTGAGCTTACTCCTATTTGCAAAAAGCGAGCATCCCAGGGGAGTCAGAACACGTTTCTCAAAACTATTCAAATTAGTGCCATCAAAGTTCCCTGAGATGCTATCGTTCCATCGGCCAAAGAACAGTGCTCTAAGTGAAGCATAACAAGCAGTTGTCAAAGGTAAAGGGTGAATATACCAACCTAGCCCCTTATCCCCATGTTGCGGTAAATGTGAGCAGACCCAACAATTAGTCTTATTAAAAATGGCATGTGTTGCATTCATTATAAGCAACAAGGTATTATTGTGATACTTCTGTCTATGCTGTGAGTCCCTAGGTGACAGAGTATGCAAATGTACAAAAGCTGTAGGAACAGTGGGTACAATTTCAGTCGGCAGCAAAGACTCTAAAGGATGAGTTTCTTCGAAATACCAAAGGCCTAAGACAGTGACTATTATAAAACCAAATATTATCATAAAAACACAGCAATACGTTTTCGGGGCCCAGGCACATTGTTCATTGTCCGAGTTGGTCCCCCCCTTATTTATAAGTCCAATACGAGCAGCAGCGGTGGCGGTAGCAGGCATTGTAGATTTTCAATTGACGACCCCAATGTTCGTTGCTGGCGACACTACGGTCGCGCGGCTTCTTAGTCCTTCCACAACCCGTAGCCAACAGAATCCCCTTCCTCAACTTTTTGGGTAAAAGCAAGCCCTTGATGATCCTTTCCTTCCTTGAATGCACAGCCGAACCGTGCCGTATGTCTATCAGATGCACAGCAAAACCGTGCCGTATGTCTATCTTCGTGGCCGGAAGTTGTATCTTGTTGTGCCTGGTATTGTTTGATCCGAGAACAAGATGTCGTCACTTCCCGTTGGAAGCAACGTATCAGAGGCAAGTGAAGTTGGAACAGCAATTTCCAGGAGCAAAATTTTCGGAGAGTGCGGAGACAAAATGGCAGCTTCCCCAAGCCTCACGGGCTCAGAAAGATTCTCCGACGCACTCTCAGTGCTACTCACTGCTTTGGGATCATTGGTTGCAGCGTTAGCGAGGGGTTCTGTTTCTTCTGTAACGTGTGGCACTGGGTGAGGAAGTTTCTTGACATGCGTTGCGTGGATCCAATGCTTCCGGCCTGCGACACGCACCGCTGTTTGGGTGACCAGCAGGACCTGGAACGGGCCCCGCCACCGAGGTGCAAGGCAGGAAGATCGGTCAAAAGATTTGACCAAAACCCAACTTCCAGGTTGTATACTGTGGCCTGGGCCCTCGTATCGCGCAGGTAAAGCGTCTCGTACCTGGTGATAAATGAAATACAGGTTTTTAGTCAACTGGCTACAATAGTCTGAAAGCAATACATTTTCTACATTCCTCAATGCCCTAGGCTTCGGAAGACCCCAGATATTGGCAGGTCTCCCCATTACCACCTCAAATGGAGAGAGCCCAGTCTTAGTTTGAGGGGTTGTACGCATGGCTAGTAACACGATCGGTAAGGCGTCCGGCCATTTTAGTTTGGTGCCGGCACACGTCTTAGCGAGCTTGTTTTTTATGATACCATTGTGTCTTTCCACTAATCCGGCGCTCTGAGCATGTCTGGCCGAATGGAATCGTTTGTCAATTTGCATTGCCGTACATATCTGTAGAATTACAGCAGCGATAAAATGCGGACCATTATCCGACCAGATAACTCTCGGCAAACCGAACCGTGGGAAGAATTCCTTTAACATGGTCTTTGCAGTGGTCATGGCTGTAGCGTCTTTAACAGGGAAAGCCTCGACCCACTTACTAAAGGCGCAAATGACCACAAGGACATATTTTAGATTGTTACATCGCTCCATTTCAATAAAGTCAAAGTGAATCACTTCAAACGGGACAGAAGGAGGCCCAAAGCTACCTCTTGGAGTTGCTGTCCCCTTTCCCACATTGTGTTGTAGGCAAATCATGCAATTTTGGACATAATGCTGGGCAATTTTTGAAATCTTATCATTTACCCAGACTTTCTCTAACATTCTCGTGATCTGTTGAGCGCACACATGTGTGGGACCGTGTGCCATGGTAACCATCATTGCTATATAGGCATTAGGAAGCAACCATTTCCCTTCAACCATGTCCACCCAACACCCATCATCATCGAGTTTCCCCAAGCCCTCAGTCCACTTATTGGATTCTGCTAATGTGGCATCGGCTTGGATATCCCGTACAGACCCGACACCCTCATCCATTGCATATTCATCTACAGTCTCCCTTGAAACATACATCTCCGTGAAGAGATCAGAGGCAGTTTGTCTAGCTATTTGATCAGCGAAAGCATTCCCTTTCCCTACATCATCTATAATCTTGCGATGTGCTGCGCACTTAATGATTGCTAACTGACTAGGGAGCGCAAGCGCTGAAAGCAATTGTACTATCAGGGAGCCATGTTGGATCTTGGTGCCATGGGAAGTTAAAAACCCTCTCTCTGACCACAGTCTCCCAAAGTTGTGAGCCACCCCAAAGGCATACTGGCTATCAGTATATATGTTTACTGTTAGCCCTTCGGAAAGCTCACAAGCTCGAGTCAATGCTATAATCTCTGCGGCCTGCGCAGAGTTATGCTCAATTCTCTTGGTCTCCACAACCGTACTCAATGTAGTGACTGCATAAGCAGCTGTGGGTGTACCATCCAGTAGTTTGAAGCAGGAGCCATCACAAAACAGCTCCCCTTGTGGGTTATCCAAAGGAGTGTCCCTCAAATCAACTCTGCCTTTTGTATCTTGTTCAGTAGTATACAGGCAGTCATGTGACTCTTCGTCACCGCAAACAGTATTTTGCGGGAAAGGTAGGAGTTCAGCCGGATTAAGAACATAGCACCTCCTAATTTGAATGTGGGGAGCAAACAAGATTAATTCATATCTTGTCAGTCGTGCGGAAGTGAGGTGTTGCGTTTGGGTTTTGTTCAATAGAATATCTACAGAGTGAGGCACCATCAGGGTTAAATCATGGCCTAGGACCATTACCTCACTCTGTTTTACAGACGCAGCAGCAGCGACAGCGCGCAAACATCTTGGCAAAGCGCATGCAACAGGATCAAGGGCGGAAGAGTAGTAACCGCATGGCCTATTCTTCCCTCCATGTTCCTGCGTTAATACAGCCAAAGCACATCCATCACATTCATGCACAAACAACACAAAGGCCTTCTCATAGTTCGGTGTGCCCAAAACTGGCGCCGAACATAATGCAGTCTTGAGCAACTCGAATGAATGTTGATGCTCCGTATTCCATGGCAATGGCGAAGAAATACCCTTCATCGTCAAGGCCAACATCGATTTTATCACTAGTGAGAAGTTGGGGATCCATAACCTACAGTAAGAAGCCATACCTATCAAGGCTCTAACTTCCTTTTGTGTATTTGGGACAGACATGCCAGAAATGTGTTTTATTCTTTCAGGTGTCAATCTTCTTCCCTCCTTTGACAGGAGATAGCCTTAATAGGCGACCTCCTGGCAACAATATTGAAACTTTTTAAGCAAAGCTTTGTGACCATGCTTAGCTAGATGGATGTGCAACAACACAGTGCCCTCTTTACAAGAGCTCTCAGAGTCAGCGGCTAAAAGCAAATCATCAACATATTGAAGCAACATACAAGTAGGGGGCAATCCAAGGGTATCAAGCTGCTCTTTCAAAGTCCTACTATAAATACTAGGACTCTCAGTATAACCTTGAGGTGCACGAGTAAATGTGAATGAGCGTCATCCTAAGGTGAACGCGAACAAGTATCTACTATCCTCGTGTATAAGAATACTCAAGAAAGCATTCTTTAGGTCCACAACACTGAAGTGAGTAGCCGTAGCTGGAATCATGGTTAATATTGTCGTCACATCAGGCACAATTGGAAATTGCGGAGCAACGACTTTATTAATGGCACGTAAATCAATTATAAAACGAAATGGAATTGCATTATCACCTTTTTTGTACACGAGTAAAATCGGACTATTGCACAAACTTCCTGCAGTCTCCTCAATCACCCCACGATGCACAAAATCGGAAACAATGCTCTTCAAAGCTCGCTCGGCTTCAACTGAGATCTTATACTTTGGAATACGGGGCAGCTTAATTCCATGTTTCAAAACTATTTTAACAGGCTCAATCTGCAAAACACTGACATCATTGTCATCAACTGCCCACAAACACTCTGGTACATTGCTGAATTCTGGCGGCAAAGGTCTAGTCAAGAATTGCGAAACAGAACATTGCTGTGGGGAAATCGTCAAACGCAATCTATCAGAAGAACAATGAATTACCGCATTTAATTCCTTCAACAGATTCAACCCCAGCAAATTCTCTCCACAATTCGAAGTCAAGAAAAATGGACAGTGGTCCGTAAAGGGACCCAAAGAAATAGGTACCGGTGAAGAAACCGGACAAACAACTGGTGTGCCAGAAAACCCTACAGAAACATTGGTTTGCCCTGACAGTGGAATGTTTGGAACCCGAGAATGATCAATGGAGCACTTCTGTGCTCCAGTGTCTATCAAAAATTGATGTTTCCTATTTCCCACTACCATTTTAACATAGGGACCTTTCTGATTAACGGGAATAGGTGTAGGTTCCAAACCCTGCTTCGGGCAATCCTAACTAAACAAAATATCATCAAAAGGAAGCTCTTCAGATAGATATGCAGCCGAAGGATGATCAAATATGTTTCTAGTATCCACACTCGAAGTCTGATTATCCTGTGAAAAAGGTTGTTGGGGATCCTGCGAAAACTGGCCTCTACCAGGGCCCCCTACACCCGGGCGACCTCTGGATCATCTACCCATATTTCCAAATGTGTTATTCGACCTCTGTCGAAGGATGGGGCATTGTGCACGCCAATGACTCTCCTGGCGACAATAGGCACACTGGTTAATATTCACAGGACCCAAGGGCACATTCCCCTGTGGAACATACTGACCTCTAATCTGCGAACTACCCCCTCTGGGGCCTCTAACAATTTGATGTAACAATACTTTAGTCTTCAAATCACCTTTTCTCTTCTCGACTCTATCTTTTTCATTATTGACACGGTTCTCTTAGTACTGAGCCATGTGCAGTACTTCTGATTGGGATTTCGCCTGCCAAGCGCTCTCAGAAGACATAATTTGTGACTGGATGTCAGGCAGCAATCCACGTACAAATTTGTCCACAAATAATCTTTTCCCAGACTCTGTGCCTAAGTCTTGTCCACTGAAATCCGAGAATACCTGTTCGAACCGATTAAAGAACTCGGTAGCACCCTCAGATTTTCCTTGGACACAGGCCGTAAGCTTGTCCCAAATAATTCTCTTTTTGGGGATTATAGTTTTCAGTTTTGCAATTATTCTGTCAGGCAAAGTTAGTATCACCTGAGGTGGTCTCTCACCAGCTGGCCTTTCCCCATCAAGCCTAACTATGTTAGCCCATGTATCTCCCAACCCTGGTACATCGTCTATAGTTCTAACTTGTTTCCACAAATCTACAGGCAGGAGTACAGGGAATAACAAATCAATGTCGCCTAGGGTAAACACTGAGGACTGCAAAATGGACTCTATCTCTTTATAGAACCCTGTCGGATTTTTCCTAATGTCAGGAATAGTTTGTCTAATAGTATTCACTTCCTGTCGTGAAAACGGGACGTGAACAAACTGCGATACATAATGTGCAGGACTGTCCACAGCAGGTGTACCTGCTGCAGCATTAGCAGGAATCTCAACCTTTGGGACAAATGTCGGAGGAACCTCTCTCATAGGCAACTGAGATGTAGGCAACTCCGAACACTTACTAAGCAACAGAGCTAATTCGAGCGCTAAAGCAGTTGAAGAAGTGTCAAGTGAAAAAGCTCTCTTATAAATGCTCAGTAACTCTGTGGGACAACTAACCTTTCTCTTTAAACATTCATCCTGCAGGTACTCTACCATTACCTGTATCACTTTCCTCTGCATTTCTAGCGTATATTGACTGTATGTGTCATATACCTCAACTGGAGTTATCGATATGTCTGAAATCCATCTAATCGCATCTTTTGTACAAATTCGCGCCGCCTCAGATGTCGATTTAGGACACAGAAGAAATCGTTTCTGTACATACATACTTTCTTCTTCGTCATCCTCATTCCGTAACCTTTCCAACTCCTTTCTATACTCAAATATCCTCTCAACATGCTCATGTACCTTCTCCACAGTGTCTCTTGAAAACGCTAAAGTATTCAGGTTCCTCAACCCTTGTGGGGGGTCTGCATTATTTAATTTACCCCACATTACACATAAATGAATCCCTAAACCTTCAATGAAAACATTTTTCTCAGGAAAATTATCCATATTAGAAAGTGTGTCAAGAACATTAGCTCGATCATCTCTCTCCATACAATGCTTAGCCCATGCAAACAAATCCTGTTTCTTTTCTGTAGGAACAGTATTACGAGTAACAATCCTCGACCCCGCACCCTGATCAACTAAAAGCGGTACAGAACTACTTGGGAGTGAGGGTGCAGGCAAATTCAATGGAGGTACTATTACTGGTGCAATGGGAAGAGGCAGAGGAGCAGGTGGAGGAACAACAACCGGAGGAATAGGAACAACAAGTTGAGCAGGAAGAGCAGGAATAACAGCAGGAAGAGGTACAGCAGGAGGAAGAGGAACATACGGAGGTGGTGCAGAGGCACCAGGCCTTCGTTCATTTAACAATTTGTCGATAAACTCATCAGAAACATGAAGATCTTTAGAAGGATAGATTTTCTGAATACCGAGTGTGAAAGCCCTATCCATATTCCTAACCGACTCAGACTGTTTGTCCTGATCATATAACAACGCCTTTTCAGCATTTGTTTTATGACGGTGCACATGTTTTTCCCTACTTTTAAGCTGCTGCAACGCTTCTCTTTTCCAATTTTACAAAACATCAAATGCTGCAGGTCTGGCCTTCTTTTTAAACAAGACTGACTCTAAATATTCAATACGAGGGATCTCAAAACTACCATTGACTGGCCACTGAAGTTCGGAGGCATGTCTGGTTTGTCTGTGCCAAATTTTATTAAATACTACACTTCCAATGCCATGCTTACAGTACATAGTACATGCCGGTGACCCCTCCTGTGGTGCCGGATGGCTAAATTCCAAAGATTGTCTATCGCTGCGGAATAATGCCCTAAAGTAGCTAGACAATTTCCCAGTCATTTCTCAAATACTCGGTGTTACCTGGTCAATAATTGTGTCTGCAGATACAATGCACCAAATTCAAATTGTCAGGGTTGAATTAAGAGTCGGGTAACGACTCACCTGACCAAACCTAAGGAGGACCGATCGGTTTACAAAGGACTTACCTAACGAATTTTACCTTGTGTATGGTGATTTCGGCAAATCTGCCCGCCTCAAAAAATTGACCCTCGTCAAGATGCCGTCTCAGACCACACGGCTATCGTCCAGGGAACGGATCGTGCAGCGCTGTTGAGGTGTCGCGTCTCGTTCAGTCGGGCCTGTTATGTCACACCGTCCGATCCCGGTCCGATAGCGTGCGTCAACCTTCAATAATCCGGCATCAATCTTGAGGGTCCCTATTCGGGCGCCAACTGTGAAAACAAGGAAATAATATGAGGCAGGGTAACCAAAAAGGAAACACACCAAACACAGGTTACAAAGGAACATACAAAGCACTTTATTTTATACTGAATCCAGTTACAAAAGAACAGAACAAAATTCAGATAGCTATCGACCCTCAGTACAACACAGCGAACTCCGGCGTGGTTCGGTGTGCTCAGTGAGTGCAAATATTCATTGAAACAGTCAGGCTTTTATACATTTCTCCAGCCTGTTGGCCAGCCTTTCTGCAGGTTAACCATTCCATAAATAAGTTACTGCTCTAGGGTCCCTTGCCAGGTCAAATCTAGTTCATCTTAGGTTTATACATTAACAAGAAGAAATGGTAATAATGTATGCTCTAGGCCTAACATTACAATGCAGGACTTAATTTATACAACATAGTTAAGCAGGTGTTCTCATTCAATTATAGATCAGTTTCGGTGATACAGGTAATCCATTGCACACAGGTCAGCAGAAGGACAAGGTCTCAGCTCATGACCCTAACAAGTGGCCTGCAGGCAAGTTATACATTAGCTGTACAGAGGTCATGACAATCGAGTTCTGTTCTGAATAACATAGGCTACCATTTTAGCTCACATGGTGACTTTATAGAGCAAGAAAACCTAAAATGGCGGCTTGACCCAAAATGACAGTTTACATGGTTTCTAAGGTCAGGACCTTGCAATGCGAGTTTATTCACATGTAGTTTATAAGCAGCTTGTTAGCAGCTTGGCGTAGGCCAATATACATATATTCATAGCAATAGGAGGCACATTATAATTTCTAGTTTGACACTAGCACTCCCATCAGCCCACAGGGAGGCAGAGCATGGAGATGGCGCTGTCAGAAGTCTGCCAGCCTGTGAGCCCTTCACCAAAGCACTGAAAGCTTGCAAAGAAGAGGGAAGCCCAAAGACTTGGGCTTGCAACTGCTGTTAAGGTGCATAAGCTTCTTTACCTAGAATTCCAGTCACTAGAGACGAAGTGAATCTGGAAAGCTCTAAGGGAAAATAAATCAACACCAACCAGCATGGCCTGTGAAGACCACCAATCCAGCGACAGGAAATGTGAGCAATGGAAGTAAAGTGACAGGCAATGTGAAAGCTGCAAACTAACCACAAGTTGTAGGCACAAACATGCATAACTTTCAGAATCTATTTGGAACTGCATTTGCCCACAATAGCCTGCTGCTCATTAACTGTCCAGCAGGAATCCTTCTGCTGCTCCTGGTCGACGTCTGCACCATTCTACATGCGGTTTAGATGTTAATCTCCGATTTCACTGCCACCCGACACTGAGGAAACACATTTTCTGCACGCCGTGTCCCATATTCTCCCACTGTCTTTTCAATGGGTGTTTGTAGTGTGGTGTGAACATATGCAAATGGCTGGACTGCGGGAATGTGGCAGAGCCCACAGATAACCCCACCTGGATCAAGTACCAATTCTGCCCTAGATTTTTGTATGTATGTGTCACGATCCTGTGCTTCTTGCGCAGAGGTAGCACACACTCCTGCCTCCCAGGGAGGTCTTGGTGTCTGCGCTTTAGCAGGACACAGGACTGCCGTAACCCTTCCGGGCAAAGAGGGTTAGGGTCCGCCGGATTGGATTGGTAAGGGGAGTTAGGGTAACCGGAAAGAGGATTAGGGAGAGGTTATGGATGGGTAGGGGGATTCAAGGTAATGCTCCTCGACTCCTTGACACATGCACACTCTCGCATACATATAGTGGTTGAAGATAGGCATACACTCTGTTCCTTGTATGCCCTCCTTTGTGAAAAGCTTTAGCTTCTTGCATTAGCCCATGCAAGACACATGGGTGTCATTTGCATTACTTTGTGTAGGTTACATTGGTGTACTTGGTTGCATTACCTCATGCAAGAGACATTGGTGCACTATGTTGCAATCCCTCATCCGTGAATTCCCTGCATTACCTCATACAGGACACATAGATGCACTGATAACTTTCAGTGTAATTCCGGTTGCATAGCAAGCAAAAACAGCTTTTAGAATCAACTGCTACTTAGCACTGTACGTGCACTCTCTCTTACTGGTGCACTGATGCTGTCTGTTGTCCATGGGTGCGTGCACTCTGGCAAGCAAGAAAATGAGAAAAAGAATATTGTCAGATAAGCCTCTCGGCTATGTGGGGTTTGCTGTGTTCTTGTGGGCTGAGGAAGGGTTTTACAACTGGAGCGTCTGCAAGAAAGGCAGACATGGCATCTGCTGTTGTGGGGGGCTTGCTTTCTGGTGTGCATTGCTGCAACAACTGTGCCAGCGACACGTTTACCCCGTTGATGCCTGCCAGTATGTATGTATGTATGAGTTTGGCCTTGCACGACTGTTTTTATTCTGTTATTCCAGGTTAATATTAGAATTCAAGAATTCATTAAGGGACTGGTCAGTGGAGTAACGAACGACTATGTTACTATGATTTGCAACTACGCACAGACTGTACCCCTCAGGCCTGTCGTTGGCCACCCCGTGAGGGTTCATTAGAGGGGTGTAGAGAAATCCATGTGAAGAAATCTACCAACAGCAAGTACAATACTTATCTATGTGAGCGCCTGCTCCCCTCTCCCAGTACCAAACTCCAGATTCCCTTAAATGACCTAATGCCATATCCACTGGGTTTACTCTGCGCACCTTTGTGGCAGGCCGGAGAGAAGAACTACGTGCTCGTCTGCCTCCTTGTGGGGAAAAGGGCAAATTACTGACCCCCTAAAGGGTTGTGAAATTACATGATATGATATGATAGGTTATTTATAACGCGCTTAATAGCCAGAGATTTCTAAGCGGGACCCGGGGTTCAAACCCATGTTGCTCTGTGTCGTCTTGCTTCCAAGGCTGAGCTATCCTCCCGAGACCAGGTGAAAGGTGCATGTGGGGGTGGTGGTAGGTTTGGACACTACGGTGGCCAGCATGGACTTTGTTAGTGGCTCCCCACCAATCCAGAACCGTAGAGCATGACACTGGTTGCCTTCTTCATGTACCGCAGCCAGATAAGATTTGAGTCCCGGCACTCAGCGTTCAGGTGGCTCCAAAGCAGACGGACAAAAATACTCGAAAGAGACAAAGG
Source organism: Ambystoma mexicanum (assembly GCF_040938575.1). Classification (NCBI taxonomy): domain Eukaryota; kingdom Metazoa; phylum Chordata; class Amphibia; order Caudata; family Ambystomatidae; genus Ambystoma; species Ambystoma mexicanum. Next base: position 994,465,530 of record NC_090934.1, on the reverse strand, counting down.
GTATTATAATGGTTGGAGGGATCACACCCTGAGTGAGATACAAAAACCACAAGATCCCAACAACTCAAAACTGTTGGTACCTCCTATAACTACTTCTAACTGTGACACCAACTCAACAGTTAAACCAATTACTCTGATGATTCGGCCACCATAACTTAATTAGTCGTGCATAGTAATAAATGCTAATCCATCCCAAATATGATGTAATGAAATCGCAGTTTTTTTAATATAAAATCACAATGTATTATTCACATCCAAGACATAACAATACAGTTTAAAATACATTCAATAATTCATTATATGCGATTAAAGTGACTGGTGCTCTTTACCAAACAAATAATACATATAAAAAAGGTTTCTAACCAAAGCAGACGGACCACAAGATGTTTGCCAAAGACTCTTGGCACGAGGCAGCTATGCCCAACACCCAGGTGGACCGCTACCGCGGAAGGGTGAGGATGGATTCAGGCTGAATGCATATTTGAGGCAATGATTTAGTGGCATGGCAGGTGGGATTCTACCTCATAGTCGGGTGCAGGCATTGATACCAGTCCTGGAGTGTTGAATGAGCCCACTCTTTACTAACCTACTATTCCAGAAGATGTAGCTTGCGCTGCAAGGCCACAGCAGTTTCTGTAGGCCTGAGTATGGTTGGCCAGGTCCATCCATGCATCACCAAAGTCCTGCCCATGAGCAGAGTCCCATAGGCTAAAGGAAAGCAGAGCTTTTGCTGTAAGTAGAAGAAAGCGGACTATTAAGGGTCAGATGGCCTACACTAGCCAATCCACGCATTGGTCTGTGTCCACAGTGCCTTCAGCTGCGCAGCAGCCGTCAATGGGGCACTGCATTTGTATCCAAGGCAACTGAAGGGCAGTGGGAGAAGTAGCAACCGCTAAGAATGAATTCATGGGGTCGAGAAGTATTTTCTTGACTTGGGTGGACCAATACAAGGAGACAAATTGGATACTTTTATTAGCCTACGGCAATGTAACTCGCAAGAGGGCAGGGGCAGTCTGTTCCATTTCCTTTACGGACAAGAAAGAGACAGCATGCCATATTGGTTGCGGGTGGGCCTGACCTAGAGTCAACAAAGGACTATTGAGAGGAACAGCATCCCAACAAGCAAACTCTATGGTTACCTGAACAGGAAGCTCAGCTAAGATTCATGAAGCCCCGCTACCTGATTCATAAAGGAATCTGAAGCAGATCCTGGGAGCTCTACAAAAAAGGTGCATGGAAGCGTCCATGATGTGGACAGGAAATCTTCCCCCAACAAAACCGCACCCCTGTTGATACTCTACCTGCAAATGCAGGGATGCAAGATCAAATCCATGCGATGCTGCATCGCAGAGGCATTAGCACCTCTGCTCTAACCAGGCAGTTGTGGTTAAAGGATGTTTGAGTTTTTCCTCTGACAATCGCCAGATTTACTTGGTAATTAAGAGTAACTCTTACCAGAACCGGCAAACTGCTGAACACCTTGGGACCCAATTTTACCCCAATCACGGGTCTAACCGGTGCTCTTGATACAAAGGTCTTAGAAGAGGAACCTCAGTCACTCACCTCTTGTATTATAGCTTTTTCCGCTGTGTGTGCCCTTTATCTGTCTCTATTATCAAAGCCACCATAGAGTTCCCATTTTCGGGAATCTTGGTTGGTCCTCATTGACAGGGTTTCTTTCCCCAGCCTTCTTGAAAGGCAATTAGGTCAGACAGGTATCCAAAAAACCCTCCTTCGATCCATATTTACTAGCCAATCAAGACCTGTCGCCACTTTGCCTTTTTGAGCAAGACAATGGAGCAATTGCCCTCAAATCAAACCAATAAAGATGTGTTTGACAAAAAATATCCTGGCTTCCCATCCATTCAGATTGAGATCTGGCTGCCACGCTGTAGTGGCTACGCTGCAGGCTGTGGATAACGTACATGTCAACACCCTCCAGAATTCTATGGTGCGCAGTTCTGTCCTGGCTTTCTGCCTTTCTGTACAGCCACACTCAGTGTATGGGCATCGATAGTCCGCCCCAAATTCCAGCACCTAGGGTGTGCCCCAGGGGTCTCTCCTGTCACCCATGTTGTCCAATCTTTACATGGGGTCAGTGGAGCTGAGTATGCAGATGCTCTGGGGCCCGCTCCTTTATCCTAACCCCCAAGGAAAGGGAATCTGCAGGAAGGTCCCTATACTTAAAATGGGAAGTCCCAGAATTTTGCCCACCAGCTCTACCAAAGTCTGTTATAATCGCCAGCTCATTTGTTCATGCTCAGTGACATTTTCCTCGGTTCGCTAAATAAATGAACACCCAACTGTTTTCAGCTTGGCCCACATACACGCCTAGTTTCTAAAATGTGTTTTAAAGGAATGTGAAGAGAGTAGCATACCTTCTGTTTTGGATCAATCTATTTTATGCCTGGAATCAATACAGAATTTAAAAAGGAGACATTGCAGGGGAGCCACCAATATTAAGAACTTCTCATAGAACTCATTGGAGAAGATACCAAGTGTGCGGTTTTACCCAGATATATCGCCTGTATGGTACAGTGGATATTTTGTGCTAGGATTGGAGCCTCCCAGCTACCATTCTCCATGCCATAGCATTGGCAATTGAAAGTCTAGGGAGAGGTTTTTCATCTCTACTAGTAGTGATAGTAGTGATGTATTATGTCATCTATACATTACTTCACAGAACCACAATAAGTGGTCATGTATGCCTTTTCAGGCTCTGATGGCCCTTCCAGGTAGCCCTCTGACCACAACTAAAGTTTTGTTTGTATGGGGTTTTTGTAATATTTTCTCATTCCCTCTGGCTTCTTAGAGTCCACCGTCTTGTCCTTTGGCAGAAAAGCACCATAACCAGTTTTCAATACCTGATCAGCGCTGTAATTGAAAGGACCAGAGCCTATCGTGCAACAAAGTTGGTTGACTTTGCAGCATTCAGTCAGACATATCAGTCAATATACAGCACAGAACAGAGGGCACGACAGAGTCATATTGTCTGGGCCTTCTATCAAAGTGGCAAATTTCAAGGTGACCTTGTGAAATGTAGGATACGGTGCTCATGTGGTTGGCCAGGTAAAGTCAAACCCGTTGGAACAACATTGGGGCTACTTCAAAGAGACTTCATCAAAAGCCTCATACACACGTACGAGCTTTTCAGGAGACAGGTGGTTGCTAGCACAAGTCTGTCTCAGGCACCAATACCTTGGCAGCCCCCTTGGTCGAAATGCTGTGGATAAAGAAGCCAAAGTGGATGTTCTGGGCAGAAGTGGAAGGCCACCTTTCTGGGTCTGACGGGGGATGCTGTCTGCCCACTGTCATCCAGTGCGCTGACCTGAGGCTAAATCTCCTTCACCAGCTGAGGACAACCATTCACTCAACGTGTGCCGCTGACACAAAAGCCACTCTCTGTCATTCCTTCCACCTTATGAGGAGTAGCTCCTTGCTCTCAGTACTATTCAGACTCAACCAAGGACAACTATTACAATAAATTACATCCCCTCTTTCTACTTTCATACTGGCAAGCTACCCATGACACTCTAGCTCAAGGCTTGCCCCCCTTTACTGGGCTCTTTCTCCTCCTGAGGCTCAGTTGGCGAATTTGTTAGCTTGTTCGCTTCAAAAATCTCTTTAAAATGGAACACGCTTTCTGTGTGAGTGTGTCTCTTTCTATCTCGCCCTCCACGCCTCACTCTCGCCTCACTATTGGACCTTCCAGCAACCATCCCTTTTGAGCTGGCACCCAGCCCCTGGTTGATAACCCCACCTACGCTTGCTTCACTCCACTGACAGCCACAAGGCAGCCCTACCATGCTTCTACCCCTCATCTCTCTTCAACCTTTGCCTTTCCTCTGGTATCCTTCGAGCCTACTCCAAGGTGGCCATCATCATAACCAGCCTAAAGAAACCCGCTGCCGATCCAAACAGCCCAATCAGCTAACTATTGACCAGTCCATTCATTCCCATTGTTCCACATTTCTATGCTTTGTAGTCTTCAATTACATCACTGACTAGCTTGATGCAAAAAGGGGTAAATGACCCCTTCCTATCTGGTTCCACAACAGAAACTGCGTGTAAACAACATTTTACAGTGTCTCCGAAAGCATCACTGCGGCTCACGGCCACCACCGGTCATCTAGCCTCCTTCTCCTCGATCTATCTGCCACCTTTGACACAGTCTTCTATCCCCCCCTCCTTGAAATTCTCACATCATGGCTTTCTGGGCACAAATTGTACTTGTGTAGCCTCCTGCCTGTTTGATTGCTCTTTTCCCATTTACTAGAAAACTGGGAACCCCCCGTCCCCACCTTCCCATTAGGGGCCCCACAACAAATTGTCTTTAGTCCCCTGTTGGCATAGTACATCTTCACTCTCAGCAAACTCATCTCCTTCTGATTCTCATGTTATCTATTTGCGAATGAAACTGAAATATTCGTCTCCTTCCCCTGTGAGCTGTCTCCTCACATCACTAACTGCATCCTCTATCAGACCCTGGATAGCAGTGCGTTGTTGGATGCTCAACTCCTCTACAGCTGCAGTGATCTTTCACCTGCCCTCCAATACCACACCCATTATGCCATCTCCTGTGGCCTTTTCCCTTGACCACCTTACCCAATCCCCAAGGCTTGCATTTTTCAGGATCTTTGACAATTACCTCTAGCTTCAGTATTTTGTAACCTCCATTGCTGCGGCTGCCAGGCTTAACCCTCCCAAACATCTGTAAAATCTGTCCTGTCACTTTTCAGTATACCAAAACACTCATCGCCAACTTGATCCTCAGCAGGCTGCATTACTGTTTGACTCCACATTGGACCCCCTCTCTACTCTTTACACTTTACAACTTCCCACGACACTCGCTGACCTACTTACACCGCCTTCATGCAGAGTGGCTTTCGTGCAAAATAACTCAGTATTTTAATTAGTTCTTATATTAAAATACATCCATCCTACAGCTTTCAAGACCCAGCTAAATATGTTGCCCGATTCTCACCTCTTTGTACACAACACTCCCAAGGTTTCCCTAACCTAATTGTCCCCGTCCAGCCTGTACTATGTTCCTTGTTCCCTTCTTCACCCTCCTGGTACCCTATTAGTGGAACTTCCAACAATCTGAAATCAAGAACATTCCAAAAGTGACTTGTTCCAAGATTGGCCCTGAGAACGACGTTCAATGTCAAACTGAGTTCTACCAGGCCTATCTAGGTTTATTCCAAATTGCTCAGATTCTTTGTGAAATTACAACATGTCATTTCTGGTTTGCAGGCCTTGACTTTAGTATTCGATTTCCAAAAGGCATTCAATTTCGTCTTATTTTCTATTGATTAGAAAGTAGGGCTAGTAGACAACTGAGACTGAGCAGCTACTAAACACAGCGAAGCCACATGTAAAGCTCTGACAAATGTCACTGTCTAGCCCTTGGGTCTTGGCAAGGCAGGCATCGGTGCTGTCCTCTTTCCAATCTTATTATTCTTGACGTTTAAGCCACTGTCCTTGCCATTGTGAGAACAACCAGATGCCTACAGTATTTGCAACCATATACTGTTCTTCTGTACGTTTGCAGATGGCCTGCTCATATACAATAGGAACTCTACTACAAATATCACTCTGATTGTGGAAGTAATAAAAGCATTTAGGAAAGTCTTTGTCATTGGCATTCATCAAAGTAAATCAACAATATTTCCGGCCGGCCAGTGTACACTAGAAACGACCTTTGTGGGATTGCAATGGTGGCTTCAATTAGTAAAATAGCTAGGAATTCACGCAACGTGCACAAAAGAGTCTTCTTGTGACCCATAACCCTCTTAACGTCCTGACACACCTTAAAGAGCTGGAGGAGCCCGGAAAACTTAGAAATAAAACCGCAGCTTTAAAAACGTTGTATTTATGTTTGCGGTCGCTTTTGCAGCGACCGCAAACATAAATACAACGTTGTGTTTGAAAAAGCTGCGGTTTTTCTTTCCGAGTTTCTCAGGCTCCTCCTGCTCGGAGGAGCCTGAGAAACTCGGAAAGAAAAACCACAGCGTTTTAAACACAGCCGCTTTGTGTTTCTGCCTGCTGTGGCTATCACTTTGGGTCTCCGGTGCTCCCCCAGGGCGCAGCTAGTGCTTATTTTAAAAAAATAAAATAGCACTTACCGAGATTCAGCTGCAGCTTTCCTTCTCTGGTCTCCCATCCCGGGCCTCCGCGTACAGCACCAATGAAGGAAAAGCCACCTAGCGGTAGCTTTTGCTTACTACAGCTGGCTGGCTTTTCCTTCATTATTGCCGCAAAAGCAAAAGCCAGCACAGGCGGGCATCCATTTCACAAAATGGATGCGCCCATGTGCTTGCTTTTGCGAATTTTGAGCTTGAATAGCTCAAAATTTTACATAGGAAGTTTAAAAAAAAAAAGTGCTAGTATTTCTTTTTTAATGTTGCCTATCTATTTTTTAAATACATTTTTTTGCTGGACTATCCCTTTAACAAGTCGAGCAGGAGCAGACAAATTCCTTAACTTTTACGCTGAACTGCAGCCAGTAAAAGTGCGCAGACAACCGGTCCAATGTCTTAGTCACTCCCAAGTGACCCGCTAAAGGAATTTGGTGAGCCAAATCCGAAAGGAACTTTCTGTGGCATTGGGGAACTACCCCAACCTCCTGGTGTCCTCACCCTCAGAATCCTCTGGCTCACTGTATAGGAATCCATCCTCCCATACACTTTGAACAGTCCAGGGGCCTCACCCTTAGCCTGCTCCTCTGCCTGCTTCCTCAGACCCGCCAGAGTTGGACACTCTTTCTAGGCTGTGTAGAAGTCAGTCTGATCAGGGCCCCCAGCTGATGCGAACTCATCCAGCTTGGACAGACCCTTCAGATCTACGCCCACCTGGTCCTCCACCTCTGGTTCCTGCGCTGCACCAGGCAACGCTGAAGCTGTGGGGTCCCCTGCTACCAAAGTAGGGTCTGCCGTGGCTACTAGTCCCTCTCCTGCAGGAGTAGGCCACTCAGTAGTCTGTGGAAATGGACTATGGACGACCGACCACGCCGGTCCTTCCAACAGGACCTCGGGAAGCACTCCAGGCCCTAAGGCTTTCAGAGTGTTCAATCTGGCATTCTCTTTGGCCCACAATCGTGTAACCACTATGACTATTTCGGGATCAGGAAGATCATTACCCAACAGACATTGGACTAGGATGGAGTCTTTCACTGCTACACGGCGCTGGGTCGTTACACCTCACCAGCTGAACTCTACTATCGGCAAGGGGCACTTACTCTTACCATCAAATCCACCTACGCATAACTAAGGCCCATCAATATACTGGCCTGGCTGTACCAACTGCCGGGGGACAGAGGTGATGCTAGCTGCGGTGTTTCGGAAACAGGAGTTTTGTTTCCATTGATGTACCCATGCTCTAGATAAAGTTGAGTATTATTGGTAACTGGGGTCTCTTCTGGAGATCCGATACCGTTCCCACTCAGTTTAACCAATCGACATTCAGCCACTTCCTGGCCTAGTGGGAAATTCTCCTTTGAGAGGCCCACACTAATGATGGCCTCTTCCACAAGTCCAACATTCACTATGGCTTGCTTGGGTAAACCCTTGCAAGCAAGATCCCCTTACCTATGGCCCAGCTCCTTACACACTAAACAACCTTTGTGTGGTGAGAACGCAGATGTCCCAGTGTTAGTGGTGCCTGAGCTCTTCTTTTCGGTGTGCATGGCTGAACTAGAGTTTGGGAGCTTCCCCTCGTTCTTTTGGAAACCTGACTTTGAAGAGGATTGGGTTGGACCTTTGTCCTTCCCATCCTTGTTTACTTTTTTAATCCGCCTATTTCTCTTCCGGCTTGGGTGTGCTTGCCTGAGCCTTTTTCTGGACTCAAGTACTCACAAACCTGTCGGCAACCTTTGCAAGCTCCCTAAGGTCTTTGATAGTTTTGTCCACAAGATGCTGGTGTAAGTCAACCTCACAATGTGTTAACACATGCTCACACGCAATCAAATTATAAATCCCTTTAAATGTGTCAACTTTGTTACCAGTCACCCACTCGCTCAGATATTTCAATGACAAGTGTGTGAATGCTTCAAATCTCTCCCCACTTACCTTTCCGTGCTCTTTGAAGGTCATGAAATACTGTTCTGGAGTTTTTTTAGAACTTCCTGAGGAGGGCTGCCTACATGCTCTCATAAACGGGCCTTTCCTCAGGGGTTAACTGAATAATTGCATCAGCCCCTGGTGTTGGTAAGCGACTCATCAGGGCTGCACCCCACAGTACCTCATCCACCTCCTGTAACTGGAATGCCAGCTCGAGCGCTTCAAACCAGTCAAAAATATCCTTCCCCAACTCATAAGCCTGTACTAAGTCTTTGGAGAGGTTCCGTCTGGGCTTATCCCAGGCACCCTGGATTGAGCCACTACTGCTGTTCTCGCTACAGGCAGACCTGTTGGGCTCTTTCTGCTCTTCAAGCGCCAGCTTGTGCATCTCTATGGTGACCTTGTCCTGCTGTTTCTGTTCCTCTAGCGCTAGTCTCCTCTCCTCGAGCAGGGGCTTTCTAGCCGCTACCTCATTAACACCGGGAAAAATTACAGGGCCACTTGTAGACTGTGCTGAGGACTGGGTCCTGCCACATTAGCCCCTGTCCTCACTTACGAGAAACCACACCAGCCGACCAGCAGGATGATTGGCAAGAAACGCTTCTCATGCGGTTGTCCTAATCATGTTCACCCTCTGTATGGTCTTGTCTGTTTGGGTACACATGGCCTAGCCCGTCCCCTGGGGTCTTCCCCCCAACTGCCCTCGCTTCTACCCAACCTTGGAGGCTGGTCAGCAACTCAGGTTTATTAACCTTTGTGCTGTGGGGAAGTCCCCCCTGTTGACATAAGACGCGCAAGACACCCTTGATTATGACTTTTACAGTCTTCATGTTAAGCTCCATGACTATTACCATTACCTAGCAGTGACTAAACGTTGCCTGCATCAGTACTTTTATCGTTGTGTGACTAAGCTGTGCACAAGGCTCAAACTGATCCGACCACTTGCCACCAATGTGACGAATCAACTTCCTGGGCACCAGTAGTCCAGGGATGAATATCGGTTTCTAAACCATCAATCAAACCCACACCTCTAGTACACCAGAAAGGATCTGAACAGATTGGAATACAAGTGAATTATAAGACCTACTTGTCCAATTTTGGTAAGGTGGAAGGAATGGCAGGCTTATCTCAGCAAGGCCGTGGATCGTTGGTCAGTTGCAACACAGCAAAAATAAAAAAAGTATTACCCAATGATAAAAGCAACTGGCCAATCAAGGTTGTATAAACATATCTACTTTGTTATTACTAAAACAGACAGTTCTAGCACACTACAATATACAGCCCACCCTGCAAAGGAACACAGAGGACAGACAGTTTCACAAAGGAAAGGGAAGCACGCTGGATTCTGACAGGAGAGTAGTTGGTAATCAGTCTTACTGTTCAAGGTTATTGGTTTCAGCAACAAGGGGGTTAATGGTCATAACTGTCTCTAGGCACCTTCAGAGACGGACCAGGGGGGCAGAAACACAATGTTCCTGGTGCTGAAGAGGTTCTTTGTGCTCAACAGCGTCGAGACGGTTCCAGGGCGCTTTGCAGCCCTTCAGACAGAGTTAGTGGTGGGAGACAGCTGCGGGCACTAAGCGGCAGGCAGGTCAGCAGGCAAGGCTGGATGGACATCTGCAGGCTGTCCATTGCAGTGGCTTGGGGCCAAGAATCATTGTCTCTGTGCTGCTTGGCAGATCTGGAGTGCTGGTCGAGGCGGCTCGGATGACTCTGGTGACTGTAGCGTGACAACCGTCAGCAGTGCAGCCGGATGCAGTTCGAGGGCTTGACTCTCTCGAAAATGTCCATAAACGAAGGATGCTGGCGGATGCTTGTGTGGCACTCCTCCTAGCTTCTTCAGAGGGCTCATGTCCTTTCAAGGCGGATGGCCCAAAGCTCGGGATAGTGTTTTCCGGCAATGGCCTTGTCCTTTTTCCAGAGACTCTCCGGCACTTCCCAACTAGGAAGCTTGCAGGCAGAACCTAGCAGGGCATGCTGTGGGCTGGCTGGGTACCGGTTCAGGAGCTGCTGGATGGGTCCTCTGAGTCCGGTATCTCCCTCTGTTTCCTATGAGATGTTTAGGGGAGGGATATTGCTTTCCTCTTGGAACTCCTGGCCTTCCTTCACTGGCGGAAGATGTAAGGTAGACTGTACCTTCAGCAAGGGTCCAAATGAATCCTTCTTCTTACTCCTTTTGAAGTCTCCAGATGATCTGATAAGTGAGGGATTCAGCCCTCTTTTAAAGCCAAATGGGCCCCAGTTATTGGTGCAGGCTAAGCCTACTTTAATGAACCAATCTGGGGTGCCCACCAACAATCTTCTGTTATGCATGAGGTCAGAACCAGGGTGCTCAGCAACAGGACAGACAAGGGTTGACAACATGTACCTAAGTTCCACCCATCTTCCTGTCTGTTGTAGATCACAGTGTCTCCCTGGTTAACGGAGCCCTCCGTGACTCTTGATTAAAGTGCAGGCTTCCCTTAAAGTATATGCTAGGAGCAGACTTCCTGTCTCCCCCAAATCACATCCTTCGCCCCTATGAAAGGGGTCTGCTCCTCAGGGATACCTGCGGTAACTGCTGGACCCAGACAGGCCATTTACTGCCTTTCATACAGAGGGGTTGAAACTAGTTTCAAGTTGATACATTGCATACCAATGGGGTGTTAGTCTCACCTTCCTGTTGTCTCCTCCGGCACCCAAGCCTCTCCTATAGGCTTGCTTCAATTATCTCATTAATATGCACTGCCACCAGCCGGAATACAAAAGGAATGCAGATCCATAGAGACTTTTATATTTAAATTAGGCTGCTCATGCTGGAGGAAGGTGTGCCTTCCCCCTCCTTGAGATGCTTTGATGTACCCAGGGCTGTCACATTCCAGCTGAATATGACAGGGGAAGATGGCTCCTGTAGGCTGTGTCTTCCCGGAGTACATGTGACTATGCATTTTGTGTGGGAATGTCACATCTAGACAGGGATGGCGGGTTTGGAACCGCTGGCGTTTTGGTCTGCCATAACGTTCCCATCATGTTCGTCTTTTCTACCTGCACTGCTCTAGTTGTTGCACGCGCACGTAACCGGAAGTATATATTTCACCACTTACGTGTTGCGAGCGCGTTGCAACGTTTCCGGATTCTCCTGCTGTGTTGCTGTCACTCTCGTTCGCTTCTGTTTTCTGCTCCCTCGCCTTCCTTGTACTCTGCTGTGTACCTCTTGTTCTCCTTCTTTCTGTTTTCCCTTTCCCTTTCTCGTGCCCCTTCTTCCGCTCTCTGCTTCTCATCTTCCTCAGCCGTTCCTCCCTCCTTTCTTCTCTCCTTCTCCCGTTCCCTGTTTACCAGAACCAGCCGGTCTTTCGTTATCGGCGCTGCTCCGCCCTATCTCTGCTTTCCCGTCCGCCGTGTACCAGGACCCAGTCTGCTCTACAGATTGCCTTTGTCTACCCCTTGCATCTACGCTTCCGCTGTGTACAGAACTCTGCCTGTTGCCGGACTTCCTCTGCCTTGCCCTTGGTGCTTACCTGTCCGCTAACGCCTTCTTGCTTGTGGAACCATCTTTAGCACCACCCTTTCAGCAGCGCCCCCATTCCCTGGAACCTCCATCCACACCAAGCGCCAGCCACTCGAGTCGGAACCTCATTTCCGTGGATTGGGCCTCTTCAGGGTTTTTTGTGCTTTTTCCCTGTTCTTGGTGTCTCCGGTAGGGTTCCCCCCTTTGCACCCTTTATTGGTGGCACGGGGGCATCCTTCCGGGGACGTCCATTTCTTCACAAAAAAAAGGAGAGACCTTCAGACTCCAAGAAAGGGAAATCCAAGAAGAAGGTGGAAGGTGAGGAGTCGGGGAGGGGGGTGAACCGGAATTGTCCAGTGAAGAAGAAGCTATTACAGACTATCGTGATAGGGAAGCAGATGAAATGTGTTCGGTATGCTCTCGATGGGAGGTTGGTCTTCCATCATACATTTTCATTATTAAAAAATCAAAAAAGCCCAGGCGAGCACACTCTCCCTGTGTGGATGGTCAAATTCCTCACAGAGTGTCACAGATCTGAAATTGTACAATCTGGTGACAAATACTCATTTAGCTTTTCCCATACTTTTCCAGTGTTTTACTGGCAAGGCAGTATGGACCTGCCAGAGACTTCATGAACAGCCCAGACTATGTAACTGTTACTCATCTCTACTCTTTCTGGACAGAATAGAGCATCTCCCAGTTACATTTGGTCCAAGTATCATTTTTATATAGTATTTGCATCCTTGACTTTGCTTCAGCTAATTGGCATCTTTGTGGATGTACTCCATTTTGCACTCTGGTGGCTGTTCTAAACCTCTATCCTCACTATACCATTTTGATGTATCATTATAAACACCATCAACACTAGCATGCAGTTGATGAGGATAGGACCTGACCGTTCCCTTGACAGGCAGCCATGAGACTTACACCACTTAACATGTTAAACAGGTACACATGGACCTCTCCAGTTTCAATATTTGCACTAGTTTTGTTGCACACCCTTGAAGCTGGATTGATTTAAGACTTGTCAGTCGGGGGACTTTCCCTGATGTTCTGATCCACAACCCATATCATTACTCATAGTATCAATCCCTCACAGTGGTTCTCACAGCCCTACAGATAAGGGGTGTATCAGCCACTTTTTCTCCCTACAAATAGGAAAAATTGTCCCAAAAACGAAAAATGGGAAGTAAAACTACACACAACCAAAAATAGGAGGCAGGCACATAACAGCCTGTCGCCCTCACAGCTCCATGGATACAGAGGACCATTGATACACATAGTTCCAAAGGAAGAAACTTCAATTATTACTGATAGATCCAAAGAGGTCAAATGTATCTTTAAACATGCTTGAATAACTAGATGCAAAGAAATATTTATTAGAAACATATTTCTGTTCTACAGTTAAAACATTTTTACTGGCTTATAAAATACTCCTGGGAATGGGAATTACTTTTTTATTCCCTAAAAAATCCTTTTACTCCCAACTTTAAAAAACAGGGAGTAAAATGCCCGACTTCAAAATGTTACCTGTAGCACTGGGTTCTCCATTCCATTGACACCTGAATTGTGCTTGTCGGGATTCATGCAGAGAGTGAAAAGCAAATCTCTAAAATGGTGGTCATGGCCTGATTGATAGCTAAACTGCTAATTGCAAGGTCTTGAACGAAAGACCCACTGTCCACTCCTACTCGCTGGTGCAAAGAGCACAAAGGGATTCTTCGTGATACTGCAAACCCTAACTCCCAAACTTGTGTATAATGAACTAGCTTTAGACCAGTGGTATTCAAACGTTTTTATGCTGAGCCCCCCCTTGAGTATAGGTCAGATGCCATATCTGCTTATATTTTCTATTGAAAGCAGTCACCGTACTCCCTATTTGAATAGCCTCCCGGTGCCGTGGGCATGGGCGTAGGACATGGGGGAGACAGGGGGGACAAATCCCCCCCATAATTTTAAGAGGGGGGGATGTAATGTCATTTATCCCCCCCAGGATATGTGTTTGGTGTGTCGTGCAGGGATCTGTTTTTGAAGTGGGGGGAGGGGCTGCTTACTATGTAAGATGCCCTCTCCCTCCTGGCCCCCAAAGCATGGGGGCAATACCCTGGGGGCAGATGGGTGATAATCTGCCCCCAGGGAAGGGGGGAAAACAAAAACAAATATTTTTTTTAAATGTAGTTTTGGGTGGGGTGGGTGCGGGTGGGACCACTAGCCACCAGGGGTTTTTGCAAGGGGGGTGGCCCTCTCCCCTCACCCGAAGTGGGTGGGGGGCACCTTACGTAGCCCTCCCTGGGGCAGATTTCTGCCCCTAGGAAGGGGTACATGAGATGCCCTCCATCCATTTGGGGTGGAGGGGGGAGGCCACTGCAAATATTGGCAGAGCCACCCCTCCCAAGCCTGGGGCAGTACGTTTTGACCCCCCCTGGGGGCAGATGGCCACACACGTGCCCATCTGCCCCTAGGGAAGGGCAAAAAAAATATATATATATTATAACTTGTTTTGGTTGGGGGGGCACTATACAACCAAAATTGTTTGTGTTTGAAAGGTGGGGTGGCCCTTTCCCCCCACCCTAAGTGGATGGGGGCACCTTATGTAGACTTCCCTGGCGGCAGATTTCTGCCCCTAGAAGGGGTACATGAGATGCCCCCATACATTTGGGGTGGGGGGAGAGGCCACTGCAAATATTGGCAGAGTCAACCCCCAAGCCTGGGGCAGTATGTTTTGCCCCCCCCGGGGGCAGATGGCCACACACATGTGCCCATCTGCCCCTAGGAAAGGGGCAAAACAAAAATAAAACAAATTATAACTTGTTTTGGGTGGATGTGGGGGGGCCATTGAACCACCATGGATGTTTTTAGTGGAAAGGGGGCTGGCCCTCTCCCCCCCACCCCAAATGGATGGAGGGCATCTCATGTAGCCCTCCCTGGTGGCATATTGCTAGCACAATCATCCCCTAGGAAAGAAACAAAACAAAAAAATAAAAAAATTATAACTTGTTTTGGGTGGGTGTGGGGGTCACTAAACCACCATTGATGTTTTTAGTGGAAAGGGGGTGCCCACGGGTGTCTTATTTTTGGAAATGCATGGGGTTCCTTGTTTTCCTTGGTGGCTTCGACACCCTAGGCCCAAATCTGTAGGTTGTCCACATGAGCAAAATCTGCTTTGCCGAAAGGCTTGGGGTTATCAGTGGGTTAGCATTTTCCTTTTGCGCCGAGGTAGGTGCATCCGCACATGTGAGGTACCGATTTCGTCAGGACACCTGTGGGAACGTGGGAAGGTAGGACATCTGTTGTTGGCTGCGTGTTTCGGTGGGTGGGCAGAGGGAAATGTCTCTGAAATTTGGTGAAAAAAAACACAATTTTCAGACATTTCATTCTGGCCACCCACTAAAACATGCCGCCAAAAACACATGTCCTACCATCCTGCGTTCCCACAGGTGTTCCAACAAAAATGGTACCTCATATGTGAGGGTGCACCTACCTGGGCACAAAGGGAAAAGGCTAACCCACTGGTAACCCCAAGCCTTTCGGCAGAGCAAATTTTGCTCATGTGGACAACATACAGATTTGGGCCTAGGGTGTTGAAGCCACCAAGGAAAACAGGGAACTCCATGCATTTCCAAAAATAGGACACCCGTGGGAATCCACAGAGGTCTGACTTGCGTGAATTGCCCCAGAATGTATTACCCACAATTCCCAGCAAAATCTGAAATTTGGTGAAAAAACTACAATTTTCAGACATTTCCCTCTTGCCACCCACCGAAACACGCCGCCAACACCACATGTCCTACCTTCCCGCGTTCCCACAGGTCCCCCAATGTAAACGGTACCTCACATGTATGGGTGCACCTACCTGGGCGCAAAGGAAAAAGGCTAAACCACTGGTAACCCCCAAAGGGTTTGGGGAGAGAACCTACAGATTTGGGCCTAGGGTGTCGAAGCCATAAAGGAAAACAGGGTACCCCATGCATTTCCGAAAAGACACCAGTGGGAATCCACAGAAGTCTGACTTGATTGAATCGCCCCAGAATTTATTACCCACAATCCAAGACAAAGTGAAAATTGTGTTTTTTCCACAAAATTTCAGACTTTGTCAGGGATTGTGGGTCATAAATTATGGGGCGATTCGCGCAAGTCAGACCTCTGGATTCCCACGGGTGTCTTCTTTTCGGAAATTCATGGGGTTCCCTGTTTTTCTTCATGACTTCGACACCCTGGGCCCAAATCTGTAGGTTGTCCACATGAGCAAAATCTGCTGTGCGAAAAGACTTGGGGTTACCAATGTTTTAGGCTTTTCCCTTTGCACCCAGGTAGGTGCACCCACACATGTGAGGTACCGTTTTTATCGGGAAACCTGTGGGAACGCGGAAGGTAGGCCATGTGTTGTTGGCTGCGTGTTTCGGTGGGTGACCAGAGTGAAATGTGCAGAAATTGTGGGGTTTTTTTTGTCATTTTCCCGATTTCCCCCCCATACTATGGAATCTTTCCCTACATAGTTGTTGCCTGACCTCTGCACATCACCCCTTCCCAAACTTTGAATATTGTCTACTTTTCAGAAATGTATACCTTTCTGGCTTCCCATTCAGCTTTCCTACCCTTTTCTTCCATTCCGTCCACGCATGTCCTATTGGACAAAAAACGCCAAAATCGCTTACCTCTCACAAAAAGGCTGATTAGCATATCAAAATATGTTATTTTGGTTTCCACTCAATCTGTTCTTGAAAGCCTGGAAAATGGCGAAATGTTCTCCTTTTTGGTTATTTTCTCTCATTCCCCTAAAGTAAACTAGGATTCCTGGGTGGCGTTACGACTGCCTACATGTGGGAAAAAAAGGGGCCAACTTTGGCCAAGATATCTCATGTAACAAAGAAGGTACAAGGGATTGAATGGCGACATACCGAAATCACCAAAAAAGGCCTTGGCACTGGGGGGAAATACCCATGGCAGTTAAGGGGTTAGAGGAGATATCATTTGTAAGGTAGCTCAGTTAGTTAATTCTCCTAATGCAGATTGTGCACAGGAATATGTAACACTTGTGTTCAGCACCTGGCGTAATCTTCCGGTGGGATAATAGGCAGAGTGAATGCATTCAGCTTCTGATGCAACACAGCATTTTCCAGGTCAATTGGTTCAGAAAAAGTGGTGGAAAACACTATTACTGTCGCTTTTTCTGGGTGGAGTTTGGGAGCCGAGTGGACACACCAGGACCCCGTGTATTTCCTGCTCCACCAGACAAATGCGGCCTTACTGCCAGCATAGATTCTCATGCTGGAAATAAGGAAAGGGATTCCTTTGGGATCTGCTTGGAAATGAAACCTGGTAAAAGCGGGCAGAGTCCAGAGGAAGCCATTGTCCATTCCGCCAGCAATCGCTAATTGCGTGAGGTAGTCACACTCTTCCAAAGTGGAAAAGCAATGTGATATCACCTGCCTTTTACGCTAAAATCTTCCATTTTGTGGCGGAAAAGTAAAAATGTGCGCCAATGGAAGTGGTCCACTCCATGCAGTTTACTTTGCACCTTGATGCTTGGGGGGTTTGCGTGATGCTAAACATGTAATAAATAAATTAATACATTTAACATGACCCCAGATAAATGCCAATTCGTGATCATAATGAGTGAGCATGGCATGTCGCTGGTAAGAGGGGGGTCCTGTGCTTCTTGAGTGCGTTGGCAAATGCCCTCAATTGCCATCTTGCGTTAAGCAGGTGCTGAAACCCATCAGTGTGGATTGCGCAATAATAAGTCAACATAGGTATTTCAATTGGACAATTTCGGTCTTTGGGTGACATTGTCAAAGTGGGAGAATGTTGCCCAGCATGTGGGACTTTCTCTCCGGAGGTAATTGTGCCCACCCCAAGGAAGAAGTGTGAAAAACCCACAAGGGCACTGTGCCCTGCTCTTTCTGTGTGTGTCTTCCCCACAGGGCGACAGATGCCGACTCAGACATGGGTAAGTCTCAGGTGGCAAACATGTACCCTAGTTAATGTGGCAAAGGATTCCAGACTTCTGAGGCTGATAACATAGTAGCATTGAGTTACATGCCACCAGACAGGTATGTGTGATAAGGTTGCAAAGCAGAGCTGTTAGTGGGCTAAAGCAGGAGGCAATGTCTGCCCACCCTCAAAGGGTACGTACAACCAAAAGTAACAGGCCCCTCCCCCATCATGGCTGTAGGGGCCAGGCTCCAAAACAGGGCAAGAATTCCCTCCAATCATCCATGCCCACGAGTAGGGTGCTCCTCGTGCTCCAGGAACCCTGTTGAGCAACCTCTGTGCTTTCCAGGTGATATTAACGTTATTTAATGCCAGAAGTCTAAGAGGTAATCGTTTAATTGCAGCTGGAAATTAGCTCCTGGTGTGATCAAAATGTCTTAACCAAGTGTGACATCATCCCCTTCCTTTATAAGCAATATGTGTGCTCTTGCGTTGCTTCATCCACTGAATTACAGTTAGAAACAAAGGCAAGAGTTATGTCTCTTGTTTGTGTAGGCATTAGGAAGGCAGTTGCCAGCCTCTGGCATAATATGCCCATTTTCTTCCAATATTGACTAGATGTTGCCCTCTTATGGCCAGGTAGAACCTTCATGTAAGTGACTGGCAAATGCCTTTCCCCTGCAGACAGAAAAGCGGAAATAAGAGGCCAATTCAAGAAACGCAACAAATAGAAGTTAAGACAGACGGCAGCTGCCTTTGCTATGTTAGGGAGAATATGTTGAGTGTTCAAACAATGTTGAGTGTTCAAGCAAGGAGGTATGTATTAAGCAAGCAAGCAGTGAGACAAGGGAGAGGCAAAGAAAGGCCAGAGGGGCTCTTGAATAATGTAGCAGGATAGAGGACCCATGCTCTGCCGTCCTAGTAACATATAAGAGAATCAAATAGATCAGGCTTTGCAGCAAATGTTAAACGAGAAAGGAACAGAGTACAGCTCTGCATTCAGAATAACAAAGACAAAGAAAGGCTAGGCTCTGAAGCCAGCATGAGATGGAATAAGAGGGTGCAGACTCATTGTGAGAGGCTGGCCCGGCCCTCGCTGCCCCTCTGGCCACCCCCTGAGTCCACATACACCCCACCTACTAGGCATCCCCTGGGTCCAACACATCCGGCCGTGGACCTGGGGAGTGCTTATAAGGGGATGGGCTTGCGATCCGCTCATCCTCCTTGTTTGCTGTAATCCCTTCACCCCCCCCGGAGGACAGTCAAAGCAGCAACATCACACACTTGGTCCCTCTACTCCCATAACAGGGCTTACTCAGAGGTACAAACAGGATTTCCTCTTTCTTTGAAACCCCCATCTTTCCATTCCAAAGACACACACGTCTCCTTGCCCCACACAAAAAAAGTAGCAACTTGCAGTTGGTAGAAAAGGCTTCAACTCCTTTATTTGGCAGGAGTCCACTTACAGGTGATCTGCCTCTTAACAAGCTGGCGTCCTAGCTGTGGGCCACTGGAAGTAATTGTTATTTCCTCTCTCTCTTACCATGACCTCATAGTCAGATGAAAAATCCAGAAATGCAACATACAAAGACATGTTCTTTGCTGCTGCATCCTTTAATTTTCTTGTTTTCTTTTCTTCTTTTCTCTTGTTTCATACAGTGATATTTGTAATTTAATACGTACTACTATTTTAATTCTAATTTTGTGAAAAGTCGATTTCTTTGACTAAAACATAATAAATAAATAAATAAATAAATAAATAAAGCAAAGTCCCCAAGATGTCCCCTGTCCCCCCCCCCAGATTTTTTGTGTCTCCTACGCCCCTGGCCGTGGGCCATCCTCCGGGCCCTGTTAGTAGGGCCAGCCCCACAGCTTGAAGACCACTGCTTCAGACGGCATTGAATCTTGCCCCCACCAGAGCAAACCAGTGTTTCACACCAAGATCGGATGCATTTATAGCTGCCAGCCCTACAGATAAGGGGTGTATCAGCCACTTTTTACTCCCCCAAAATAGGCAAATACTACCCAAAAATTAAAATCGGGAGTACAAATACAACAAATAATAGGAAACAGACACATAGAACCTTGTGCCCCTGCTTTCACCAAGGCAACTCCATGGATATGTGTGGCCCAGGAGTGCGCGTAGTACCACAGGAAGAAACTGCTATTATAACTGCCTGACCAAAAGAAGTAAACCTGTATCTTTTTATGTCCATGAATAACTAGGTGTAAAGAAATAATACAAAACATTTCCGTTTTCCAGTTAAAACATATTGTTATACGCTTATAACAAAATACTGCCATTGGGAATTGGACTTAAATTTGTACTCCTTAAAAAATAATTTCACTCCCAACTCTAAAAAATAGGGAGTGAAATACTCCCACTTCCAAAACTTATCTGGAGCACTGATAGCTGCCATACCTGTGTCATTATTATCTATTCACGTGCATGGTCAGCATATGTGTACCTTAATGTTATATTTCTAATTAATCAAAAGGAGTTAAAAAAAAAACTAATTCCCCAGGAAGGAACCTCAGAGTCTTAGAGTGCCCATTTTCAATAAATAAATACAAATGAATGAGAGAGAGTACATATTTATGAAGCCCTGAAACATTACAATCTTATGTCGCTACTGTAGCTCTCAAGTGAAATCACTTCAGAGGAACAGACTTGCCAATTCTCTCTTTGGAGGTTTCTTTTAGTTTTACAAAATTAGATTCTCTGATCGAGCACTCCTGGATGTAAAGCCCCTCTCGATCAAAGGAGACCCTTAATCCCCTCTGTTCAAAGGGCTTCACAAATGCTGCAACCTTTCTTTGAAGTGGGACAACTGTGCCTCCCCGGAGCTAAAGGAGTGCTGCACAAGAAAACAGAATTAACCCCCGACTCCCTGAGGTGGCACATGTGCCTTACTCATTAAAGAAGAGCTCGCTAGCCCCACCTCCCAACCTCCTCACAGCTCTACATGAGCCAGCTTTCATTCAGGTGTTGAGATAAAACGGCTCTTTTGTGTGCCTGCCTAAAACAGCTTTAAAATGGTGCTGGATTTTCTAATGACAAGTAACTGCTGATTTAGGTGTTAGGGGAGTACAGTGGGCCAAGTGACTGCAAAGATCTGTGCCTTCAAATGTTAAAATGTCTGCATAGCAGACTCATCCTTTCATCTGTGCGAGGTCAATTAAATGCTCTGAATTGGTTAATAGGAACTGCTATTATTTCATCAACCGGATCCAATTCAGTGTGGACTACTTGCATTGCTTGATCTTTCGCGTGCTAGGAAAATGTCCAAGTGAACACTGGATGTGTGGTGCCTCTCCCTGGGAAATAGCTCCCCACTACCCCGGGGGATAAACACAACTAACCAGGGACACAGAACCATTCTACTATTAAAAAAAACAACAAAAAAGAAATTCCCACCGATATGTATTAGTCTTATTTGAAGAAAATGGGAAACAACGGTCTCTTTGGAGGCAAATCTGGTACCCCTTTATTTTGATTATTAGGATAATTAATGAATGAAGACCTAGCTTCAGGAAGCAATGGAAAGCTTTACACGTCACGAGGGAAGAACACCGCATGGAATGCAAATTGCAAAGGCATCAACACAAGAGAGTGGGGAGCTAACAACGGGGGAGGGGAAGTGTGGGCAAATTTAAGGGATCTACAAGCAACCAGGGGAGGAACAAGGTGGCAACAGATCGCCCAGTCTCAGGTTAGGTGGACAGTGGAGGGTGTGTGGTCCCCCCTAGCCTGTTCATTGCAGAGATACTTAGAACAAAGGAGGCAAGTTATGCAGCAAGCTTACTTCCTGCTCAACATCACCGGCAAAAGTTTGGGGTTCAGCACTTTATTGCCTGGTGCTGCCCATGCACGTGTGCCTACATCACAGAGGTTTCTGGCTCAACAGGAGATGAGAAGTTTCATTCATTTTTAACACATACTATCTCCTTCAACGTGAACATTAAAGTTCAGGGAATGATGTTCGGTGACTAGGTTCATAATCCTTCAATTACTCAGGAAGTGCAGGATTGTATTTTGGGTAATAATCTTGATTGGAAATCCCTGCTCACTGACCAGGGCATATCTTATTTTTTTTTTATTTTTTTTTATAACACGCCCAATACCATATCTGAGTTCAGTTTCTAAGCACGGATCCAGGAGTCAAACCTCTGTTGCTCGGCATGGTCATGCTTGCAAGGTTCTATCCTCTGCTGAAATTGAAGTTGTCTGGAAGTTCTTGAGTCTCTTCCATGGGCAGATTGTGCCTCATAGTCATAGTTCTCTGTTCGGTACCAGGTCCTATGGGCGTGCAGAGAGCAGGATGCTTCGCCCCAGGACTGAACCCTTAATTTCTTGATAATGGAGACACTTCAATGAATAGAACCCTAAGAGTTTTTGACCATGGTTTTCTTAGTCAAAAAACCAAGGGGGGTCCTGGGAATTGCCTAGCATTTCGGTGCTGGACTGCACCAGGGCAGGACAAAGACTGATATGTTTTGGATATTTCTCCTCTGTGAAAGATAGTGAGCTAAAGACTCTGGTTGGGCAGATGCTCCGCCCACATTCTGAGGTAAGAAATTTGACAACAAAAATGTGAACACAAATAATGTGAGCAGATGGTCTTGCTCTCCTCTAGGGGCTGGCTCCAAAGTTATGTACTTGCCTCCTGGCTTCTATGACTTCTCCGGAGGGATGTCCGGGAGTTTGCGATACTTATCCAGAAATGGTCAATCCTACCGTTTTGGTGATTGGTATGGGGGGCGTGGCCAAGCAGCCATGGAGTGAGGACGCCGAATCCACGAGCTCCGCCAGAGCCGCAGTAGTCCGATCCTGAACTGACTCTCCGAGCCATACAACACCTCCACGTGTTGCTCCAGCCGCAGCTGGGGCGAAGACCTTTGCCTGGCAGCTTTCTCCGAGAAAAATCGGAGCGTGGGAGCCTGGTGCGACGCTCCGGCCCGGCTCCCCCTCTGCTCCGGACAGCGCACACAAAATGGCGGCCGCGGCGCACTAGCGGTCCCCGACTGCGCACAAGACCTGCTGGGGACCCGCCGGGCAGCGACGCTCGTGGCCGACTGGGCACACGCACCTGGCTGGCGATGTCTGGGCGTGCGGCCTGACCACCGGAGCCATCGGACCATCGGGCGGCCCCGATTGACCCCCCGAACTACACTCCGACCGACTTCGGCTGGGCACCCCCCTGAGGCTGGGGAGAGAGACCCGGCTGCCGCGGCTTCCCTGAGGAGGAGTCTGCCTGCCGCGGCATTATTCGAAGGCTCAGCGAGGTGAGGAGCTGGGGGAACCACGCGATACGAAGGCCGCGTGTTCCCCGCACCGGGCGCACATCGCGGACTGCGGCGGGGGAGCCTGCCCTATCCCCCGAACTACACTCCGGGCGAGCCAACCGACTTCGGCGGGGCACCCCCCTGAGGCTGGGGAGAGAGACGGTGCACTATTGGTGCACGGCCGAGGCGTTTGGCCCTGCTGCCGCGGCTCCCCTGAGGAGGAGTCTGCCCGCCGCGGCATCTATCGAAGGCCGTGCCCCCGTTCCCAGGATCAGTGAGGTGAGGAGCTGGGGGAACCACGAGATACGGAGGCCGCATGTTCCCCGCACCAGGCGCACACCATAGACTGCGGCGAGGGAGCCTGTCCTGGGGAGCGTGCTGGAGCCCCGCGAGATGAACAGAGCCGGGTGGGGCCGACTCGCTGGGCGCGCTTAGCGGTGCGCGACTGGGCACGCCGCCCCCCCGGGCGCAGGGCTGGACGACCTGCACTCGACACCATCGCTCACTCTCAGCGGCACATCAACCCCACAACCTAGCAGGTAGATCCTGCCCTCTGCACTGGGCCCGGTGGGCTGGCCTGTGGTGGCGACCGGGACAGACGCCATCGGCGACAACGGTGTGGTGGGAGCCCACCCACCCAGCACCAGGGCCGGGTCACCGAGGAGAGTTGCTGCGCTGAACCCCTGCGAGGGGGGCAGCGAGAATCTGGAGAGGGTCGCGCCGCTCCCTGCAATGGCCACCTCAAGGAGTAAAGCTAGAAACGCCACGATGGACCCCTTTGTGACATCGAAGCCTCACCATGTCTCCCCCTCTGCGCTGAGAGGCGCAGCGACGCAGGCTAGCCAAGAGGAAAACACCAAGGACAACCAGGTGCTGGAGGCGATTGCAGCCCTAAGAACTTTCATAGACACGAAAATCGGCGAGGTCAAAGCCGACATCCAGCTCATTAGACAGGATGCCCGCAACCTGACGGAACGCGTTACCATCATGGAATCCTCCCAGAAGGATATGTCGGACGACACAGCGGACCTCAAGGCTGAGGTGGCAGACCTCAGGAGAAAGGTGTGCTACCTGAAGGCGAGGTCAGAGGAGGCGGAAGGACGCGCAAGGCGCAACAACATCAGAATACTAGGCATTCCTGAAGGGACAGAGACCACAGACCCGACAACCTATGTAGAATCCTTAATACAGCAAGAAATAGGAGCGGAGAAGCTCTCACAGGGCTTCGCCATAGAGAGGGCCCACAGGTCGCTCCAGAAGAGACCCCCTCCGGGTTCCTACCCACGTCCCATCATAGCGAAGGTCCTCAACTTCCGAGACAGGGAAGTCATCCTGAAATTTTCAAGAGAGGGAGGTGTAATAGAACGGGGTAACTCTAAAATTACCATCTACCCTGATTACACACAGTCGGTACAGAGAGCAAGGAACTCTTTCGTCCCAATCAAGGCCCGACTGAGAAAACTGAACTTAAAGTATATGCTTCTGTATCCTTCCAGATTAAAGGTGATTTATAAGGGACGAGCGATATTCCTGGAGTCGCCGGCTGCGGCCAACATGTGGATGGAGCACAATAACTTAGCTGAGGTCCCTGGGGAACCCCCCCACGAGAGCCACGGCGAAGAAAGCAATGAGCGGTAAACGGACGCCTCGGCATGGGCTCCCTCGACCCTTGTCTGGAGCACTAGAACGAGGGGATACACCACCATCACTGAAGCAACACTACCACAAGAGAAGGCGAAATGACTACTGGGCCTGCGCGGCCTCCTCCACATGCACACGAACCACGAACCCACCAAAGACAAGTGCAGGCCTGTTGCCAACATGCACCAACTTGCGCCAGAAACCCGGACGGGGAAAGGCAGCGCAAGAGCGCCCGAGCACTGCACCCTTAAGGCAGAGGCTGGGTGCAGCAGTTATAGTTACTGTTTTCATGTTACGGTTGAGACTGCCCTATTCCTGATCACCATTAGCCAAACCGAAGAGGACCCAGGACCAGACCTCGGAGCTTACCAACTTGAGCAAGCAGAGCGTGATGCACTGTCGAATCACAGATACTACGTGGAGACCACCACGGCTAAAAGTAATCTCACAAAATGGCCACACGACCCAGGATAATTACATGGAATGTTAGGGGGATGGGATCCTACCCACGAAGAAACCGCATACATTCGTACCTGAAGAGGAAGAAAGTATCAATCGCCCTCCTGCAGGAAACACACCTCTTAACTGACACTACGGACAAGCTGGTAGATTACTGGGGGGGGGCAGGGCGGCGGTGCATCCTACTCTAAGTACGCACGCGGTGTATACACATGGGTGAGCCCGGGTACACCATTCCACCTGATGGGTGTGGAAGCGGACAAAGAAGGTAGATATGTGATCATATGGGGCATGCTGGAGAACTCTCGGCTGTGCATAGTGAACTCATACTTCCCCCAACACGGTATCCCTACTCATCTCAAGAAGCTATGTGCCATAATCACGCACCACAGGGAGGACATCATCTTATGGGGTGGAGACTTCAATTGCGTGCTGAATGAAGAAATGGACAGTTCCACTGCGCCACGTATCCTCAACACCTCCGCCCCCCGAGCACTCTGCAGCGCGATCGAGGACTTGCACTTAGTTGATGTCTGGAGAGATTTACACCCCGCAGACAGGTCCTACTCATTTTACTCGGCCCCCCACGACCTGCATACCAGGATTGACCTCTTTTTCATCGATAGTGGGCTAACTTCGCAAGTCGAATCTGCGTGCTACCTTGGCAGGTCAATATCGGATCACTCCCCGCTGCTAATACAGCTCTGCCTCAGGGGCCCTAGACCACCTATTCCGATGTGGCGCATGCCGACAGACACTTTAACAGACCCCGCATTCAAGGATGCCCTGGGTGAAAAGCTGGAAGAATACATAAATATCAACAAGGGATCAGTCGAGAAATGGAGCACACTATGGGATGCCATGAAGGTGGTAACTAGGGGCGAGATAATAGCTGAAGCAGGAGGGATCAGGAGACAACTGAGAAAGGAGCTTGAGTCAAGGGAGGAGGAGATCAGACGCCTGGAGAACAATCTCCACCCTACCAAGGAGAAGGAAACCAGACTGAAGGAGATCAGAGAAGAGTGCAGAATTGCATGGGAGAGGCTGTCCAAATTCGACTTCTCTGTGCGAACCCTTAAGGCACACAAGGAAGCGGACAAACCAGGCAGGATTCTTGCCTGGCTATGCAGGAGGGAGCACCCGAGGCAGGCCCCCAAAGAGATCAAGGATAAAGATGGTACAACCCACAGGTCACAGCAAGCAATAAACGATGTATTCTCAGACTTCTATGCCGAACTATATGCCCACAGAGATCGAATCCCTGAATCAGACATCAGAGACACCCTGGCCGAAGTTGAATTGCCTAAACTGAGCCAGGAACAACGAAATATGCTGGGAGAGGCCATCACTATTGAGGACATTTCAGAGGCGATCAGATCCCTTTCCACGAGCAAGACCCCTGGGACAGATGGCCTAACTCCAGAATTTTACAAGGCTTATGAGGGGGTCCTTGCTCCCATGCTGCACGGAGTATACACAGAGGCATATGAGACCGGGATGCTACCAAGTAGTATGAGAGAGACCCTCATAGTACCAATACTCAAACCAGGCAAACCAGCCGACGAGTGTGACTCATATCGCCCCCTAGCGATGTTAAACTATGATAGTAAAATATTGACAACGATATTAGCTAAGAGGCTCTCTAGGGTGATAGGATCCCTGATACATGAGGACCAGAATGGTTTTGTCCCAGGACGCAATACAACGGCCAACCTGAGAAGGCTCCAACACATAATAGCTCAAACAGCTGAGCATAACGACGACCTGGCAGTACTCTCGCTTGATGCCATAAAAGCTTTTGATTCAATATTCTGGGAGTGGCTGATCGAGACCCTGAGGGAGTTCGGACTTGGTGAACATTTCATCCGGTGGGTTAGGGTGCTCTACAACAACCCAGTGGCGAGAGTGAAGACAGGAGGCATGGTGTCGGGGGCTTGGGCTATCCAAAGGGGAACCAGACAAGGGTGCCCACTGTCACCAATGCTGTATATCCTTGGCCTGGAACCAGTGGCAATCTATTTCAGGAGGCAGCTCTTCGACGCTGGCATCAACATCAATGGGGTAGATAACATCATTTCCTTGTACGCTGACGACGTCCTCTTATACCTGCGAGACCCACAACTGAATGCACCAACCGCGCTAGACATCCTCGACAATTTTGCGAAATATTCAGGGATAAAATTCAGCAGACAAAAATCTTGCTCCTTCCCCCTGGCTGGGCTTAAAGGGAAGGGCGCAGAGGAACTACCCGAGATCGGGATCCAATGGCAGCCAGAAGCCTTCCGCTATCTTGGTCTCACCATCATGCACACCCCAGCCTCCACTCATGAGTGTAACACGGAAGCAGCAATGCGCGGAGTGCGCAGGTCTATCAAATTCTGGTCGAAGTTACCGCTCTCAGTGATGGGCAGAGCTGCAATCTCCAAAATGATTATACTACAGAGACTCCTCTATTACTTTACCAACATAACATACTACATACCCCCGTCCTTCTTTAGGAAACTGGAATCACTAATCAGAGACTTCCTTTGGGGCCGGGCCAGACACAAACTTACACTGAACATCCTTACGCTCCCATATGCAGAGGGTGGCATACAACTGCCTGAGTTCCAGAGGTACTATTTGGCAGCACAACTAACGCACGTCGCTAAGTGGCTACTGGATGAACCGACTGCTGAGACAGGCCTCCTCCATCAACTAATCACACCTATGCACCCAAAAGAGGTGTTATGGAGCACTCGAATAGGGCCCCCTGACCCACCCATGATTGTAAAGCTGGGGAGACAAATCTGGAACAAGGTCAGATCACTGCTCGGACTGCAACACTCATATGCACCGGACATCCCCATGCTTGCAGACGTATGCAAAATCCCCACAGACTTACCATCGATGAGGAGCTGGGAGAACTGTGGCCTCTATACATGGGGAGACATGTTTGATGAGGGGCTGTTCAAAGACTTCGACTCATTACAATTGAAGGATGGGCTTGCCACAGGACAATTTCTATGGTACCAAAGGGTGAAGCACGCAGCCAAGACAAATTGGGACACTTGGCCTGAGGAGCCAGAAATACACCCTCTTGTGCAGGAAATGTACAACCTTGGCGACGGCTGGAAACCGACATCGAGGCTATACACACGAATAAACGATAGGCCTAACCCGAGAAGTGCGCGCCTGAAAGAGAAGTGGGAGACTGATCTGGGGACTGAAATCACGGACGGTGAATGGGCAAGAGCCCTGCTGTATCCGAAGGAGGTGTCACGGAATGCCAGGTTTAGGCTGCTCCAGCTGAATGTCCTTTACAGGACTTACATGACCCCGCACAGGATAGCCGCCTTTAATGATAAAGTCCTCCCGACTTGTCCATGGTGCCCCTCCGAACATGCTGACATGATCCATATGTTTTGGGCCTGCCCCAAATCACAGAAACTCTGGCACACAGCTGAGCAGACCTGCAGGAAAGCGGGAATGGAAATGCACGAATGGACACCCAAAGAGTGCCTGTTGGGCACTCACCCGAGACTGAGCAAAGTCAGGCACTTAGTGAAACTCATGGACATGGCGTGTATACTAGTGAAGCGAACGATTGCTATGGCCTGGAAGTCGCCCGCTGGTCCCAGGCCTGAACCATGGTCCGCTGCTGAAACAAGAGCCTGGGAGGAAGGGAACAATTGGGGCGGAGAAGAAGGGAGCACCACACTAGAGTCCTGGAAGGCCCTCATGAGAGATATGATCTTCTCCACAAGCTACAAACCCCCCTGAGTTGACTCTTCTTGCACAGACTCTAAGCTTGAAGCACTGACCAGGACGGCGGGCCCGGGCACTCCCTCGAGCCACCCCCCATGTGAAGGCAATGGAGAGCGATGGTGCTGGGCTCTGGGCTCGAAGCACGAAGAATGAAGAACGGCAGGGCAGAAGGAAAGGGGCAGTCAAAGTAGTTACCACCGTTTTCCTGTTTCTGTTTATTGTTTTTTCTCTCTCTCTATGTTCTCTCTTTTTTCCTTTCTTTTTTGCTGCGTGTTCTTTTTCTGTTGTTCTTTACAGTTCACTTGGCAAACAAGATACGCTACAGCTGAAATGACGCGCATCTTTTGCGCAACTGTTTCTGTTACACCTATAAATGCCAATAAAAACATTCAAAAATAAATTGGTGATTGGTATGATCAAATTTCCTAGAAATAACTGGAATATTTCAAATTCTAAGTTGTGTTTTCTTTCATGTGCCATTGGGATCACTCTTTAAGGTCTGCATGATTCGTTCAGCAGTCAACAAGGCCTGGATATTTTTGGCACTCTCTGCATGAAAAGGTGAGCCGCTCTCAGTATTCAATGGTTAGCTCTGCAGCCTGACCTTCTTCACTTCTGGATACCTTGAGTGGCCATAAACACGTACTAGAAGATCAGATCCTTCTAGAATCACGCGAAAATCAATGCTTACTTTCTCACAATGGCCCTATCCACTTTCTGGCATGCAGAATGGATCAGACAGATCTGTGCGGTTGGTGGCGTGACATAATAGGCAAGTTCACACCATTTCTACAGCCACCCGTTCAATACCTAGAAACCAGACCTTTTAACGAAGATGCTCCTTCACCTTAACTATCCCCTGATGCCCTCTTGGGCCAGGAGCACCATCCATTTTGTGAGTGTCACAGGTTCTGGTGCTTCTTAGTAGGGCCCCCTTCCCCTTCCTCGGAGCGGGACACCTCATCACAGATTACGAATATGACTGCAATCATCTCCATTGCATTACAGGTGCGGTGTCCGTTGGAATTCCGAATATTCTTGATACGACTGTGTTCCAAAGCTGAAGTAACCTCCTCTAGCACTAGTACTTTGGGAAGTGCTGTTTCTGTAACAAGCTGTATATTTTCCTGCATTTCTTGTGGTTTGGCTGGTCTCAGCGTCCAGATAAAAATGTGAGCTTGCTTGTTTTGTCTATGACAACAAAAATCATTTCCTAATCGTACCCATGAACTTGCACCAACCATTTATTCAACTGTCCCAAAGGGGCAAGGGGTTGCACCTCGGAAAATGGACATGAAAGGATTGTCATTTGTGATGGACTTCAAATGATGCCGGCACCTATAGTGACATAAAGGACATAGGTCCCACAAAAGCACAATGCCTTAGGCGCAATCTATATACAAGAGTCCTTCCTACGGGGAAAGGCAAAAGCGTATGTTCGGCCTTTTTTGTTAGACTTTGTGATCCCAGCTCTGAAGACACACACATAGCAGTGTCATCTGGGAGTGCATCCTTCATGAGTTGGAAGACTTGCAGATGGGTGTCATTCCAGTCCCATGTAGAAGACCTTTTCAGAAAGGTTCTCCATGTTTGTGTTACCTTTGCACGTTTATTTATTTATTTGTATTTTTATAACGCGCGATGAGCTCGGTTTCCAAGCACGATCAAGGATTCGAATCTCGGTTGCTTTGCGTGGTCTTGCTTCCAAGGCCAGCCCGTTACCCCTGTGCTATCCTCCATTCACATTTGGGTTGAGTTGGGGAATGAAGCAAATGCTGCAATTGACCAGGCCAAGAAAACTACTGAAACAGTTTTCAGCATAGATGTGACTTTTAAGTCATGAACATTTTTTGGGTCAGCCATGATGCCATTTCTGTTCAACATATACCCCAAAAATGGCCTCCTGATTTATTTATTTATTTATTTATTACATTTATATAGCGCACCTAACCCTCATGCAACTGGGCGCTTGAACTTAAGAATATATTTACAGGAAAAACTTAGTTTTACAGGTCAGTTAACATGTTATACAATAAAATGGTACAATAAAGTTACATAGTAAATAATGGTACAATAATGCATTGTGAAATCGACACTTCCCCTCATAGGCGAAGAGTACACGGAGGCAGCGGGGCCCCTGCCCCCGTACTGCTTAAACAATGTGGGCAGGAGTGTATTTTTGCCCCGTTGTGATCCGTTTGTTTGGTTTTGAACAGTTTCATTGCAGTGCAAGGGAACTATTCAAACCCTTATGAAAACTAACACAAGACTGGAGTTAGCTTTGGGCGGCAGGGTTTCTGTTCCTCTCCTGCTGGGTGCAGCCATTCAGAGTGGGAAGGTCGACCATTAAGCTGTATAATGGTCAACAGACGACCTGAGACTTGACTGGGAGGCAGGCCAAAGCTGTTTGGCCAGAGGGGAAGTATGAAAGAGGTCAGAAGGACTTCATGATGAACTCTGGACTGAAGTCCTGCCCAGCGCCCTTTCCCTGTGTCTTTCTGACGAAATCCACATCTGGACCGCACGTGCAGCTGCATCTCACGGTGACCAAGAGCCTCCACAGCGTCTCACGGCATTTCCAGGGTAGCTGCTATCCGACTCTCCAGGTATGTGCGTGGGAAAATTGGGGTTGTGCAATTTGATAATCCTGGAAATTGGCTTAAGATTTTTTCTTGTAAGGATTTACTTGTGTCTTTCATTAGCTGCTTTCAAATACGTCTCTACACATCTAGTTACTGCTTTTATGATAAATTACTTATAGGTTGTGATTCATAGTTTTCATGTTTCTTCTTTAGTTTCTCCATTTGCTGTTTTTTCTTTCTTGTTTTTCTTGCTTTCACGGTTTGCAGTGATTATGAGGAAACACAAAATAACTAATCCAATTACAACAAATCCAAAAGAACTCATTCCAAAATAACAAATTTGGGGAAAAACTAAAAATGGGGTTGGGAGTGAGAATAGTAGTTTTGGGGGTGGGGAGAAAAGTGTTATGAACAAAAAAATGGGGGGCTTTGGGAGGAACCTCCCCAAAAACAACGAAAAAGGAATTTATTTTGGAATGAGTTATTTTGGTGTTAGTTGTGATTGGATTTGTTATTTTGTGAATCCACATAATCACATGTAACTGCTTTCACTTGCTGTATTTCACTGTATTTTCATTTTTTCTTGCCTTCCTCTTTCATTCTGACTTTTTTCTGTCCATCTCACCTGTCAACACTCTCTTTTTCGCTGCCTCTTTCATTCGCTTTTTCCTCTTCCTCTTTCATCTGCTTCCCAATCCCCCATTTTGTGTCAGTCTCTCTGTGTCCCTCGCTCTCCCGCTCAAATAGCTGCTCAGCTGACCCCCTTGTTCCCAAACCCCACCACCTCTATGGAGGCTTCTTGGTGCCCTCACTCTCTGTTAGGTGCCCAACTCTTCATCTGCAGAGGTAATGTGGCACCATGATATATAGATCATTGATGCATTCAAACATTTAAATGTTTCTATTGTGCCGTATCATTAAGTGCCATCACCTCCCCCTTGCGGAATGTAAACCCCATGCCATCCACTACCAAGCTGCAGTGCGCCCTCCTGATCACTGCACCCTCCCTTGTATCACGAATCAAAAAACCCTCATTTACATCAGAAACATCACATGCCCTCACTCCACACGAACAGCAAAGGCAGGGAGCCCAGCCCCTTTCCGGGATGCTGTCCCTTGCAAGACACAGCCACCTGTCCACTATCTAGATGCTTCCCTCCTATCAAGGACAGCAAGTCCTGGGCTTTGCTGGAGGTGAATTGTGGAACCTTATTTGAACTATAAATGATATTTCTACTCCTCAAAGGCAGAATTAAATTCTAGCACAGACAAGTTTTGAAGTAGCAGTTCCATCCAGTAAGAGAAAGGACATGTCTACGCAGGCTGAAACGAGGTGCACCTTATCTACAAGTCACAGGGACTAGCCTCAGTAAGATAACTCAGTATTCTAATATAAGTAGGCACCTTTTGCCGACATCTGTTTTAACCTGAAAGCTGCAGGCTTCAATTGCAAAAATATAACTCAGCATGTTAGCGCAACTGCTGTGGAACATTGTGTGCAACCAGAGTGTGCAGCTGCATAAGAGACTCAGAGAGAGAAATGGAAACACAGAAACCGTGGGAATGCTACACAGGGAGAAGAAGAGAAAGGAAAAAGTGAGGGTGGAAGGTAGGTAAAGACAGGAAGAGAAAGAGGCAGGGAGAGGGCAAGAGATTGCAATATAGAGCGCAGAAGATGGAGAGGGAGCAGGCTCAGCAGGAGAACAGAAAGAGTGCATGTAAGTGGGTTTGGGAAGAGATTTGAGTAAGGGAGACAGACTGAGGAAAGGAGGAGAGAAGAGGGATTATAAGGAGGGAAATTGCAGGAGAGGGACCGAGGGACATTGAGGAGTCTGAGTGGGAGATGGACCGAGGAAAGGGAAAAGGATGGAAAACTATTGCCATAGCATGAAAAAGGAGAACTGTACACTTCACCACAAACCTGTGACAAAGAGCCTGAGAGGGGAATCACATTTAAGCATGCCCTGGGAATAAAAGGTATGGCAACACTTTGCAATACACGCCGTCCACATTCAAGTATACGTTTTGCTGTTTCTGCCGCACGATTAAAGAGTACACCACTTACCTGGTTTTTGACCCGTGTAACATCCAAAATTGGATTCTCAATCATGAGGACAGTGACCTTTTCACTTTCAGGAAAAGTCTATCTCAGAGGCCAATTGGAGGCTTTAATGAAGTGTGGCTCCTATTGAGCAGGACAGTCAAATTAATTCTTCTATTACATGGGCGTTTAGAGCAATGGTTGTGTGTGAACATCACAAGTTGTATGTGAACCTCACCCAAGATACAAGAATCAGACACTTATTAAGGATATACAGAGGATAGCCCCTGAAGAAGGTCCAACCGATTTGGTGCTAGGGACAGAAACATGTTGGGTTCTTTAAATACGGATACATGAATTGGATCAATATGCAACTGTTTGTCCTATTGTGTCTTTGTACAATGTCTTTTTAAGAGTGTACTGTAAGTTATTTGTAGATGTATTTTGTATACATTTTTTGGGATTTGAAAATCATTCTGTGGGTGATATTTTACAGTTATGTTTTAGATTTGTACTATGTTGAATTAGGGTAATTGATTAAATAAAATGTAATATTAGATTTTAGCTCGTGTCTACTGGATCCATTTTCTCAGGACTGTACAGTAGTATGGAAGAAGAGCTAGTGACTATAAAATTGCCAAATTGTTAATCCCTATCCCTTTTTTTGCTTACATACATTCTGTCTATCCCAGACAGTAGAGAAAGGTTTTTCCTAGTGTGGGTGAATGTTCTGGGGTTCTTTCAACCTGTATTGTATGGACATGTACCTTTTCTTCAACATTTAGACATTATTGAGCAAAAAATTAGTACAAACCCACAGCGAAAGAGAAGCAAGAAGAATAGTGTGGTAACACCTGTCTACCAATCTTTCCTTCCCATTGGCTGTTGTCTTTCCATTCAGTCAACTTCCCTTTCTCCTTTTCTATCCCCCAGCCACCATACATCCACACCTTATCACCACCATTTCCATTTACCACCACACCCATGCAGTACACACACCCCCACCATGTGGTCTTGGCCTGGCTGGGAGAATCAAGGATGACGTATCATCTCCTCTGCGAGGCCTGACCAATAAGGCCCCCAGCACTTATAACATCTCGGCTTCAGTGTGCTTCAGCAATGCCTCCTGGAACACTGCGGCTAGCCCCAACAGGTCTCAGAGTAGGGGAATAGGGGACTGGTATCTTCTGAAAACAGATCCCCTCATTCCACCAGGGTACAGCATGGAATGGGACATTTTGTGGTTTAAAGAAGGTCATTTTGAAGCACAAAATGTTTCTTTTTGCTGTATTTTCGCTGCACGTTTTTATTTGAGTTGAGTGTGCGAGGTAGTGCTAGTATGCAGGTTAGAGACGGCGGTCAATGCCATTGTAAATGTAACCAATATCCTTAGGGAACATACTCATTTGCAAACATTAACTGCTACTTTGTATGTTGAATTTGAAGGGTCGCTATTAATATAAATGGAGCCGCTGTACTCTATTTAACCATGAGTGTGGCTTTTTTGAAATAGCGTGAACTGCAGGCTGAATCACTTCTAGGGGCACTTAACATTGGCAGGCAAGGCACAGGGAGATTGAATGAGTTGCCCAGGATCACACACTTTGGTTATGTGCTGAAGCCGGAATTTGAGACAAGTCAGAAACTTAGGTACTTGACCATGGGGCTGATTCATGGAATTATTTGCGCCGAAAAATCCTGCCATTCTGCCCACAAATCCCATTTGTTAAACAGGGATTTGCGGGGCAGAATGGCACACAAATCCCCGTTTTTCGGCGCAAATAATTCCATGAATCTTTATGCATGTAGCTTCCCAGCTAAAGTTGGTACAAATATGTGCTCATGTTTGGGTTTGAAAACCTAAAATAATGCTCCATTTTATACAAATGACTTTAAAAGTCATATGACACACCAACTTGACAACGTGTACATCATTGTAGAAGCATGTTGAATATAAAGAGCATGGGGTAATTTGTTTTGAATCCTAATTTGCACAGAGGGGACCACTGCTGTTTGCACTTTTGGGTAAAAGGGCCCTTCACTTCAGTATTAATGGTTTCCACAGTGTAGTGGAAAGGTAAAAAGTAAAACACACGCATTAGGGTTCCGTATATGCAAAATAAAAAATGTTGCCCCGTACTGAAAATGAAAAGTCGGTCCACATGTTTCCCCTAGTGCACCATTCCCCTAGTAGCCCATTATCCTTCAGATGCCAGAGCACTGCTCGCAGCCGCAGATGCGGTCATCTTAAGTGTGCCAGTAAACCAAAATAGCATTGCTCATATTTATGACATCTTACAGTGCAAAGAGGGAACTTAAGTTTGAGTCTAGAAATACTTCTACGATGATGGCTACCCTAAAGTTCAGTCTTTCATATTGGTAAAGGGAGACTTGGATTGAATCCATTATTTCCTGAGATGCTTTGCTAAGTATGTGCTGGTGGTCACCTGCAAGCAGATCAAGATTCGAAAAAGCACTGTGGCACCTGTCAGATCTACAATGAAGCAACCAACCATCGGGCTGGGGTGTTGCACTATGCAGTTTGATTTGTTCAGGAGTCGCATGTCAACACAGATGCATAAATTGCTCAGTTGTTAGCCTTCTTTGCAACCACTAACAGAGAAATCACAGTAATTTGTCCCGTCTCTTTCTAAATTAGGCATGCATTCTCGTGATTCGTCACTTCCTGCTCCATCTTAGTGCACCTGAAGAATGGGATGAGCTGATGACTGATGGCCGCAGGTTGGAATATCTTGTTAATGTGGCGTTGCACGTCCTTCCCCCTCATACATCCAATACTTTAGAAACCGGCTTGAAACTTGAAATTCAATCAGTGGATCTTCAAGGCACATGTTGGTGATGGCAGCTGTGAACCCAATGAGGTCTTGCAGATCAGCAGCCCTTCAGTAGCTTGTACGTAGAAAAAGTATTTGTCACTGGGCAAGTTAGGTTGCGCCCTGCTGGTTGGTTCCTCCATGGAGCAAGGAGCAGTCTTGTTTCCAGTTTCAATTTCGCTGTGAACATGAATTGGTTGGCATTTTCACAACTTTTACACAATTCTCGCAGGGCAGTCAGTGAATGGATGTGGCGTGTTCACACAACACCCACACGTATGACAGATGATTGCAGTTTGTTGGAAAAAAACATCCAATCCGTTAGCATCTGCTAAATCTGGTAATGTTGTTTCTGCTGCTGCACCTCAACCGGCGACTGTAACTGGTGGCAAGTGTCAGGCCATGTACAGCTGATACAGAAATCTCAAGTTTCCCCGCGGGCGAGCAGGTAATTCAGTTCCGTTATTTTCTTTCCATTCTGAAAGTACCATTTGGAATTTAAAATGGCGGAAAACAAAAGAACCAGTTCCAGAAAGAAAAGAATAAACCCAGGACTGGATGACCTAGTCACACATAGCACATATGGATGTAAATCACAGGTCAACAGAAGACTGAAGTGTAGTGTAGAGAAACTATATCCTGACAATGTTTTATACCGCTGTGAAAATAAACTCAGAAAACAACACTTTCTTGGTCTTTGGAAAAAAATTGCCACAGTCAATAAAAATACAGAAGCGAAATCACTACATCTCAGAATGAAAGAAGCTAAAGAACAATCCATTAGTGTGACAAAATGGCTACTGCTCTGCAGGAGGACAGGGGTGAGTAGTGGCTAAAGCTTCTGCTCAGCCCCACACTACTATTAAACCAGCAGTGACCCCAATCATAAAGGTGAAACAGGCACAGTACGAAAGTTATACCTCCTATGCCTGTTTGGTAACGGGGCGAAGGGCCGGCTGTATTCTGCAGGGGGGGTTTGAGTTGGCACAGAGGCAGCACAAGCATAATCAGTACCAAAATAAAAGAATTTCCACCCATGTTTCTGTACAAATAGGATATTTAATTCACTTAACAAAAATGCACACAACTAATAGAAACACTACTGGTCCACCCCTGCAAGGAAAAACACAAGAGAAAGCAGACTCAAAAATAAAGGGCTCCTCTGGGTGTGTAGACAGGGGTGAACAGGCAAAGATTTCCACAGCAAAATGACAACGTTTATAAATAGGGCACTTCAATTGTAAAGAGGAGGGGTTAAAAGTCACGAGCATCCTTTAAGCAGTGCCATGCAGGCCGGTTCTCTTCAAATACTGTGTGTTCTTGTGTTTGTGGCCCAAAAGCACTGAGCCAGAGCTTTCCGCTTCGAACCTGGAGTCTGGGAGCTTTCAGTGTCGGACTGGGGTCAAGTCAAGGAGCAGCAGCAACAGGTTCCAATGATGCAGTGTTGTTTGTCAACAGCTTGTGTGATCAAAGACAGTGGGGACGGCAGGCCATGTTGGGTCAGCTGCGCTGGTAGATTCAATGGCCTCGTATGCGAGAAGAGCACACTTGCCTTCGGTGGCGACCGGGCTCATCTAACTCAACACAGCGCTAGGGTCCTGCAATAATAATGGCTTGGAGCTCAAAGAAGCAGGTAACCAGGCAGACAGTGTCATGTTCAGGGCGCTAGAACACTCGGTGAGTCTCAGATGCAGACATGGCAGAGTTTCAGCTTCACAGCTTGAAAGATATTAAAGATGCCCAAACTGATGTCAAAGCAGTTCAGAGATAAAGAGAGAGCCAGGGGTGGCTTCTTTGGTTCTGTGGTTGATGGGAAGCCCAGTCCAGGGTATCAGGGGTAACGTGCGTTCCTTCCCAAACAGGAAGGTTTGCAGCGAGCAACTACAGGGTTCTGTCAACTTCAGCAAGCAAGGTCCTGTTTATCAGTGTCTCAGTTACAGTGGACCTAATCCAGCCAGCTGATCATCAGACAGAGAAGGCAGATTGGGGACAAGAGCTTGCTTCTTACTTGGAATTCTGTATTCACCTTCATGGCACAGGACTTTGAAATAGACTGTATTGTATTGTATTGTATTGTATTGTATTTGGTTATTTATGTAGCGCTCTTTCCCCACTTGTGTGGACTCAATGCGATTTTTTCTCGGTTGGAACGCCCTCGGTGACTGTAGTAAACGTGGTGGTAAATTCTAGGGAGTTTAGCTTAGAAGATGCATGTGTTCATGTTGCCGGTCTAGGACTTGGATGGCTGGCAAGGCTCGACTAAGCAGCCCCAAGAGAAGTCAGGCACGTGGGTGGGCGCTGTTGAAGGTTTGCGATAGATTGCTATTGTTGAGAGAGTCTATGTGAGGTCAGCTATACAGAGTTCCTTTCGGGTGGTAGTCGCTGTATGCTAGTGGCAGAGGTGTTGAGGTATGTCAGGTGTTGCAGTCTGGACGGCTATATGTGATGCTAGACAGGATTAGCAAAGCAGCATTTTACCGTGCATTATTGTCGTGGTGTGAGATATACGTACCGTAAGCTTCGAAATTGTTCGGCTGCAGCGATCTTTGTCCAGTGCAGCAGAGGGAACAGGTCTAGATTTGAGAGTCCTATACCATGGAGGCCTAGGCTTCCCAATGTAGTAGGTTTAACCATATAATAGACAGAGATGGTGGCTACACATATATTTGGGAGTCCTGTATAGTGGGAGACAGGCCTATGTTTCACAGTGCAGTAGGTCTCAATATATGATAAATAGAGATATAGGCTAGGTTTCACAATGCAATGCAGTAGGTTGTGCCATGTAATAAACAGAGATGGGGCCTACACCTAGATTTGTGAGTCCTGTATAATGGGGAGAGGCCTAGGTTTCACAATGATGTAGGTTTCACCATATAATAAACAGAGATGGAGGCTACACCTAGATTTGAGAATCCTGTATAGTGGGAGAGAGCTGTAGGTTTCACAATGACGTAGGTTTCACCGTATAATAAACAGAGATGGAGGCTACACCTAGATTTGAGAATCCTGTATAGTGGGAGAGAGCTGTAGGTTTCACAATGACGTAGGTTTCACCGTATAATAAGCAGGGATGGAGGCTACACCTAGATTTGAGAATCATGTAAAGTAGGAGAGAAGCCTCGGTTTCACAATGCCATAGGTTTCACCATATAATAGACAGGGATGAGGGCTATACCTAGATTTGAGAGTCCTGTATAGTGGGAGAGAGGCCTAGGTCTCACAATGCAGTAGGTTTAACCATATAATAAACAGAGATGTAGGCTAGGTTTCACAATGCAGTAGGTTTCAGCACATGATAAACAGAGATGGAAGCTACACCTAGATTTTAGAGTCCTGTATAGTGGGAAAGAGGCCTAGGTTTGAGAGAGTTTCGGATGAACCCTTCTTGAAGTCCAAACATGAATCAATTAGAGGGAGGGTCCCCCTTATGTACACCAAATGCTACAGCGGATTGATCCAGAGCAAACCTATTCTTGGGGGCCCAATCCTGGCTACTGAGACACAAGTCCTTTGCCTGCTGACGTCATACTCAAGAGTGCCTTGTCTGCAGAAAGTGGGGCGGGAAACAGGAAGTTTGGGAAACCCTAGAAACTCCAACATGGTAAGGACCCTCTGTGGTCTGCACCTTGCCTTTAGGCTACTCAAAAACCGCCTCTTGCTCTGTCTGCTTACCTACGCCAAAAGAACTCCAGTAATCAGCACCCTGGTTGAGAGTGCCATTGTCATGTCAAGACTGTGTTTGAAGCACTGATTCGGAGAATACCTCCTGTGGAGTGTTTCTGTTCCATGGTGGAAGGTGTTGATTCTCCTCAGGGGAATCAAGGAAGGCTTCCTGGGTGGGCTAGGGGGTACACTCAGACCAGATGGCTAATAAACATTCACCCTGTTATGAATAGGTCATCTCATCAAGCTGACAATAATATGAAATACAATCCTTATGGTTGTATAATTGGGTAACCCCAGCAGCCACATGTCATAACTAGACTGCCAGTAGGCTGATGGGGTACACAATTATAACATTTGAACCAGAGGTTCAGATGGTTAGTAAATCACCTCTGCCTTTTGGAACCTTGTGTTGCAGCAGCTGTGTTCAGGAATGCACATGGCCTTTGAACCTGCCCTGTTGCCATTACTGCTGGAGATGTGAGTAGACTGTCCCAGCAAGGAACATGGTTGCATTATGCTTTTTGGCATGGGGCATTATGAAAGTGGTGTCTGATTAGCAGTAATATTTCATTGCTAAAAAATCAAAAACAATCAGGCATTTACACATGTGGAATCCCAGACAGTAACACAGAGCAGCACAAGATGCTATAAACAAATGTAAAGAGAATGCAGCCTTGCAAAATAT
Source organism: Ambystoma mexicanum (assembly GCF_040938575.1). Taxonomy (NCBI): domain Eukaryota; kingdom Metazoa; phylum Chordata; class Amphibia; order Caudata; family Ambystomatidae; genus Ambystoma; species Ambystoma mexicanum. The sequence goes on along the minus strand of NC_090934.1, from coordinate 994,425,108 downwards.
CAACAATTAAAAACACCCAACAGACAAAACACAATGAACCCCGCACAATGAGCCCATCCATCGATTACATGGGTATAATATGGGAAGACTTTAAACTAGTCATTAGGGTGCTTGCTAGTCATTGCAGGTCTATTTAATCACCACATGCAGAGTGCATGAGACACACCAAAAACAGCAGAATTAGACATTAAAACATTTGACCCAGATATGGCAAATGGACAGTCAAGGAGAGCAAAGTTGATAAGTGTACAGATATGACTTCGAGATGCCCAGGAAGACTTCTGGAGGCATGACTATAATCTAGTGTACTTCCTGGTCGAATTAAAGCACCAATTTACCTTTGTCTGTATTAAGCATCAACTTAATAAATGAACACTGTTCAACAACCAGTAGTCAAACTACAATCAACACGTTGGCAGGATGCGCAGAGAAGGTGGAAATACTGGGAAGCTTCTGGCTTGGCTGTTACTGTCCAGAAAATAACTCAATTGGAAGGGGATGACGCAACACTGTTAACCTCCCAAGTGGGCATTAGCGACATGTTTCATCAGTTATAGTTCACCCTATAGTCAATGCATTAAAGCACACCGACAAAGCCTGATGGAAACACTGTAACAGTCTTGGCCACCGAGGAAGAGTGGCAAGGGTTGGATCAGGCTATCACAGGAGAAGAAATTAATCTAGCCAAAGAAAGTATGAGCGGGGGAAAGACTCTGGGGCTTGATGGCCTACTAGACGTACACCGGTTTATTTGGGACCATTCTCCTCCACCTGTATGCATGTTAGGCTGCACAGGGGGAGGAGAGGAAACATGCGCTGTTCCTGTTCTCCTAGGAGGATGCTAAGGCTTCCCTGCAGATAACAAAGATCCTCCAGGGCAAGCAACCATGTGTTGTGGGTGGAACTCCCAGGGCCAGACACAGTACAGGGATGGCTCTGCAGCTTCAGATCACACTGGCTAATAAAAAATACATAACATTGGGTTTTGCACATTTCAACTTCAGTTCCTCAAATGCAAATACATCTAGCAAATTCAGTTTATTCTGCCACCAGGTAATGAAGAGATGCAGCTGAGGGCATTCGGAAACATTGGTGCCAGTACTTTTAAAGGCAGCCCATGGCATTTGGAATTCATTTTGATTCCAGCAGGCTCGTTTAGGAAGCACGTGTTACTCTGTAGCTGCCACATTGCCATTTCATATGGCAGCTGCTGGGTTGTGGGTGCACAGCCCACCCCCCCGGCCCCCACTCTCCCCGCCTCTGTATACATGTGTGCACTATACTTTTCAGCATCGAGCAATGTATGGCCTGTTAACAGAGCACGCTCTGAGAGAATAAACAGCGATCATTTCTCATAGCAAAATTACAAAAAGCTCATGATTGCACACATTTGTAGATTGCATTCTGTCACACTTCCCAATACTTCAAATTGGTCAAAGATCCCGGCCACCAATACGTTTTACATTGGTACCTCAACCACAGAGGAGCAAACTAGTGCTGAGGGAGACTTAGCATGCCACACATGGAACTTTCCATGGGTATTGCAATCAGAACTAGGGGCTGCCCTATGCATGTCCAATAAGTCATGGAAGGACTGATACACTGCAACCTTGACTTGACAGGTGGTGTGCACCAAAAGGGAGCAATCAAGCAACTGGAATAAGACAGAACGTGTGGGGAAAAGGCGAGAGCCCCCAAAACAGGCAGCAGTTCCCACCCAGCACAGCTCCATATGTACAAACAAGCAATATATAGAAATAACAGATGACATGCTCTCTCTTTACTAAACATGTCAGGCGCAATCCTGTGTGTAGCACGCCCAAACTTCCTTCCCACACTCAACAATGACTCAGCGCTGGATCCTGAGCCTCACTCACTCACTCACTCACTCACTCACTCACTCCTTCCATTCCTACCAGTGACAGTATACAGTCGCGTGCACACACAAGTAAGAGTGTACCAATGCTTCACTTAACATTTTTGGAGAAGAAGTCCTACAATTCCAAGATTAAACATTTGGAAGTCATCAAATGTTTTTGGAAGTCAAAATAGAAATAATTCTATGATTAATAATTAGGCGGAGTAAACTTCTTCCCTGTCAAAAAAAGGAACTCCGTTTTGAGTTAATAAAAGGAAACACACAGGCAGAAGAAAGGGAGGATGCTTGTGCCTCCAATTGCTGGAGCCTGAGGAGCAAACGGAAGACAACGTTGCAATTGAATTAATCGGAAGCATTACATTGACAAAGGCAATCATTTTGTTTTTTGCAGTCGTCCGTTGTATTTCATGTTTCTAAGCATACAATAGCAGGCCACTGTTGACACAGATCATGACATTGCAGTCAGTAACACCATGCAAGGATCAGTGGTCATGTTTACTGTAGCAGTCATTTACCCCACCAACTAAAAGTATATGTTACAAGAGCAGAGGAATGAAGGGCTTCTAATCATTCCACCTACCAAAAAGGATCTCTTTCAATCTGGACTGCGTGTGACTCCCCTCTTAATCATTGTGGGGGTTGTCGATGCACGATGTAACAGCCACTGGCCTTTACATGGTCTTCTGGAACTCAATTTCACGAGCTGTGGCAACTGTAGCCTATTTGTGTGTGTGTGATGAGCTTCGATACCAATACTAAACACTGCTTCTTTCCATGTATAAGCATTCATGTGTGGCACCCCAGAAAGAACAGGCACAGTTCATAGACCATGCAAGATGAAGGGATGGCCATCACGTGATTATTGCTATGTGGGTCTGTAGCCTCTGCTGGTTGATTAAATGCTTCTAACATTTCACATTTGCTGCTGCGGCACAGAGTCTGCAGCATTCACAACCTTGCACTGAGGCCAATAAATGCTTTTCATCTGTGCACCATCTGCACAGCATTATCAATAGTGTTAAAGCACACCTTCAAGCCCCAATGACCCAGGGCCATAATATATTTTTTAAAAAAAGAACAGAGTACCCCTAGCAAACCGTTTATAACAGGGACTAAAGTTAGGAGAGCATAACACGACAGAAACAGATATACATGATAAGTGAGACCTGCTTAGGAGGGTATATATAAGCAATATATGAATATTGGGCTGTACCAAGACCCAGCATAAAACCAACCTGCCATGCTCATGCAAAAAGGGCATCAACATTCATGTCGACATGCTAGATATAACTTATGTAAGGCGGATGCATTAGTGTGAAGGATATTTGAACATTTCCTTCAGAGAAACGGTGAGAGGTTTGCATGCTTTACCATGCACCTCTAGGGCAATTGAAGCAGTTGCTTTACTCTGTCCTTGCCTGCTAGTTTCACAATTAACAACATAGCGTAGGTTCTATGCCTACCTCAAACTCCCTAACAATGGAAGACCAGTTGCAAAACATATAAATACAGCAGGCAGATACATATGCAAGCTAAGAGGTGTGTTTTTTAGCATAACAGAGCAAAGTTCTTGCAGATTACATTACATTTGATGCTTTCGGTGTCCAGACACCTTACAAACTGTCCATGCAGTCTTGAATTCTTCCTTCATCTTCTCTTGCAGCATTTCCACCCCAACTGGCTCTTCAATTCAGAGAGAGAGCGAGACAGCGAGAGAGAGAGACCAGGACCACGGATTAGGATAACAGAAAAGGAATGGGGCAAAAGAGAAGGAAAAAGATGAAAGAGAGAAAAGGACAAGGATAAAGGAAACAGAGAAGAACAAAGACTAAGGCTTAGATTAAGGACTAGGACATAGGTCTACAATGAAGGACTAGGACGAGAATCACGTACTAGAATGAATACTTAGCATGAGGGACTATGATGAAGGACTATGATAAAGGAGACTGACTAGGACCAGGGAGAAGAAGAAGAAATTGAAGGTGAAGAATGGCCATGTCAAAGAAGGAGAAAGGCCAGATCAAAGGAGGAAAAGACCCAGGGCAGAGGAAGATAAAGCCCAGGACAAAGGGGGAGAAACACCAGGACAAAGGAGAAGAAAAGCCAGGATGAAGGAAAAGAAGGACCATGATGAAGGAGAAGGATTACGATAAGGAGGAGAAGAACCGATATGAAGGAGGAGAAAGATCACAACGATGGTGGAGAAAGACCAGGACAATGGAGTAGAAAGATGAGGAAGAAGGAGCAACAAGACCATGATGAAGAAGGAGAAAGATTAGGACAAATACATGCTACGGGCAAAGAGAAGAACTAGGGTGAATTAGGATAAAGCAGAAGGATTAAGGAGCAAGTCTAAGCAGAAAGCCTAAGGAGAAGTGCTATTGAGAAGGAATGGGACAAAGTTCTGAGACAAAGGGGAATGACTAAACTGGAGAAGAAGGAGTAGGGTGAAGGACTAGGCTTAGAATAAAGGACTAGGATGCAGAAAAGTGCTCATCAAAGGGTTTTGGGCTAATGACTAGAACTGGGATCAAGGGGAAGGACTAGGACAAATGATTGGGACTAGGATGAAGAAGGACTAGAATAAAATTGAAGAACTGGTAGGAAGGTTTGGGGCAAAGGAGGATTAGAAAGAAAGATTAGGACAAAGAAGATGGACTATAGAGATGGAGGTGAACTAGGATGAAGGAGAAGGACTACGACAAAGGGGAATGACTAGGACAAATGAGAAGGCCATGGGTGAAGGACAAGGCCAAGGAGGAATGATGAGCAATTAGGAGGAGGGAGCGGTACAAGTACAAAACAGAAAGGCTAAGTCAGAAGCAACAACACTAAGAAGAAGCAGGACTAGGACAAATAAGTAGGACAACAAATTATGGGAAGGGAATAGGGTGACAGAATAGATTGAAGGACAGGGACAAAGGGGAACAAATAGGTCTATGACAGAGTACGAAGGAGACGGACTAGAATGAAGGGAGTGATGAAGAACTAGCAATAGGTTGGAGAAGGAATGACTAAGTGTAAGTATCAGTGTGACATTGAAGCACTAGTATGAGCAGCTAGGAAGAGGGACTAAGACAAGAACAAGGGTACAGAAGGAGTGAGAAGGGAGAACTTGGACTGGATGAGAAACTAAGACAAGAATGAGAGACTAGAATGAAAGCCTACGACTGGGACTAGGATGAGAAGACGGACAAGAAGGAAGAACTAGGACAAAGAAGGACAAGGATGAAGACAAAAGACAAGGACAAAGGAGAAGGACAATGACAAAGCAGACGAACTAAGCTAAAGGAGAAGGACTAAGATGAAGGAGAAAGACAATAATACAAGAGAAGGACAAGGATAAAAGAGACAGACTAGGACAAAGCAGAGGCAGTATGTCAAAGGAGAAGAAATAGGAGCAGGACTAGGAGTAAGAAATAGGATGAAGAAGACTTATGGCAAAGGAATAGGACAAACAATATGGATTATAGTGGAAGCAAATGAGCAGGACAGGAAGAGGAGAAGGACAACCAAACTACCTGGTCTGCACCAAACTACCTGGTCTGCAGATTTTCCAAAAAACAATCAACCAGGCCTACCAAATCGGCCCAAATGCACTGACTTCAAGTCCCTAGGTACAACCGCCAGAAATCTGGAGGCACAAGCTTCCCGGTATTAGCCTCCAAACTGTGGAACGCCACACTCACTGCTATAAGAACTGCTCCTATTCTCCCCCAATTCAGGACAAGTGCAAAAAAATTGCTTGTCAGTAGGCGAAACCAACTCAACATTATGTTCCCACGTGCCTCTTCTCTTCCGGTGTGTACCTACTATCTTGTATTATTGTATTATTCTATTGTCTATGTAAATGACTATGTTGTAAATTTTGTTTTATGCTTCGCCACCTAATGACTGTATCATGTATCCATAACTTGTACAAATGTAACTGGAACAATGCACCTAGATACCTAAGGGTTTGGTGCTCAATACAAATAAATAAACTAAGCTAAACAACGGGGAAAAACTAGGATGAAGGAAAAGGACTAGGATGAATGACTAGGACAAAGGAGAAGGACTATGACTAAAGAAAAGGACTAAGAGATAAAACTTTATAGAAGAATGAGACCCATTGTCTTGGCGACTGACCTCTGGTGGATATGTTTTTTACTCAATCCACAAAAAACCTTCAAATGGCCCTGAATAAAAGGGTTTACTAGGGCTTGATAACCCTGAGAGATGGCATGTTGGCCTATGCTAGGGGTCAGTAACCTTTGGCTCTCCAGATGTTTTGAACTACAACTCACATGAACCCTAGCCAGCATAGTCAATGGAGAGAGAACATAGTAGTCATAGTCCAAACCCCCAGTGGAAATGAAGGTTGCAAACCCCTGTTATGCAGGGGTCATAGATATGCCAATCATTTCTTTTCTCACCAAATTTGCCTACTGCTTCAGAACCGCATCCCCAACTCTATACACCATCATCCATGACCACAGACGCTGGCTGAGAGCTCCCTTAGGGAGGTGATTGGAAACAGTAATGTCTTTAGAAGCAGGAACAGAGAATTATAATGAGAGTGAAGGTGCTGTTCTTATGTACACAAAAGCAGCCAACATTAGGTGAGAGGGATAAAGTCTACAGTGCCTGTCCCACAATCATCACCTTACTATGGGCCTTTCAAGTGGCTGTTTCTAAAGGCCGTGCAGAGGGGGCCAATTAAAGTCTGGCATGAATGCACCACTTTGCAACAAGAGGAGTCAGAGGCATAAGAATTAACGCATAGAGTACTTGGGTGGTGGAGGGACCAGGGGAAGAAAAGGCAAATTATGTGTCGAGCTGTAATTAAATAATAATTCACAAAAGGTGCTGAATATATTGCTGACATACTGCAACATGGAGTACTGGAAAGTCTGTCCCCTTCGACCAATAGCCTGGGCGCATGAGAAACATACAGGTTTAATGTATGGTAGGTTCAATGCACTGCAGGACGTGTTAGGGATGTTTTATATTAGATCCTGAGTTCAGGATTTTTAACTCTATCTTCATATGAACTGCTAGTAATTCCCTCAAGCTCACCAGGCTCTCCAAGTGGTAGCCATGACAGGACAACACACTCCTACATCTCCGTTAGGTGGAGCGGGGAGGTTAATAGGCACAATGTGCACTTTTCATTCTTACCGAATGGGGGAATCTCCACAAACTATGGGCCTCATTACAAGTCACCCGGTCTGGAAATAACGGTGACGGTAAACCTGCCGCCACTGTTGTTTCCGGACTGGGTGATCTCGAGGTCTGCAGGCGGGAGGTGTAATTCCCGCCAGGTCTGATCTGGCGGGTTTAACACCACCCGCCTGCAGGCGGACGTGGAAACACCGGCACCATCACGAGATGGTGCCGGTGTTTCCACTTCCCCATTCCCATTGAGTCCATTCCCATTGAGTCCTATGGGACTCAACGGGAATGGGGAATGGCGGAATTCGGTAAATCCCCATTCCCATTGAGTCCTGTGGGACTCAATGGGAATGGGGATTTACCGAATTCCGCCTCTGGAATTCCTGGGTCACTGGGGTCGTAATGTCCCGGTAATTCCGGGAATCACAGAGGCGGAATGATAATACGAGTCCGGCGGTAACCTGCCGGTTTTTCCGGCTCGGTTACTGCTGGACTCGTAATGAGGCCCTATATTTTTATAAAAATATATTCTTTATATAAGAAAAGGCAAAGATAAAAATCACTACACTTACAGGTATGAAACTTTGTAAAACAAAATATGCCACAATGTATCTGTTAAAAATAAATAGTTTCAAGAAGAGTTCTTTACAATGAAAGGTATGTAAACAGATTTTTCTCATTTAGGCCAACCAGTTTAACAAAATCAAGGGAGACCAGTAGTCCAGATTTTGGACAGTCTTTTCCAGTTACTTGGCGTGAAAGTGACCCAAGGTGGTGTTTCTGGAGTTCCGGTGGACTCCGTCCCACAGAAGACCCTTGAGAATGAAAAAGAGGTCCAGGTACTTAGAGATGTATGAACAAAAGACTCGCAACTAGCGCCAGAGAGTCAGGCTCATCATAACCTGGAACCAAAAAAGGTGTAGGATTATTTGGTGTTTTCCAGTGGTGGTTCCTGTGCATGTTGTTCAGCTATGAAACACCAGTGCGCGAGTGACCACAAGACCTCTGGAAAGGACAATTAACAAGTCGATGATTCCCAGGTCGAAGGTCGGAGCCAAAGGAGCAGAAAGGTGAGTCAGCTGCAGTTGGCATAGTATTTGAAGCAAGGGTGCCCACATTGTTCTCAGGCACTGGATTGAGCTTGTGAAGATGGGGTTGGCTTGGACGTCCCCAAAGGAATACAACCTATTGACGAAGAGTTGAAGTCACACAAGAGAAGAGACAGCCATGGAAGACGAACTGGGATGGAAAGTTCAGCGGTGCAGTTGTAGGATCGAAGAGAGCACAGGCCCCTGGAGCAGTGGTCTAATGTTCTGGATGAAGATTCTCTGGTCAGTTCGGCTTAGAGAGGTTTTCAGAGTCCTGGCAGTGAAGAGGCACCTGCTTTTCTATATGGTGATGCAGGCATGGTCGGGGCCTTTCACCAGGAGTTGTGATCCAGTTGTCCCGCCAATTCAAGGGAAAGGAATGCTGCAGAGGGTTCCTTCTGGTCCTCTGCAGAGGCAGAGCTTTAAGATCAAATTCAATCAGCCTACATTCTCCATTGCTGCAATACATTCATCCAGTGGCGCAAGATGGCCAATTCTTCTCAAACACACAAATGGGGACAAGGTATAGTCATGTGACCCCTCAGGTCTTCAAGGCAAACAAAAGCAATCTCCATTTTAGGAGAAAAGGTTAAAAAGGACCAAGCTGGGTAAAATGGATCCCTCCCAGTGGAACTATACTACACAGGCAACAAAACCACCACCAGCCCAGTGACATGTCTAACAGAGATGGAGTACCTTCTCTGGGACACCCCTGCCTTAGAAGTCATAAGGACACTCAGGGCAGAGCACATAAAAACAAAGCCACACTTTCAGCTAGGCTTTGGATTAAGTATGCCTGGGAGAAAAACAAATTCCAAAACCCAGAAAAGCCAGTAAAACATACTGGGGCTACCACATGTGGTTAAAAGTGGACTTTCTGCCTAATAGGATGGTAGGTCCACTAGATTGTAGGGGAAAAACAACTACCACAGGGCATTTGCCCAAATATCACTTCCTCAGCACTCACCAAATGTTTTGAACTACCACTCATCAACCCTTCACAGGAAAATCAATGGGGAAGGCTGATGGTCTTGAAGTTCAGATCATCTCACAATCTGCGGGTACTGTAGCAATTGCAAAGGCTGCTTCCCACCCTTGGTACACATAATATGTGTACAATGGTATGTAGTACACCAATGGTAGAAACTGAAGTGCAACTTCAGTACTCGCTCATAAAATCATCAAACAATAGACATACTAATAACAATATGTACCAGAAAGCATCAGGGGATTACTGAAAGTGAATAAAAAGCAAGCAAAAGCAAACAGGAGACACATTAAAAGAAAACAAATACTAAATCAATAACGTGTGTAACATGTATGATTTATCGAATAGGGGACCCAGTTGATTTAGGGGTCACCCAGTTGATTAGGCTCACATGAGAAACAAACCCTGGTCCCCAAAGCACCACAGGTGCCCCAGAAAGGCTTTCCACTCCCAGCCATTACTACTACAGGGAGCGATGGGCAACTGAACGTTTATCTGCTGTGCGACAGGCATGGTATCAAGAAAGACACAGACTCAAAAGTAACAGTTTGAAAACCTTTATTATAAAACTTGATACAGTTAGTGTAATGCTTAGTTGGCCCTAACTCTAATGGGGTTGTTCCCTCAACTGATGCTTCTTAAGGATGTCCGTAACCCCTCTGATACACCAGGTCAGCGTCCTGGCGTCCTGTTCTCCTCAGGTTCCTCCAGCTGCAGCTTCCTGTTCCCTAGTGCCTACGATCCATCCAGCAACCCAGTTCGCTCATTTACTCTGGCAGAACTCCACCTTTTATACCTTAACTGAAGTTCAATTGGAGTCAGGTGCGTATGGTTAGTGTCAAGTGCCTGACTCTATTAAGGGGACATGTTAGTGGTAGAATGCAGGCCTCTCCATTCATCTTTCTCTTCGCATTACTTTTCACACGGGTTATCTCTCTAACTTTCGGTTGCCACTTCCTCGTCCCAGTACAGGTTGGAAATGGGGACAGTGGGACTTGCATATGCCATGAAGGCTTCAGGGACTTCTTCCTCCTTGCCTATCATACCGCTTGGATACCATGTTTCACCCATGGATACCCCACATCTAATACCCAAGGACCCTCCACCCAGATGACCGTCCCTTGCTTGTCCACCCCCAGGTTCTGGATCCAACAGTGATGGCCGTCCTTTGGCCACCTGAGAAGAGGATCCAGGAGTAACAATACCCTCAGGTTTCTCACATACCCTTCCCCTATACATCTGGCCTTCCACCCAAGGAACACCTGCTGATGGTTTTTCAGGGGGTGGTTGTCGGGAATGTTCCTGAATAGAGGACCATTCCTGGGATTTATTTGTCTTTCCCTTCCTGGCAGACTGCTTCAAACCCTCTTCTCCGTCCCAAGTGGGGTTTACTTTTTCTTCACCAATGGTATAGTACATTTTATTATTTAAAGGGCAATTTCTTGTTATATGACCCACCTCTCTACAGGATGAACATGGTCGTTCTAAAGGACCCTGTGTCTGTTCCCTTTTTGTTTCCTGTAGAGGAATCGTCACATCAGCATGGATGTACATAATCCTGTGAATAATACTGATATCTGTCCTTGCTGGTTAGGAATCTTTGGGGTTTACGAGGGATGGGGGGGGTTTCAATAGATGTATATATTTTTGAATATACTCCAGGAAAATGAATTCCTCCTCCTCCTGTTCTGAAGGAAAATAGCACAAAGAGGGTTCCAACCCTTCCCCTAAAGAATCAGGTTCGGCGTCAGTGGGAGACAAGAATCTTGAAGACAGTGGAGGTCATTACGAGGTGGGCGGTAAGGAATTACTGGCACCGGTAAGGGCACCGGTGCCGGTAATCCCTTACCGCCCTACTACGAGGTCCCTTAGCGGGTTCCTTCCTTAAAGCCTGGTTTTACCAGGGTTATGGAAGGGACCCGTTAAGGGACTTCAGAGCTAGTAACGGGCCTGCTAATAGTGGGCCCGTTATTAGCTCCATCCCCATTCCCATTGAGCCCTATGGAACCCGGACCCGGGATGCGGTAAGGGGGTAGCCATGGCGCTATTAGCGACATGGCTACCTCCAACCTCGTAATGACCCCCAGTGTTTTTGGGATGGGAGATTGATACAGAGGTCTCCTTAGGGCTGAAGTTTCTATCCCTCCTATGTTTGTGCCTCCATTAGCTCTTCTGCTGTATTCCTGTGACAAAACTCTATTCTATCGTCCCAATCCCCACAAAAATAACAACACTCTATATGCGAGGATTCTGACTCATCTAAAGAAGCAGTAGAAAACACAGAACGTGATTTTCTCCTCTTTTCTTGTCCTAGAGAATCAGGTGTTGGTTTATCCTGCAGAATCATTTTTCCATCTGGGTTGTCAGAGAGGTTGATGTTAGTGAGAGAGGAAGTAACTCAGATGGTACTTTATTTGAACCTCCCAGAGAAGGGTTCCCCATGATTTATATTTTTTTCTCTTTTTTCAGGTGGCAAATTCTTTTTTCTGGGACGTTTTTATTCTCTATTTCCCCCTTAGTTTTCCCAGTGGTTGGTTCCCATGGTATCTCATCTTCTAGGCATTCCAAATTCTTCCTCCTGTTAACCCTCACAATGTTCGGGATTGGTTCACTATCCACACACCTAACTTCTATTTTGTGTGAGCCATTGAGAGATGTTTCTAAGGAAGATGGTGTGTGTTCTTTATGCTCAAGAGGATAGTTTTGCATAGAATATTTCCTTCTAAGGAAATGAGTGGATAGTCAGGTGGTGCCTTTTTATCTGATAAGGGTGTCAACTTCAGAGACCTATCCCTCACAGGGTGAGCAAACTCCTCTCCTGCTCCTTTAAACCAGTCAGGATGATCATTCTGGGGGTAATCAAGTATATCTGGGGTTTCAATGGTCTTTTTGGATACATGTTCCCACATATTCTCGCACACAAGGTTTCCCACTATCTCACCCCTATTAATCCCTATAGGAGCAGAAGAGAACTTGAGCAGAAAACATCTCAGCTCATCTTCACAAGAGAGAAGGAGTAGTATTTTGAATTCTCTCTTTCTGCGGGGTACTACATAGATGGCTGAGCTGATGGAAAAGCTTATTTGTATATCCAGAGAGATTGGGATCATGTCTCTCCCTGCTACTAGATAATGTTAGGGAAACAGATGGTGATAGATATTATCTTCCACCACTTTCCTTTCAGGAGGAATCGCTTGTGGAGTAAAAGGATGAAAAGAACTCCCATCCCATTATATAGGTGAATTCAGCTGAGAGCTGATTAATTTCTTTCTAATGGGAAAATGATCTCTTAGTGGAGAGGAAGATTGTATCTGTTTCCTTATGGCCTAAATGTTTCAGGGGCTCAGTTTTAAGGGATGTTGTTCTCTAATCTGGTGTGGTATCCCACCCCTAACACCACATGTGATTCTGAGAGACACAGACTCAAAAGTAACCTTTATTATAAAACTTGATAGGGTTGGTGTAATGCCTAACTGGCCCTTACTCTAATGGGGTTGTTCCCTCAACTGATGCTTCCAAGGGCCGTCAATGGCCGTAAGTACAAATCCAAAGTCTGTCTGTGTCAATATGCTTGCCCGCACTCTTAAAACAAATGTGATGTTAGGTCTGCTAAAAGAAAAATGGTGGTTCAAAAAGAAATGCAAACCTAGAATAATTTCAGGTAGCCTTATTGTCAGGTTTATTTCTGCCAGTTTAAAAATAGTTCAATGCAAAAGGGATGCCCACAGGATCTTCCAGGTAGGGTTCTTGCAGCAGGACAATGCCGTTTACAATGTCTCCGGGTCTCCTGGGGTTCCCTTCCCAAAGCTCTGTCCCCTCTGGTTACCAAAAAAGAGAGTCACAGTTCCTTTTAGGGCTCTCAGGGATCCCTTCCCCAATTCTAGGCCTCTCGCTTTTCAACAATGTCTCTTCCATTTTCATGTTGGGCCTCTCAGGGTTCCTCTCCCCAATCTCTGGCCTCTCTGGCTCAAAACGATTCACACTTTATTGCGTTATAATTCTTTTGAGCTCCCTAGATTTCTCTTCCTGAATTCTTAGGCCCTTCTTAAATAAAGATTTACAGATCCTTTCATGCCTCTCAGGGTTCCCTTCACCAGGCCTCAGAATTTCTCCCTACGCCAATGTCTTTCACAGTTTCCTTTGGGCCTCTCAAGGTTCCCTTCGCCAAGCATAGACCCATCTTGTATCAAAAGGTTCTCTTCAAAGTTCACAAACACAAAACAACAAAAGTTCACCTTGTCAGGATGCACCTCTCATAGCACAGTTCCTTCTGGTGAGATTGCAATAGCCTTTCCATCACTTTGCAGGTTTTTGCTCCCACTTCACTCTCAGTGTAGCTCCTGCTTTTCCCACCTTTTATTAACTGGCGCTGTACACCTCCTTTAGTCAACACAGGGGCAGTATCAGAGACCTTCGAGAATGCAGGGATTTTGCTCCTTCCCATTCGCGACCACTCTGATACCTGGCCCCTCTCCTTACACTATTTATCTTCCTTATGGCAACTTTTTCCTCTCTGTGTCTCTTGCACACTTTCGTTTTTCACCTTTTGTCTTTCCGCGCCTTTAGCACACTTTTCTGCCACCTTCTGAACCCCCGTGCCATTTTCACACTTTTCTGCTTGGCCGTGCCTCTTGCATACGTTCTCTACCTTGCCCTGCCTCTAGCACTCTTTCTGCACCTTGCCATGCCTCTTGCACACTTCCTCTCTGTTTGCTTTGTGCGGCTGGCCCCTTTCTCACTTTTCCTTCTTTCCCTCGGGTTGCTCCCTTCCTCTCTTTTCTTTCTGTTCTTCACAACTCACAGTTTCTGATTTTTCTGCTTTTGTGCCGCTCACGCACCTTTGTTCTTTGCACACTTTCTCTCTGTTTTTCAATTATCATGCCGCTTGCACCTTCTGCTGCGACTGCTCCTGCTCCAGCTGCCTGCACACTACTGAGTTTCTCTCTCTCTCTCTCTCTCTCTCTCTCTCTCTCTCTCTCTCTCTCTCTTTCTCTCTGTCTCTCTCTCTCCCTCTCTCTCTCTCTCTTGAAACTCACGGAGTAGTGCGTCGCTGGCGGGAAGCTTACTTGGGCTGTGTGTTTGGAGGTCAGGGTCTCACCACCTTCCCCTCAGACACCCCGGGGAACTGCATACATTCCGGGGGAATATGCGCTGGCCTTGACTCAGCCAACAGGTCACAGCTTTCCCCAATCTGGTTCCATGGAGACACGGCTCCCTCACCGCACTGCAAAACCTTTGATACACCAGGTCAGCGTCCTGGCGTCCCGTTCTCCTTCAGGTCCTCCAGTGTCCTCTGGCTGCAGCCTCCTGTTCCCTGGTGTCCACAATAGATACAGCAACCCCAGCTCGCTGATTTACTCTGGCAGAACTCTACCTTTTATACTATAGTGGTAGAATGTAGGCCTCTCCATTCATCTTTGTCTTTCCATTAAGTTTCACACGGGTAATCTCTTAACTCTCGGTTGCCACTTCCTTGTCCCAGTGCAGGCTGGAAATGAGGAGGGTGAAACAGGACAAGACGGAAACTGATATTTATAGGCTGAAGAATCATAGGTTGATTAAAAGAGGAGAGAGGGGAATCCCTTAGCCCTGTTTGTATACAACTGGGGGGGGTTCCTCTTTTGTTAGGTTACTCCCTACCCCTGGTACCCTGCCATGAAAGTACTGGTCTTGACAGCACACCCTATGGTCTGAAATGGGGGAAGATAAATAGGTGTTGAGGTCAAAGCCATGCTTGTGTCTCATTTGACTCTCCTCACTGCCTGCTTCTGTTCTGGTATGATATTTTCACCTCCCTCTTGGATTAGGGGGAGTGGGACCTGCATATTTCCTCAAGGCTTCAGGGACTTCTTCCTCCTCAGCTATCGTCCTGTTGGGATATTGTGTCCCACCCATGGATACCCCACTCCTAAAACCCAAGGACCCTCCACCCAGGTGACCTTTCTTCACTTGTCCACCCCCAGGGTCTGGATCCAACAGTGATTGCCATCCCGTGACCACCTGAGAAGAGGATCCAGGGGAAACAGGAGTGAGAAAACCCTTAGGTTTCTCACACTGCTTGAAAAGAATTCTTGGTCACACTCCCCTACCCCTGAGCATGTTTGTGGCCAGAGCAAGCACATGAAGGTGCAGGAACTTCCACTTTTGTTTAAAGGCAAGGACACACCTAGTTGTGAAATAAACCTTATGTGACTTGAAGATAATTTGGAAGCAAAATAAAGTTGAGCAGTGCGCATGCTGTGACCAATTCGGCAGGTAAAAAAGCTATATGTACAAGCTCTCTGGGGCATGGATAGGTGGGACACCATGTAGACTGTGCTCTGCTTGCTCCAGCAAGTCAATGGGCCTCATTACGAGGTTGTAGGTAGCCATGGTGCTATAAGCACCATGGCTACCTCCTTACCGCGTTCCGGGTTCCCGAAATAGGGATTTACCGGGTCATTCTAACCTTGGAGGACCCAGTAAGTACCCATTCCGGGAACCATTCCCCATTCCCATTCGAGCTCCCATAGGGCTCAATGGGAATGGGGATGGAGCTAATAACGGTAACGCAATTTGCTGTACCGTTATTAGCTCTGAAGTCCCTTAACGGGTCCCATCCTTAACACCTGGTCAGACCAGGTGTTAAGGAAGGGGCCCGCTAAGGGACCTCGCAATAGGATGGTAAGGGATTACCGGCACTGTTGTCCTTACCGGTGCCGGTAATCCCTTACCATCTACCTCGTAATGAGGCCCAATGTTTCCAACAGGCCTATCCCTGGACTCCTACTTCAGTTCTACAACCGAACAGCAACAAAGGGTACTGGATCCTCTTTTATACAGGTCAGTGCAGTGACAGCGTTGATAAGCCCCTGAGTGCCCATGAAAGTGAAGGCTGCAGTTGAGTTTATGGCAGCAAGGGACCATCACACAGTGGAACATAGACCGCACTGAATGAGTGAATCCTTTCCTTTCAGACTGCAGTGGCAAGATGGGAAGCTACACTGAGAGTTGGGGGTGTTAGGGTGAAGGGGGGTTGCCTGCAAGGTGTCAGCTTTGTTGATCACCGGTTGCACCGCACTTCAATTCTTTGCTCCCTACCCTATGCCTCCACTCACCCGTGCACCAAGCCTAAGTCAGGTGTTCCAGCTCCCACTTACAGCCCAACTGGTTTCCCTTTAGCGGAGAAGCTGCATGGAGTCTGGATAAAGAGGGCCCTTGTCTTCTTGCATTGGTCTCCACTGCCTAATAAGCCTTATGCTCGGGACTCCATAATTATTTAACGTTTGCCTCAGTCACTTTCAATGGATCGGATCTGGAGAGCCGCCCCACAACTGATTGATGTGGACATCACCCTGCTTGATTCATATTTGGTCATTAACCTTGGAGGTCCCAGTGGGCAATCTTAAATGCTTTGAGGAAAATTGATTCTGTTTTGCTGAGTTTTCAATACTGATTATTACCTCAGGCAGCACATAGGTGTTCACTAACAGGCCTGGCCCACCACATATGATCAGATTTACCATCTCCATGCATTCTCGCCTATTAAGATTTCATCTACAGTCCATCCAGTGGTCCACTGCCAATACCAATGTCCTCTTTTGTTTGGGGGTTTGAATCCTGACAACTTGGCCCTCATTATGAGGTTGCTGGTAGGGCGCTGGTAATTCCGGCAGCCTACCGGTAACCTCGGCTTACTGTATCCTCCGCCCGATATCCAAGTAATACTGGGATATTAAAGGCAGTAGCAGAACGGTAAATTTCCATTCCCATGGGACTCCACAGGAATGGGAACACAGAAGCACTGGCAACGTTAGTAACAGTGCCAGTGCTTCAGTGATTTATTTGCCGGTAAGGGCCTGAACTACCAGCAAGTCAGGCCTGCCGGTAGTCCATAGCCCCTACCAGCAGACTCAGAGTGAGCCGGTATGGAAAAGGTGATGATATTTCCAGACCGGCTCACTCATAATGAGGACCAGTCAGGTCTCAACCTTCTCCCGATTCTTGACACATCATGAGCAAGAGCATGAGGACCAAATCATAGAGCCCCCTCAAATGGAGGGGGCCTTCTACAGCTTGTGAATGCACAAGAGAAAAGTAAAAAGTTAGAATATAAATACACAACAGTGGCCCAGGTTTAGGATGGACTGCTCCCGGAAGCAGAATTGAAAGCTCCAGCGTCACAAAATAACCTTCTGCTCACGTTGAGCGAAATCAAATGTGAGATTCAAGGTAGCATAAACAACTTTGCGCAGAAGGTAAGTACACATAAAGGATAACCAGGTCCTTACTACTGTAACAAAGAATCGAAGTGGTGGACGCCTCTGCATGTGAAAAAGGGTCTGAGTGGTCCGAACAATTTTCGAAGAACTAGAAGCCAAATGAATATTGCTCCAAATGAAACAGGAAGACACAGAGAAACAACATCCACATGCATGGCATACAGAAACAGGTACAAGAGGTAGATCTGAAATGTTTTGTGCAAGGCTTATATTCGACACAACCGTTTCTGTAACCCTCCACATCCACTAACAGGGAAATGGTATTGCAGAAACAAAAAAAGACCCAGGCACTCATTGGGTAAAATACCAAAGTGTAGCTTTTTGCATTTTTATTAACCAAATATATTACAAAGTCTGGTAACAGGTATACAACCTGGGCTATGGCGAATGAACCAGATAGTCATCCATGAAGATGAAAAATTATCCACGCGTTCCGTCCTTCACTCAGACTGGTGTAACCAATACAAAACAATGCTTCATTAATAAAGTTTTGAATTGTTCACTTCCTGTTCAACCTCTCATCATGTGACAACCTGGATGGCTAAACGGGTAAAATTACCTAAAAGTAATGCTATATTGGAGTGGCTTTTATATACAGCATCATATAATACGGTTATCCTTCTCATTGGGAACCCTGCTCCCACTTTCCCTCTCTCTCTACGGCTGCCCTGCTTGGGCCCTCTTCCTTCGCCTTCCTGTGAGGCAAACAACCTTGGTTGTCATCTTCCACTACACTCTCTCCTTCTCTTCTCACATCTCGGTAGTCGTCAAGAAGTGCCACTTCCAGTTTCACCTCCTCAAAGTTACTCTTCCCTTTCTCATCTTCCCCCAGAAGCTCATTGTCTCCAGAGCTCTGGTTCTCTCTAGGCTTGACTACTGCAACAGCCTCTTTCTCAATCTGCCTTCCTCTCCTCTGTGCCCTCTGCAACTAATCCAGAACAGGACTGCAAGACTTATCCTTTGCCTCAAGCCCATGGACCGCATCTCTCCAGCCCTGGAATCTCTCCATTGTCTCCCGGTGGCTGCAAGGATCAAGTTCAAGATCCTTTGCATTGTCCACAAGGCTTACTGGGGCCGTGGCCGGAACTACATCCAACGCTCTCTTCCTTAATACCTTCCTTCTCGAGCCCTTTGCTCAGCTACCTCCAACTCTCTAAGGGTCAGATGCTTCACCAGACAGAGTGGGTGGTCGGTCTCTCTCCTCTACAGGTGCCTCCCTCTGGAATGGCCTCCCTGCCCATCTGAAACTTGAGCCGGATCACCTGAAGTTCCGGAAGCAGCTCAAAACGTTCCTCTTCTCCTCTGCTTTCTCTCCCTCCCTCCCTCCTCTGCTGATCTACCCGACCGACCTGTCTGCTGCATTTACTGGCTGCTTGGCTACCCCCAGAGTCTCACTGAGTACCAGGGTCTCTCTTGATCAGTCACTCCTGCACTACCTCCCAGACTACCACACACTTAGGGGCTGTTACTGTAACCTCTACAGTCCCTTGCCTCCTTGCACTTACCCAGAGCCGCGATGCACTGGCTGCACTACACAGAGCATTGCTGCCATGTTCCCCTTCCCTCTCCACTTCACTTCCCCCCTGCCTCTTCTCCTTGCACTTCTCGTTCTTGCACTTGCACGATCTGAATGACACAAGGCCTAGTAAGATCTTTTGTCTTGTCCTCCACCTGTTTTTCCCCTCCCCTCTCTTGTCACGCCTAGAAACACTTGTGTACAGGCACGTTGCAAATGACGTATCATATCATATCATAAATTAAACAACTTACTGTTCATCATAACAAATGTGTAATTCCTATTACAATTCTACAAGTGTAAAAATGCAAAGATCTTGAGTGAACAATTCGCAGATGAGTCCTCTTTAATTTAGAAGCTCTTGTGCACGTGCAATAAGATAAAATGCTGGATCCTGACATAAACAAAAGTACAACAAGGATCACAACTATAAAAACAACACAGATGACAAAAACAAGCAATGCAAAGCAGCCACATGTGTCTACATTATATGAGAGCAAATGCCTTGATTAGTACCATTCTCGATAGCTGGGTTAACAGTGAATCACATTACAGCTTAGTTAATGCAAATGCACAAAATCACCAAGCTGTAAACAGTTGTTAGTAAAGTGCTATGTGCAATTAGCCCATTACAACCGAACCATTTACGAGGAGATAGTCTTTGCTTAAATAGTTATCAGATATATTATGCCAGTGCAAACATTCTTTTTGTAAGGACAAAACCCCCCCAACAACAACAGAAAGCTAGAAGTGATTAGTTTCAACAGAATACACATCCTATAGGTCTAATGTACAAAACTGCAAATGCACATTTCGCTAAATCACTCTCAGTAAATAATGGACAATTGTGCCAAATCCATTTCAATGTTGATCAGTAGTATCAAATTAGTCAGAAAAGACATGTAGCTCTTCGTCTCCATTAAGACCTTTAGGTTTCAATGTCTCTAATAAGATTATCAGTTTAGACACCAATTGTCACAGCTTTTATTCTTTGTTACCTTTCCTGAAATTTTCTTGGACTTGTGCTAGACCCACAAATCACATCCATTCCACAGCTTTATCATGTACTTCAGAAAAATGAAGAGTCAAAGGGTAGGTAATGTCTGCATTCTGAATTGCTCGAAAATGTTGAAGAATGCATAACTTAAATGGGCATATTGTAAAACCCACATTCCTCAAACCACAAGTACACTGACCACAACCCTGGTTAAACAAGTAATCTTGTGTTTAAAAATTCCTTTGAGATTTTGTTCTTTTTCTTTATTAGTTTGTTTACACTGGTATGATATTCCTCTTTCTCTATGCTGTTTGTCTTCTTATCCACTTTTTTGCTCTGCTCTTAAGGATCATCTACTCCATTCTTGACTTCATGAATTTGTATTGCTTTTAAATGTACTGTGATGTGATATGTGTACAAATCTTTGGGGTATAAAGCTCAATAAATACAAAATAAAATACAAAATCAAAAAAATAGCTCACAATCAAAAGAAAAGACCTCCTGAAATGTTTACTGGATCTGAATGTGGTGATCGCCATGCTTCTGGAGACACACCTCAGCGCCCAATGATTCTAGGCTGGTCCCGATTTCATGTTTGCCTAAAGTGGGGGGAAAAGTAGGAAAATCCATTTTAATTGGCATAAATAGCCCATGTGTTAACACATGATGCACAAAGACTCGACAGGACATGGCCTGCCGATAAAAGGTACTCTGTTTGGCCACCTTTTGACATTCATTTATGGACCCAAAGAGAAGCAGGATTTTATCCTTAATTTCCACCCCATAGCTGCTGCTTTTATGGCTACAGAGGTGATATTTGGTGGGGATCTTTACTTCTTCCTTGACATTAACATAGAGAAATCCTAACCCCCTACCACTACCGATTTTCAGAATGCTACTACATTCATTTTCATTTATCACACAGAGGCTTCTCCCAAATTGACATTATTCTTTTCAGCATTCTGGATCCCTTTTTGCAAGGCTAGAGTTTGTCCAAAAGGTGTTTTCTGATAATTCCAGGGTTTCAACCCTTCTGATAGTCAACTGCTTAATAGCTGTTTAAAACCCCCAATGGAGGGTACATGATCGAATCCTCATAAACCCAGATGTGCGGGCTATCATCTACACTGTTATCTCCAACTACTTTAAGGCGAGCTTAATCCTGAAATGCAGGCCGGGCACAGTAAAGCATAGTATGAAAGGAGTTCTTAGGAGTGACTTTATTAGCCAATATCCTGCCATTAGTCAAATCGAGATAAGAGCTGGGAACAAAGTTTGAAAAGAAGATTCAAGTCAAGGAACTACAACACAAATGTAAAAGATCCCTGAATCCCAATGGGAATTACCCCTGGCAAGGGCCCAATGTGAATTATGTGAGAATGATGAAGTAGCTCATTGCCTTTAGAACTCTAAAGAACCTACTGCGTTATGGGGACTATGCCCAATAGTTTTTTGGGTTATCAGCTTAAATTACTTAAAACTGGGAATTTTATTACGAGCTTAACCAACCAAGAGGGTAGCCTTCAGTATGGGTAGAAACACATATTTCTGTAAGATCATGGACGAGAAAGAAGCCCTTAAAACCTCCTGTCAAATAACATATATAGTGTCTGCCTCATTGCCTAAATTATATAACCAGCAACCTCTGGAATCGGAGGGACCGATCCTGAGGGAGGACGGTGAGGCAACATTGGCCTCCATATAGTTAATAAGGTGGCACACCCATATGGGTATGCTCCTCTTTTTTATATAACATTTAGGCCGTTCCATCTTACTGCACCCATGAGGACCATCTTTAATGCATTTCTCAACTCTGGTGTGCTAACCCTAACTATGACAGAATCATTTGTCTTGGGAGGATAGCTCAGGGGCAACATGCTCACCTTGGAAGCAAGACAACACGGAGCAATACAGGTCCGATCTCCGGGTCCGCGCTTATAAACCTCTGGGTATTAAGCGCGTTATAAATAACCTATCATATCATTCACTGCATTCATCTCACAACCTGGCAAGAATGCTTCTGAGTGTGTACATATTGCCCCGTAGCATTGCTAAGCATGGATGCTAAGATGTACTCAAAGATTGTATCCACCCATCCAATGATGATCCTCCCCTTCCTTGTTGGGACAGATAAAACAGGGTACATCTCTGAACAAAATGCAGCTCATGATATCAGACGGGACACTAAATTAATTGAAATCAGGTAGGTTTCTGGGTTGCCAATGGGGATCCTGTTCTTAGACACGAGTATGTCCTTTGGTAGGGTAAACTTGACTTACCTTTTTGAAGTTCTTAAGGCCTTTGGGTTCAGTCTGATTTCTCAAGCTTTCCATTTCCAGGTCAACAGCTCTTACACTGATTCCATACCTATCTCTAGGGCAGGGGTCTGCAACCTGTGGATCACCGGGCGTTTTTGAGTATGCCTCCCATGACCCCTCACCCTTGACTATGCTGGGTAGGGATGATGGTAAATTATAGTCCAAAAAATCTGGGGAGCCAATGTTTGCATACCCTTGCCCTAGCCCGAACAACCAGGGTCTCCCCTTGTCCACCTTAAAATGTGCTCTTTTGATGGAGCCGATCGCACGTAGATTCAAATTGAAAATGTTAGAGGAATCATAGGAAAGAACACTATTGCATGGCTCTTAATGTTGATGACATGTTAATTTCCATGAAACACTCTATGAACACTCTGCAGGATTTTTTGGAAGAGCTGAGACATTTGGATTTGCTTATGGATTCTCGATAAATGATTCCAAATGTATGGTGTTTAATGTCTCAGAATCACCTGTCACACTTTCCAACTCGAAAGGGCAATTTCCATTTTCTGGGGCTGATGAAGTTTAGATTAAAAAGGGGTCCACGTTCCTTCCTCCTCTGGCAACCTGTTTCCTCTGAATGTTCTTCCATTTTTCAGACTTATCACTTCAGATCTTGAGAAGTGGAACAATCAGGAGGTCTCTTGGCTGACGTGGATAGCTGCAGTTAAGATGGCGTTACACCCCGCAGCCACTCACTACAGCAAAGATTCATGTTTATTTGGGGCCAGAAGGCCCAAAGTCTTCCCCAGAGAATTCTCATGAATGGGGATGGGTTTCTAGGTGGCCATCGTGTTCCCTGT
The DNA here is from genome assembly GCF_040938575.1 of Ambystoma mexicanum. NCBI lineage: Eukaryota > Metazoa > Chordata > Amphibia > Caudata > Ambystomatidae > Ambystoma > Ambystoma mexicanum. Next base: position 994,402,104 of record NC_090934.1, on the reverse strand, counting down.
ATCAAGCATTACCTAACTGCAACCCAACTCCAGCCGGATCTCTCTGGTCCTCCTTGAAACGTGTGTATCTCCCAGTCCCTATCCCTTCAGTGAAACTCTCACATTTCCCCTTCGTGCAGTTCTTTCAATCTCTTCCTCTCCAACTATGAGGCTCACTCTTGCTCATTTCCCCTCTGGGCTTCTCCGTTCTTTCTCCCACACCAGGCTTCTCTCTGTCTTGTTTCCCCATGCTGGGGCTTCTTGATTTTTGCCCCACACAAGGTCTTCTCTGTGTTTCTCTCCCCACTCTGTGGCTCCTTGGGGGGCTTTCCTGTTTCTCCCACACACAGGGGTGTCTTTCTGTTTCTCGCCCCACTCTGTGCGTTCTCTCGGCTTCTCTCCTTTTGGTTTCTCTCCCCACTCTGGGGCTTCTCCATCTCACTCCCCACTCTGTGGTGTTCTCAGTCTCTCCCCACTATGGTGCTCTTCTCCTTCGTACTCCCCACTCTGTGGGGTTCTCAGTCTCTTAGTGCTCCAGGACTTGTGGCCTTCTCACTCCCCTTGTCTGGGGTATACTCCCTCCCCCTTGCACTTCTCCTCTCCCTTCCCCTTGCACTTGCACGATCTGAATGACACAAGGCCTAATAAGATCATTCGTTTTGTCCCCCTTTGTCTTCCCCTTCATTGTCTTGTCGCACCTAGAAACACTTATCTAGAAAAACTTACCTAGAAAAACTTAAACACTTACATCTACAGGCTTGTTATAAATGACTTATCATATCATATCATACTTCCTCTTTCTTCCCTCTGGATATTTTTTCCTCTTTCTCCCCACTCTGGGATTTTCCCAGTTTCTCTCCACTCTGAAGCTTTTCTCCTTCTTACTCTGCAGCTCTTTCCTCTGGCCTTGCTATCCGCCTCCTGTTCCTCTGAAGCCAGAGCATACATACATGTTTCTGACAAAGGATGCTCCCTGGGAGGGCAATGTAAGCGGCCTGCCTCTTGCCTTGCCTCAGAACCACTTGTGTGACTCCTCCACTGAACTCTGCTGTGGTGGGTGCTTCCTCTTGGTTCCGGCTTGCTCGGTGTGGGAGCCTGTGGGCAGTTCCTCCTCCGGGCTCTGCATCCACGGGCAGATGAACTCCATTCTAGCTTGCACTGCCACACCCCACGGTTCCAGTTTCTTGCCTCACAGGCCGCGGTTGCACTCTCCCAGTGCAGACCTCCGATTCCAAACCACGTTTGGTGTTCTGTCTCTCTGTTCCTTCTCTCTCAATGTGCTCTGCGGCGTAATTCAACTATGCTGGCTGCATGGATATGCCTTCCTGATTGGTTCCTCGCCTGATGTGACTTCAGGAGTCTGGTTTTTAGCTCTTTCCCTAAAAAGAATATAATGACGTTTGAGTCAGAAGCTGAGCCAGCCATTGTTAAATCGTTCTCACACATCATAATTCCAGCATACCCCATAATGGTGTTAGTCTAGGGAGGGGAGGGATGGTGAATGAGTCTCTCCCTGGGTTTCCCTGTGCCCTAAACGGGAGCCACCGCCAGAGGGATCCCGCTTACTGTGTCCCCTGGGGGATGTTAATCATAGTGAGCTCACCTCCCTAGTGCCAAAGGGGGTGGGTCCAGCTTGGGGAGAGGTGACGCGATCCTCGGATTCATCCCAGATGGGGTGCATAAACTATGGGTTGCTGGTTACTATGAATTCAATGAAATAATTAGATAGGGCATATTGTATGTGTTTTTTTATTTCTTTGTATGTAACGTGTGAAAGGTTTAAAATAAAACTGACACAATAAATTAATAAATAAATAAAAACTACGGGTTAATAAAGCAGTACTAGGTCATTTAACCCCAGTTTTTAACCATCTTGCTTTATCATCAGGTATATCTGGTGGGGCTTTGGGGGCCTGGGCAAGGCGTGGTCTAAAAACCTTACCTTAGCATTATAGCATTGTTATTATTATTAATATTATTATTATTATTATTATTATTATTATTATTATTATTATTATTATAGGCTGGACATTTCCCTCACTTTTTCAGAACACAAGGAAGCTTTTGTTATTGGGGAAGCAGGGGGCTTTGCTATGCTCATACCTCCTAACACTTACTTGACAATACCACCATTCTTGCTGCCAGGACTGGTGTGCTTCCCTCCCCCTTTAGAAATTACTATCTGTGGGGGGGGCGTGCCTCTGGGTATGATGAATGACAATGATAATTGGAGGCAAGTCTGGGCTAGAACACAAGCTCCTGGTGTAGAATAATTGGACCTACAAGGTCTGCTTCAGATGGCCCCTTCCCTTGGCTTGCCTTCACACATTCAACCCTTCTTATTCTCCTCGTTGTTGGAGGGAATGTATGGAAGTGGGTTATATGGCCCACATGTGGAGGTTCTGTAATGATCATTTTGTAAGGAAATTCTAGCCAGGATTAAAGAAATCATAGGCGTCTATTTATGCTACAACCTGGTAATTAAGGAGGAGGGCATTTACCCAGCATCGGGTCAATTGGAGTCCCTTGCTTCACTAATAATCCAGGAGGACCTATCCTCATTATGAGGTGGTATAAAGTTTGGGACCACATAGAAAAAGAGAAGATTGCTGCCTTACACATGATAACATACTCCCCTTCCATTGACTACTGCAAAGATAATGTTCAACGTACCATAGCCAGGATTGTCTAACAAGTGGGGCCTGAAGCTAGTGTAGTTGGGCCCACCACAGTGACATTAACATCTGTAAATGCCCACAAAGTGCTGCTGAGTGGGCATGTGCAGAGTTTGGGTGGGCTTTGCCTGCTCATGTCCCACCCTGCCTACTGCTCTGATGTTATGCAGCTTTACACTAATGTATTTCATGTATGAGGGCGAGAAATGTTATAAGCAGATCTTTGAATCGCTGTCTCTGCGTCACACCCGACCTGTGTCGATCTTTAGTTTATCACTTTACATTACAAAATCATAAAAAAGAATGTATTGGAAACAAAATCCCCTGCTCTCAGGTATGGGAGGACTAGGATGAAGAAGAAGGATTGTGGAGAAGGATTAGGGTAGACAAAGACGAGGAACTAGGACTAAGGCCAGGATAAGAGGCTAGGACGAGAGAATAGGTCTAGGGGGAGAAATAAAATGAGGGACTAGGACAAGACAGTGACTCAGACTTCATAAATTAGAGGGCTCTGCAGTTTCCGTTTGCTTACTTGTGCCTATGCTGAGACATGCTGGCAGAAGAAAGCATGGTAAGGGGCAGAAAACAAAAATGTACCTTTGTAGCCAAGGCATGCCAATAGTATTACATGGTTATATGCCAACCAAGAGTCTGCTTCTTAACACCTTTCTGTTGCTCTCTTCTCTGTAGCACCACCATGTGTATCAACATTCAATTGTCATTTGCCATGTCAACCTAATATTCTGCTTTTCAACAATCTTTCAAATCTCTCCCCTCTGTAGCATTATTTTGGCCACAAGATGGTGCTAAAGGAGCACCATCTATATTTATAAAATTGAAAATGTGTGGGTTTGTGGCTTGGCAAAGCGTTGTTCGTCATACAATTCCACACTGTTTCACCAATCTGCACCAATTGTTGCATAGTTACCTGTTAGGACCCTGCGGACAATACTGGCTACATGACATATGAACACCCCACCCTGTTCCCCGGATTTGAGCAAAAGTCAAAATTGATTTGTGGCTTGGCGAATCGTTGTTCCTTATACAATTCCACACTGTTTCGCCAATTTGCACGGAAGTTTGCATAGTTACCTGTTAAGACCCTGCAGACATTACTGGCTACATGACATATGGACACCCCACCCCTTTCCCTGTATTTCAGCAAAACTCTATATTTGTGTGTGGGTTTGTGGTTTGGCAAAGCGTTGTTCTTTATACAATTCCACACTGTTTCACCAATCTGCACCAAATTTGACATAGTTACCTATTAGGACCCTTTGGACATTACTGGTTACACAACATGTGGACACCCCATCTCTTTCCCCGGAATTGGAGCACAAGTCAAAATGTGTTTGTCTGTTTGTGGCTTGGTGAAGCGTTGTTCCTTATACAATTCCACACTGGTTCACCAATCTGCACTACATTCCGCATAGTCACCTGTTAGGACCCACCGGACATTACTGGCTACATGACATTTGAACACCCCACACCTTTCCCCGGATTTCAGCACCTCACACATGAGACGGTTGCCTGAAATCTGTGAAACATCAAGGTGGTCGCCCCAGAATGCACGGTTTCTGAGACATCTGCACGGCAATGCACCACAACAAACTGCACCATGCCAGGGTAAGGCAACAGGTGGGCAGAGAGCGCAGTAGGTCCCAGTATGGAGCAGCACTCCACCTCTCGCCTCCCTCAACGTTTGCTCCGGGGTATGTTAGCCAGCCACACACGCCCATTCTCAGTGCATTTTATAGTTCAGAGTGCAAAGCACATCAAGCAATAAGCAAATTGGAAGAGCGGCCTACAGGATCATTGATTTTCAACAGTTAAGGAGTGTGTTATCATGTTTCTCTCCATAGAACCCGTTCGGAGAACGGGTACTTTTTGTTAGTATACTCTAAAACTAAAAATCCCAATCTAGATACATGGAGTGGAGGGAGGGACTCTGAAAAACGTTTAACGGTGGAGCACAACATGTCCAGTGGGACCAATGTGTCCCTTCAGGACATTATTCATGGTCCTCCAAGTCACGTGAGTTTAATGATGAAGTGTCTGGCCTCGAGGAAGTCATTCATGAACTCTGTCATATCAGATGTGTGAGGCCTTTGTGGTGCAGTTTTTGTCTTTTCACAATGATACGCAGTTTTTCTCAGTTTAAAAACATATCAGTCCCATTATACAAATAAATAAAGTGGTAACGCCATTAACTGGCTATTTATCACGCGCTAGAGCAGAAAGTTAATTCCAAATTCAGCACTGATGAATAGCGTATTGAGGTAACTGTATATAACTTTTGAAAGATTTTGATTGATGTATTTATACGTATGTATTCTATTAGTTCTGCTGTTTAGTTATTGCTTTATATGCAATATGTGATTTTAAGGCAATTTTACTGCTGAAATAAATCTGTTTTGACTGACTGACTTAATAACAAGTACACCTTAATACCCATTTTTTTAAAACTCCAATTCTCTCACTGTGCTCATTCCTGTGGATAGCTCAGCCCACAGTATGGGACTTATGTGGCGCTTTCGGCCCTCCAGCAAACCATATTGGGCACCCCTGCTCGATTTGAGGCAATTAGAAAACACCGCCATCTTTAGGCAGAATTCTACAGCTCTACAACCGGAAGTCACATTTTCTCTACAAATGTCTCCAAATTCCTGGCTGCTGTTTCATGGAGGCTCTGCGTGTTTCTCCTGCACCTGCTGATTCAGCTCACCCATTTTGGATGTTCTCGGTTGTCGCTGTCAGTTCCCGCATATTGCACACCCAAATCACCCTCACTCGCTCAACCACGAGGCAGTGGAGAATTCTGAGTTCCGCAGGCACACGCCACGTCCGCTCACACCACTGAGCGAACAATCTGTTCCACTATTCCCAGACCGTGTACCCTGTGTCCATACTCCTCACTCTAACCTCTGAGACCGTCGCCCGCGGGCCGTCCACCAGATTCAGAACTTCATGTTCCCATTGTCATTCCCTTGTCTCTCTCCAGGCAATTTTTTGTTTGGATTTGCTTCGGTTTCTATTTTGCAGAAAATCCCCATCCTGTGAATAATTCACACCGCTGCTCCCAGGAGACTAGTTTTAATTATAACTCCGGCGATCAGATGTTAATGAAGTCTCGGAAATGGAGCCCTCCCCGCGGTGAAGCAAGTGATAATTACAGCCTGCTCCCGCTAATTATATTTCCAAATGATCCGTATTCTAGGTAACACTAGAAGATGGCTTTGTAATCGAAGGAGAAGAACCGTAGAAAGCAAATTTAGGAAACATATGGACCCAACTAAGAGCGATGAGATCATCATATCCTTAAATGGAGAGAAATGATACACGGTAACATACAGCAACAAATTCAAGAGCCGACCCTTGAGTACAGCTATACAGCATAAAATCACACTCTTCCGTTAGAAACAGGTGACGGATAGGAGATTGCACCCTGAAGACAGTCGCCTCCAATTGAAGACCTTGTCAGGAAGCCCCTGCCCACCCGCTGCATCCACCGCTGAAGACGCACGAAGAAATTCAGCCTGAGGGGCTGAGATTTTCTTGTGGATCCATAGGCCTGATCCAAAGGGCGTGTTGTGGAGGGAGTAAGGGATAACGGTATCAGGTAATATTATCCCCACCAATAATATCGACAGATATATGGCCGTCGGGACTGGCCATAGGCGGTATTATTAGTGGGGATGCTTTTTGGGGTAAATGGGAGCGGGGGTTGCAGGGGTGTCCCCGCTCCATTTAAAATAATATGGGGGTACAGGGGGTGCCCCCGCAGGCTTAATGAGTTAATATCGCCATAAAAATATGGCACCATTCTTGTATGGCAATATTTTTGCAGGGATATTAACACATGGAACCGGCAAAACGACATTGTGTAGCACAATATATACACGCATAGCAATTGTTCATTACATATATGCATTTGGGGGTGATAAAGAGCTACAAATTGGCATGGGATTTAAAATGCAGAAATTGAAGAACACATTATTATATCAGAAGCTTAAACGTTATGAGGAACGTACCACTTTAGAGGAGAAAACCTGTGTTTGCCTGCCACCAAGAGGGTGTTACAGCCAATGGGAGATAGAAGGCTTTAAAACATGGGCCAACGCAAAGTCCCTGCCCCGGGCGTGGTTAAGTCTCAGGGCACTTCCCAGAGCATGCCTATCCTGTATTTTCTTAGCAGTTCCTAGATTGTTCATAGCTATAGTAGACAGTCAATATTAGACCTTAATCCTTAGTACCTCGGTGGTTTGGTACACTCAAGGGGGTCAAACCATGGTAGGCAAGCAAAATAAGAGTTTGCCCTATTCTAAGGAAGCTGATGCTACCAGGTACCTCATCTAGAACCACCGCAGCCACAGCGATAAATGCATCCCTTGGCTCAATGGCACCCCCATCAACTACCTGAACAGTCATCGACGATACTCTTCTAGACACTAACAAAAGCATTCACAGCTGACCTCATGCGTACCCGAACCACTCACAGAGCTTCACTAGCTCCCCGACACCCACATTCTCAGCAACACACTGTTCAGTAAAGAAGTCTACTCTTGGTGGAGCAAATGATTTGTGCATAAGCCTCTTAATGCCCTTTATGGCCACCATGGTCCCACCAAAGGCTCCATGCCTGAGACTCCAGTGAGGAGAAGCTGGTTGAGAGTTCATTCCCCAGGAGCCCCAGCTGTGTGGCCAGATGCCCCAAGGCGCATCGGGTTGACGGAACCAGGGCTGCAGGACTCCATGCAGTGTTTGAAGGAGAGCAGAACATCTCCGTTAACATTGCCCACTCTGATGGTAGATTGCCAAACGTGCACGCCTTCCCATTGCCGTAGCAAATCTACACAATCTCCTTCTACAGCATGTTAGCTGTCACCTAGCAAACACACTTTTCAGCACTATGCACAATCTCCACACCAGCCTCATAAATGTTGCATGGTACACACGTGCAACATGTCACAAATGCTGATATCAACATTAATACCACTCTTTGTAGATTAAGCAGAGTTAACGGTTAAAAAGGAGCCAACTTGGCTGCATGCAACTTCCTCCAGTTGATACAAAGACACTGCCTGCTACACAAATAAGGAATAATATTATATTAAGGTCATTACCCCTTCGCACACATCTAATTTCAGTCCATGAATTCATTTTGCATTTCAGTTATTCTTCTCTCCTCTTACTAAAGCCCGCGGGCAGATACCTAGTCATCATTTCTACTTTTCCCAAAACATTTTTTTCCCTCACTGGGAATTTATTCCCAGCTCCCATCAGCTCCCAAGCAAGGATGTTATGCCTCACACTCTTGTCTACCTGAAGTTCATTAACTTACCTCTACAAAGTAAGAGTATGCTGGCTGGAGCCGTTGGTTTGTTAGTCCAAAAACATCTGGCAATCCAAAGGTTACATGCCCCTGCTCTTCCTTGTGTGCAAAACGTCATATATTCACAACCTTCGGACTCTGTATGCACCCAGCTTGCATCAAAAGAATAAGGAGAAATGCTGGAGCCACTCCTTCATGTTAGAAACATGTTTCCAGTACTAAAAGGAGCAGGTAGACTATACAGTAAGTTAGCCAAACAATAGCAGCAACCCCAAAGGGGACAGAAACAGACTTGGAAGCCACTACAAGGGATTGTTACCACAGACAGACGGGGGGTAAGTCCCAAGCCCAAGTGGTTTACCTATCTTTTCCTTAATCTCTTGTATGGTAAACCCTTGCAGAGGTTTCTTGCAAGATCAATATTTCACCAACAAGCCAGATGGAACCACAGTTTTGATAAACACACCCAAACATCACTCTGGAATAACCACTGTGTGCATGAGTCGCAGATTCAGACAGCAGACTCACTCGGAAGGAAGTACTGACTGGTGTGGCTCTGCTCAGCCGAAGATGTCAAAAGATTTGTTGTGATTAGACATTGGTGGCAACTGAATTTGGGGAGAATGATTCAGTTCTGTCATCAACACCTGTTTGTCTCCACCCCTGTGCATTGTGTCAGATCCTGAAGGTTCAAGCAAGTCTTTAACAATCCTTCTCTCAGACTGTGAAAGGAACCAGTAGCAGAAGCTTAACTATGTGCTCTAGCCTATGCTGCTAGTGATTGATACCATGGCTAGCTTTCGAGTTAGGCCTAGTAAACACCTCAGTAGACTCCCTGGTATATAGTGTAGGGGTGGACCTCCAATCACCTGAATCCAGAGTAGGCCCACCTCTCAAGAAGCAAGTGCACGTTTGTCTGTAAAGCAAGTTTATTGTACAAACGGCCGGGAGGAACCAGATGACCCTGTAGAGTCAAACTAACCCGAGTCTCCCTGAACCACACACACATTTCCCATTGTATACATTTTGCAACAGTTAAAACACTCCAATGTGTTTATTACAAATCATCTCCTATGCATGATTGGTCAAACCTATACAAAGAGATGTAATCTCCTTCCATTTCCACATTCTCATTGGACACATGTATTTAACTACCATGCATTAGGACTAATTTTCTATACTATTGTCTGGGAGACAGATGTATAGAAGGCCAACCAATATTGTGACAGGGACAACTCTGGGAGCTGTAGCCAAACCAGTTCAAGATAGCAGTGACGAGAGGTCTAGGCTAATTCTCAAGAGGTGGTGAGCTTGTAAAATGTCCACAATAAGTGCACACAGTGGGAGTCACAAATTACATTTAGACAGTATGTATGAAAAAACAGTTATTTATTTATGGCCAAACAACACTGAAAAATTACTACTAACAGGTAGAAGTATCACACAACACTAATAATAGAATACATATATAAAGTCACTGCAGCAGGGCATAAAACAGATCAAATCCCTGTAAAGGAAAGTATAGATTTGTTCATGCACTAGAGGTCCACAGAGAATTAACCCTAACTTTAAAAATTCTTCTCTAGGTTGTCTGTGGCCTTATGCCAAAAGTTCAGGAAAAGTTCCAACACAGATTGTAATGCTGGAAAAACATGAAGGTATGGTCTCTGGGGTCCAGTGAATGAGTCCAATGATTAGAGGACAAGTTATGCTAACTAACAAAAGTGACCCCAACTTTTGGAAGGCTTGTAAAAGTTTTAGAACAGTTAGCAAAATCGTTAAAGAGAGTTTGGGGGCAGAGAACCACTGTAACTCACCCCCCATACTCCAATTCTTCACAGAACTTGGCAGGTTAGTGGAAGAAGTTCCAAGATCACTTTTCCTGTCATCAGCCTCAGTACTTGATTTGCAGGAGTTGCAGGTTCGAGCAGATCTCCGGTCAGTGTCTTTGGCTGGTGCAAGGACTCTTAGTGGCAGAATGCAGAAAAACATGATGCAGGACCCCATTCAGGACTGTACTTGACTCAGCTAAGCTGTTTCAGATGGTGGTCACTGCAGCACGGTGACGCAAAGGGACTCACGTGTTGTGGTCACACTTTCCCTCCTATCACGGGTCACCTTGATGCTAGGCCTCTGATATTTTGCTGAGGTAGGCCTTGTAGGACAAGCTTAGGATCCCCCAAATTCCAGGCCTCAACACAGAACAGTTACATTGGCAGCACAGTAGCCCAAACTCAGAGCTGGTCAGCCACAGGGCAGTCCGGGGGCACTTTAGAAGGCTCTTCTTAGCAGGGCACCCAGCAGACTTCAGGGATGGATGTTACCTCCACTCCACGGGTCGCAGCACCTTCGCAGGACTGCTGAATATAGACAGCAAGACAGGGTTGTTCCAGGACAGCAGAAGATGTTGGTCGCCAGGCCTCCTTCAGATGGGTCTCTGGTCTTCTCACAGGTCTCACAGCTGCACAGAAGTCTTGGCTCCTTCAGGTTTCTCCAGGATCTCTCCAGAGTGGGTGCAGGGGTCCTCTTCTTACCCCAAAAGCCAGGTAAAACAAGAAAATTGCAACTAGCCAATAGCAGAACTAGCCCTACACACACCCCAGCAGTGGGCTAATCAGGACTACTGGTGGGAACAGTCATGCATAACACTCAGACACACTGAAAACAGTTTGTGGATTGGGACCAGACAGTCCCAGTTCACATTCTGCTGGCAAACACACATAGCCCATCCAGTAGCCCACCAAAAGCTTCTACTTTCCTGAGCACTGGAAGTCCATACAAGGATTTTCCTGGCCTCACAGGCCAGGAAGAAGGTTAAAAAACAAGATGGCCAAAGGACAAGTGAAAAACCTTGTTCCATATTTGGTCAGTAGCCACAGTTAATAGCGAAACTCGGTAAACGCAGTAAGCCTAAAACAAAAAGCACCAAAAAACGGTAGAAAAAAATCACTGCTGCCACCAGCTTGTCCATTTAGCACACATAGAGTAACCAAAAATCCTCTGAGTGTTAGTCTAGGGTAAAAACAAAAGTGTACCCCATTGTACTGCATTGTAAAATGCATTGTACAATGATAAAAAGTTACCACAAGTGATAACAAGCTACTAAAAGTAGAAACTAAGTAACAAGACTAAGGGAAACAATGTTTCCCAGTACTGACAGCCTGAAGGACATGTCAGTTTCCCCATAACAGATGAGCAAAAGACAATGTAGTGAAGCTTATGACTTCTTGCACTGTAAAATGTACAGGTCAGGATAAAAAATAAAAGCAAAAGGTTTGGGGGTCCATTAAAAGGGAAGGAAAGGTACAGCAAAGAGAAATATTTCCTGACGCCATGCCTTTTCAACATATCTTTGCATCATCTCATATTTACAGCACACCCCTTTTTAAGATTTGTCCATGGTAGGTCATGATGACATCAAATAGTTACACATTTAAACACAAGCCTAATTAATTACATGTTTCATCTGGCCTGTGACCTTCTAACCCTGGACATGATGCACATGGTTGCAAGGACATTTCAACAATATGCAGAGGGTGGAAATAAACAAGTTTCCTTTGAACTAGGGAAAAATATGTTACCCACCCAGACTTATTGGGGTCCTTGTTTAACTTTAATCTAAATGACTACAAATTCAACACCCATGGCCTCTGGACACAACCTAAGAAAATGAGCAAAACCCATAAAGTATTTGTCAACTCTGCACTTAGGTGTCCCTTCGCCCCAGGTTTATTACTCAGCCCCAAATAGATGCCTGGACTCCCATGGACAATGAAGAACATGCTCCAATGTACTTAAAAAGATTGCATCTCCTTTCCACAATAGTGCTAAGTCATACAAACCCTGAGCCTGACTGTGGCTGACCATTTGATATTGTCACAGCTGCTCACTGCCCTTCAACCACCTTCCACCTTGCTAAACCAGTCTTCCCAGTCACACAGAGTTCCCTTCACAAACCGTGGTTGCAGGGCCTGGCCAAACTTATGAAAGAGCACATGGCATACATATTTGTACATTCTTCATGTACCCTGAGCTGTCCCAAGCATATGTCCCTTAAGACCCTCATGTATGTGTGTCGATTCATGCTTGCTTAAAACTACTGTATCATCTTTACAGTGGTTTCTTCATTGTGAATCTCCTTACTTGCATGCACATGTAGAGCTCATCACTGCTCAACTTCCAGGTGCTTACATGGCACACCATACCTATATTATGTTTATATTTCATCTGCAGTTTTAACATTTATCTTGCTGCGCATGTGTGAATCTAAAATGGATCAACTTTAACACTAAGTAACACTAAAAGTAACACATATCCAATTCCGAATAACAACATCTAAATACATGTTAAATCATAACATCGCCTCAACATTGCCGTCCCCCCAGTCACCAATATGGCACGGGGAACATGAACCCCTCTTTCTCAATGGGACCTTTATGAACCACCCCAACATTACCCCTTTTGTTAATACATTAACTAACAAACCAATGTATAGTTCTTTCAAACCATCTTCTCAGGGAAAAACCCTACAATCATCTCTTAAATTGATCTCACTATGGGCATACTCCTCTGCTGAACAAACCCAATTCATCTCCCCACCATTTCTGCAATCTACCCGCTGCTCCGCACAATCATGCCAATTTGGTAGAGGACACAAGACAACTTCAGTCTGTGATATGAAATGGTAGTGGTTCCAGCTTTGGACAAGACTGCAGTCATCATGGCAGCTTTCGTTACCTGAGCATAAAAGCATCAAACTAGCATTTTAAAGGAACAAAAGATAACAAGAAAAAAGAAAAAAATTGGCTTTAAGATCTTGACAGCAGGTCTCATTCAAGACAGTACCAAAGAAAAAAGAGACTTCAGCCAAGGGTCATTTGTGATTCCTGACCACCCCAATTGTCTGAGTTAAAGTTCCATTCTCTGAATCATTGGGAGGCACAAATGTGTAGCAATAACTCCCAATCTTCTGGCACCCCACCCCACCTCCGTAGCTGTTAGGAGGTCAAGGATGTATATATTCTGCAAGGTCGATGAGCCTCAGGGCCCGTAGTTCTTCTTTGATTGGCCTGAAAGCTGCCACACGGGAATTTACAAAAAACAAAAAGTTTATACCGGGTCACCTGGAGCCACATCGCAATTACAGCAGTTTGAACACTAGGGGCCAGAAAAGAGCTAACAAAAATGTTTCAGTCCGGCTGAACAGGCGATACTGCCCGTAATGTCCATCAGAGCTTTTGAAGATGTTATTGAGATATTTCGACCGCTTGGTCTGTCACAATGGTTCTTCCTTGCCATGATCAGGAAAAGTGATTGAATTGTTCATATATGATGACACAGGGGACGCAAGGGGCATAGGGGACAAAGGGAGCACAAATGTTGTTTTGTGCGTTGAGCAGGCCAGTATTAGATGTTCTTCAGGAATAACAAGGACAGGCACATGAAGTGTAGTGAGACTGCACACACCTTGCCCAGGCTGGAGGAAATTGTTATAACTGTATTGTCCACAAGACCAAAACACATCAAGAATGGCTGCTGCACTTCCAGCCAGATCAGCGATGTGATGCGAAGAGTGCGGCTGCAGTTCCCATTTGTGCAAGTAGGCACTGTGCCATTGCGATTAAAACACAGAGAAAAATGTGTGAGTAGCTGAATCTTAACAGGTTTCTCTGGCTCCTTGGGCCATGTCAGATAGTTTCAATACTTCTGCCATACATTTCCACACTCTTGGTTTATTTGTGCCACCCCTTCTTCTGAGAATCCTCTCATCCCTCTAGCTCTGCAACTCTTCGGCCCTTGATCCCATCGGTTGTTTATTATAATGGACCCTTTTAAATTCAACTGGACTCTCTGCATACAACGCACATTCTTCTGCTCTTTATGATCTGTGGCTGAACATTTGTATTCAACGAGAACAATAAATGCTGTGACTGATTGCCCTTGAAACTGCCCTTGGACCCTGCAAAAAGCTAGGTGTACTAGACACAGTGCCTCTGCCAGCTCTATCTCATCTGGGATAAACACCCTAAGGATACCAGAAGCATGGGCGATGAGAGAGCAGATGTAGAAAAATTCTACAGATCGTTCTCTCCCCACTCTCCTCACATGGCTGTACCATATATTATCTGTTGCAAAACCATGTGTATCCATTATTGAATTTTAATTTGCATCATCCATGTCCATAACGTCAGAATCAGTACTTCTTAGTGACTTCAATGATAGTGATTAAATTCTACAATACTAGATACATTCAAGCCATTGACATCCATACTGTTTGCCATATTGGAACACAATAACAGGAATAATGTTAAATTCAAATTTTGCCTTTAGTCTTAAAATTCTGTTACTGGTCTACGTTCTCTCCCACCTTTTCTACTGGAATGAACTACAAATCCTTAGGGGGCATATTTAGCTTTCAGTCTGCTCCTGCTCCCGTGCCCATGGAGAGTTGCCAGTATCTCTTTGCACGTCACTGAGGTGGGCCCAGCTCTTGCTGCCCTCTATCTTCACAACAGACGGAATTGCGAAAATCACGTGGTATGGCCCATGGAAGCGCCACTCATTCCAGCATCTGACGAAGGTGCGGATGTAGATCAAGTCCCCGGGGAGCAATTGTGGCTGGTGTAGATCATCAGATTCTTTGCCACTTTCTCCTGTATACTGCTGATGAGATGGCACAACCTGTGAAGATATAGGTCTAACACAAGATACTCCCTAAACTCCTCACCCAGGACCTCTGCAAATCTGTGTGCATATAATAATGTGCATGTGGGTGAGAGTGGAATTTGTAGCCTATGCCCATTCGCAATCGCATGATGACTAATGTGGTGGTCTTTCCATGGCTGATTTCTCAAATTCAGTTGGGAAATTGGTAGCCAATAGTGCCAACTCTTTTTCAAATCATGGTACATCTTTGACAACCACATTTTAAGAACACCATTTAGCCTGTCCACTATATCGTTGGCCTCGGTACACCAAACACAACTTGTGCTTGATCCCCAAGAGTGAAGTAATTTCTGTGAACAAGGCATTAAAGAAGTGGGTCCCATTTTCAGACCTCTGGACCTCAGAAATTCCCCACTGTGCAGGAGCGGCCAACCTCAAGCCATCAGGAAAATGGGCAAACAACAACTTTCACGTAATTAAATTATTGCATCTCTAAACCATATCTTTTAAATCAATATGGAGTTCCCAAAATGACACAGAGGGCCTCAGCAAAACTCCCCTTACTGACCTCATGGTGTTTCCAGGATTGAATTCCCTACAAACTATGCACTTCCCTACAAATCAACTTACCTATTTGTGGAGGTTTCATACAAACCATTCCTCCTGGAGCTCTGCTGCAATTTGTTGCAGAGAAATGTGTGATGGGTAGTGTAGTTGCTCTAGAGCCACAGGAAGCTGCTATACAGGAATTACTACCTTCCCCATAAGCTCCTTTTTCCACAGAAATCTGTGGGTGAGAGGGCACGTGCCCTCTTTGCCCAGACCTCCTTTTCATCCTCAGTTGCTCTCTCCATAATTGAAGCAAAGGGACAACAGTGTACGGGGCTGTCAACTGTACCTGCTGGGACACAGTTTCCATTTTCAGGGAATCTGTAAATTGCAAATATGCTGCATCATTTCCAAGTGCTATGGGGTTAGTACGATTGCTGTGTGCAGCGCATTTAACAACCCCTGCCTCTGTGGACAGTGTTAGTGCTTCAATTAAACTGGATAGTAGCACAGAATGCTGGACAGGCCTACCATGAGATCTCCTAAGCACTCTTCTCTGCCACCTTGACAAGCCTGAATGTACAGTGGAGGTTACATGCGCAGTGTCAGAATAAATAGTGGCTGCCTTCACCTTACTAATTTCTAGCGCCACGATAAGTGCCACTAGTTCCGCCGCTTGCACAGAGTAATGTCAAGGCAACTGTTTCTTCATTCTGACCTGGTGTTCCCCATCCACAAGGCCCCCAATGGCTGCAACCATATGCCTCACACCAGTGTCCTGATTAATTGTCGAGGACACATCGACAAAAAGTACCTCACCTCCCTCCAAGACATCCTCCTTAACATTCGTCTTCTCTTCCTCTTCTCCCTCATAAGTCGCACATTCATGGGCAATGTCATCAGGTTTCCCTGGTTTTGCTACAAATGTCACAGGATTGACTAGGTGACACTGTACAGATGTATGGATGCATTTGATAGGATCACCTCATACCCAGAGACTCTCAGGGGCGTCAAAATTGACTTGGACATTTCCATCAGACAACACATGGTAATGGTTGAAGACCTTTGAAAGGCAAAAGCTACTGCTGCTAAAGCTTGTTCACAAGGAGACTGTCATTGCATCACAGGACCTAGGAGTTCGCTATAGTATGCTAAAAAGATTTATGGCCTAGTGATGTTTGCTGAGCCAGGACCACTGCCATTACTTGTCCATTCAAATTAGAAAATAGATAAAATGCTTTCTTGTAATCCGGGATTGCCAATGCCGGACCATTGCTGATAAGTTCCCAAAAGCATGTCACCATTTCTTCAGACCATTCTATAGGACCATTCCCCTTTTGCACTCCCTTAAGTCCCTGTAGTAAGGGTCTCATGTAAGTAGAGTAGTCAAAGATACACGATCTACAATAGTTACAGAATACCCAAAACCTGCTGCATTTGTTTCACTGTGACAGGCTGGGACATATTCTGGACTGCCGTGGCTCTCGCTGGCATTACTTTGCTTCCTCTGGGCAATATCACTTGCCACAAATATACTACCTTTGTCTGGCAGTATTGTAATTTTTCTGTGTCCACTTTCTACACTTGGAGATTCACAGTACCCCTGGGGCAAACTTGTGTGCTCGAATCTCTGACCACAATATTTGAACGCCGTGAGGTACTAAGAATCAGGGTGTAAGGGGACTGAGAAAAATGTATTATTTAAATCAATCACTGTGAAGTCGGTCAATCCAGTAGGGATATTACAGAGAATGGTAGCAGGATTTGGTACCATTGCGAACTCTGCCTTAACAATGTTAGTGAGAGGGCCAAATCCTGGACCATCCTCCAGCTGGACCCCTTTGCTTTCTTCACAGGGTAGATGGGTGTGTTAGATGGGGACACAGGAAGTTGTATTAGGCCTTGCTTTAACAACACCATAATGGTCTCATTAATCCCTTCATCATCCTCTCTAGCCATGGGGCACTGCCTAACCCATGGTAGTATTGCACCAGGTTTCAATTTTATCTGCACTGCTCCAGCACTCTTCAAGAGCCACACATCCTGAGGATTGCTGGTCCATAAATGGTCCAACACTTTCTCCAAATCTTCCTTCCAATATGGCGATGTATTTCTAACGATGAGCATGGTCTGTGGTACTTTCCTTTTCTCTATCGCTATCTGGCAAGGCAACCCAATTTCAAAAACCATCTCTCCTGTGTCTTCTGTGTCTTTGAACAATTATTCATCAGACACCTCTCTTAACGATAAGGTCAGATTGATGCACAAAACTATGCGCCACTCTCTGCCTTCCTCATTAGTGCCTGAGAGAACCACCCTGTCCTTCGCGCTGACGACTGCTTCTAGGAGCAGGCCAAAAATGTATTCATTCGGTACCCTCCATGTCTGATCTCTGATTCCTGGGACCCAACTCAACACAAACATTACTCCAAAAAAACAATAAAGCTAAGTGTACAGGTTCCCCCCCCTTATCACACTATCACTACAAGATGCATGCAAAAGCGCTGCTTCTCTTACTGGATACAAACCTGGAGTCAGACATACTATACCTTCCCCCATGAAGGCAATCGACATGTGAAGTTGGCTAAGAAGATCTCTGCCCAAGAGATTCGCCCAGGTATCTGTGTTATACAACAAGGGAGCAGATACAATGTATGTAAGTACCTTAATATATAGATCCTCGGTGTATGAACTGACAGGACATCCCTGAAGAATCCATGTGTGCCCAATGTTTTGCCTGACAAGGGGAACTCACCATCCTCGATGCAAGATGTTGTAATCTCTGTATCGACCATAAATGAAATGTTCTATCACCTACCTGTACACCTATCCGGGGTTCCTCTTCCAGATCAGCAGTAACAGACAGGACTGGACACATCAGAGATCCCCGTGGGCTGTCCAAATCCGGGAACATATAAGCACCGGGGAGTGGGAAATAATTCTCTCTCAAAACAGTTGCTCCAGTGTAGTGAGTGACCGTTCCTTGGGCTAAAGGATATTTCTCCCTTGTCTGTACCGGCGCCTGTGTTGGCATGGTCAGATGAAATGCATAGGTCTGTGCAGCCTCAGGAGATGGGTTCTGTTCAACCAGTACCTGCTGTGATTGCACAGAACCTGGAGCATATGGCAGGGTCAGGGTTTGCATTTGCTGGGCACCTACATTGAAATACTGCAGCCTGCACTGACAATCTCGTGCCATGTGTCCCAACTTTCCACACAACCAACATTGGATCCCATACAACCATCCATAGTTATTTCCCATCAGCCTGTTAAACTGAGGCCCCATTCCTCTGAACCTGCCAAATGACCCATTTTCTCATGAAAATCCTTACCTACCCCTCACAAAACCTGTCATTTGCCTTTGACTGTAAGCATACCGGACCATCCAACCTTGTGTCATACCAGATTCACTATGTACCTGTTTGCCCAATTGACCCTGCGGTTGTCATGATGCATACCCCCAGGCATCCAGACCACGTCCATCAGCCCCGGGAGCAGGCATCATGTTGCCTTGAGAAAACCCAGCAACCCCTGTTAGGGGCTGTCTGGGTTCAGTCCTGGCACCTATGGCGCCAGGCTCATATGGGACATCAGTCCTGGCGCCATAGGCGCGAGGCTCATAGGTGCACACTTACCTGATGCAGACCATGCTGCAAGAAGATCCAAACCCATGTGAGGCCTGGAAGGGACTACTTTACCTTAGGGACTATTTTGTTACTCGGGTGTGGTCGGGGAGGAATACCTACCTGGGACTACTTTGGAGGCTATTAAACCACGCCCGAAGAGCAGCACACACTTCACGTTATTCTGCATCCAGCAGCGTAACGTTCACCGTGCCAGCAGCAGCATCCAGCCTTCTGCTACGCACGCCTCGAACCTGGAGCACCTAGAAAGAAGGAAAGAAGCAAAGGTTAGAACAAGAGTATTACCTGATTTCTTACCTGATTCTGGATTCATCGCATCTTCAAACCAGAGGAAAGACTTTGTTTTTAAACGCGTCGCATCTCAGGAGCAGCGCTGCGCCATACTCACCATTCCACACAGCATTTCTTCGATCCGGCGCTGTCTCCATCTTTACATCGCCGAATCCCGGCACCTAAGGGGGACAAGGAACAACAAGTTGAGCAGAGAGAACAGATAGAGACAATCTCTTTAGCCGTCATATGCTTACCTGATTTTACCGCCGTAGGTATTATTCATCAGCACGCCACATCTTCTTATGCCGCACCTGTAAGAAGAGGAGAAAGCAGCAAGTTTAACCCTTGGCATTATTTACCGGACAGTGTTGGGTAACACAGACTTTTACCGGAGTGCTTTCAGCAGTCAATCTGTCAAAGTTGCAAGATAAAAGAGGAATTGGGCAGGAGTGAATTCCAGACATTTTGAACTCTTACGAACTATATACTTACGGCTCTTCGCCAGGGTCTTTTGGAGTCAGGATTCGTCTACAACTCTTCCAATATCTTAAGGCCAGTGAAGTAACTGGTCATCAACGCGCCCCTGCGTGCTTCGCAGGATGGAGGGCTCATCCTTCAAGAATATAAGGTGAGATTGCTGAGAGGGCACAGAGGTGATTAGTGGGGAGGACTGTGGGGGTGCTATCACTTGAATCCACAAGTGGCTAAATCCATCTCTCCACTTGTAGGAGAATATTTCTACGGGTCAAGCAGACAAGATTAGGAGGGCATATCCAGTCAGTCATCGCTGCACTATGCATCACATGGGTGGAGGCCGCAGCAGTACGGGTCCGACCGACGCCCCTGTGGGAGCCAGGTGAGCGTAACATCTGTCCCTCCGTTCAGCTGGTAATCAATGCTCCTTCCAAACAGATCTTTGCCAGCATTTTCTGAACAAGCTTGGCCTCTGCCTTTTTTGCCTATTCTATGCTCTCCTGTTCCTTCTCTTGCCTCATTTTACAAAGATGGATAATATGTGCTTGAATTTCCAGCCAACCCTTTGCCTCCATCCCTACTACTTTATCTGGGTCGTGCTGGACTTCTTTAAGAAGTCCCTTTTTTAGGCTATGGTAAACAATAGCCACACTCTTATCCCATGTTTCTCCCATCCCTGCCCTCCACATCTCCTGAATTAACTAGATATGTGCGGCTATGTGCGGCAGAATCATCATCTAACTTCATTGTCTTGGCCAAAACAGAATTTTTATCGGCCGTATCGGGATACATGACCCACAGGGCCCCAATACCTGTGCCCTGTAATTATTAAATGCTGCTCCATCATGGGTGTTTGTATCCAACTGAACTCCCAAATACCCTGCTCGCCTCCAAAGCTCATTTGATAGTTCCCCTATCAGAGCCAAGAATAAGCTTTTAATGTACCATATGGGCAACATGACACCGGCAGTGTGCTCCTCTAATGCATGGATCCACTTCCCCACCCCTGCAATGAGCGAAGGGAGTATCTTCATCAAATGATTCCGGTCCATGTGTGATGAAGGGACATAATATGCACTTCCTTGACTCTTGCACAGCAATGGAAATTGAGTCACACCCACCTTTACTGGGGCTTTCCTCGTCTCTCTCCTGCTGCTCACTACGGCCATACAAGTACCCAGGCGTGTCCTAAGATCCCATGGTGTAATCTCTGACACTTTTACTAGAGCAGGAGATGTGGCTGCTGCACCCTGTTCTCCCTGCTCAACATCCGATTCCCATTCATCCCCGTCTCCTGCTCCTATTATCACATCCCCTTGGCGTTTCTATGAGCACAGAAACATACTTGGCACTAGCGCAGGGTGCAGGTTCCCATTCTCCTTGCTCAAATCCTGTGCCCATAGTGACAATTCCATCCTCAAGGGACACATTGACCTCCTTGATAAGTGACTTATCCAATCTAACAAGACCTCTTCCATACCTCCACCTTCCTTCCCCTAGTCTTTTACCTGCCTATTCACTTCTTCCTGCTCTTCACTAACAGCACTACCTCTTCTTCCACTAACCTTAATACTTCTTCCAATTTTTCATGCTCCTGCTTTTCCATTGCCATTCACAGCCTATTCTCTAACCTAAAGGAAAAAGGCGCAGTCTCCCTTTTGTCACCAATTCTCAGCCCTTCATCTAATCTTCTGGTTGCCGGTCTCACTCTCTCATGCCCCTCCACCCTTAATCTTTCTGCTAACCTGGCAGTCAGGGAGTCATTGCCTTTCTGCCCTCCATTCTCAACCTTTCTGCAGCCCTAACCATTGAAGGAGTTACCCTTCCACTTTCCTCTGCATTCCATCTTTTAGGATTCATAGCTGATGGAGGTGTTACCTGTGTCGGTCTCACAACCACTGGATAAAATGGAGGTTCGAACTCAGGGTCGGTATACCCTTCTGTGGGAGATAAAATATAGCACCCATGTAGGGGTGGTGCGGATGGAATACCTGCAACCTCCTTTCTCAGGCCTTCCTCTAAACTTTAACATTATTGGCCCTGCCCGCCATTTTCATACATCCTCCATAACTCTAAGAAATGTAAATGATTCTCTTACTTCAAACCCTTATGCCCAGGGACTATGAATATAAACAGGTTTTCCAATATTCCCTTATCATAGGGCCCCTAAGTAGGCCAAAAATGTAGCATTTTCCCATTGGTTTCGCACAACCATTCTTGATGGTACTTTAAAATCTTAATCTTATAGCCAGGAAGTACCTGACACAAGTGATTCAGTGGAGTCTCCATACTCCAACCCAGTCCAACCTTCAACAATATTACTTCAAAATATAAGACTTATAACACTGACGCCGAACCCGTGGCACACATTTTCAACCCAAGGAACCCCTTTCTCCCCTTCCTAGTTTTGTAATCTTTCCCCACACTCACTCACCTTGCTACCTTTCACCACAATCACTTTGCTTAGCTTTTCACTTTAATTACACTTCCCACTCTTACACAAAAGACAGCATCTTTATTTAAAAAAACACACGTTGGTCAAAATCTCCAAGATATCTCCTTCATTTGAGTATAGAAGGAGCGCAATGTTTTCCACTACAACACCACTGCTCTTGCTCTCTTCATCACTAGTACAGTATTTTTTCGACTACAAATCAATCTTTCCCTGACAACAGGAAGATTCCCTTCATTACTTTAACTAACCAAGAAACGCGAGGTGATGGCTCTGTTCACACATTCAATACAAAACGAAGTGTGCCAAAGGTATACTATAGAAGGGTATGTACGAGTGGAATTACCATAAGATGCCACTTCACCCCTAGGTGAAGGCTCCAGCCAACCAGACACGCAAACTGAAGGGTATCAGGGCAAACCTCACAATGGACATGCTGGTGGGGATACCACCTCATACCTCTAAAATAATCAACAAGGTAAAAACATATATGTAGAAAAAACTTACGGCATAAAACAGTTCATTCACTTCACCAAAACACTCACTCTTTCAACTCAAATAGCCTCATCTAACTGCAAGCATACACGCCTACTTTTCCATTACCAAACCCTTAAATCAAAGAAAACCCTTGTTTTCCCCTATTACGCTCTTGTTTTACCCGCCAAAAATGCTCTCATGTGAAACTGGTCCCCGAAGCGCTCTGAAGTGGTGCTCCTTCAATTCGCCCTATACAGCAGATCCACGGCACCACACCTCCAGGGAGCGGACAGGCCTCTAACCAATATGGCACCTGTAGATCTCTCTTTTTACCGTGCACGGAAGAATGGACCCCGCAGAAAAGCACTGCAGCCAAATTGTGCCGGCAGGAAACACCCAATGTCTCGGAAAGCCTGGGGTCTCTTCATGGTCACCAAAAATGTAGGGGCAGACCTCCAATAACCTTATCCCAGAGTAGATCCACCTCTCAAGAAGCAAGTGCACGTTTGTCCGTAAAGCAAGTGTATTGTACAAACGGCCCGGAGGAACTAGGTGACCCTGTAGAGTCAAACTAACCTGAGTCTCCCTGATCCACACAAACATTTCACATTAAATATATTTTGCAACAGTTAAAACACTCCCATATATTTTATTACAAATCATCCCCCCCACACATGATTGGTCAAACCTATACAAAAATATGTAATCTCCTTTCATTTCCACGTTATCATTGGACACATTTATTTAACTGGCATCCACTTTCAATATACCTTTGCATCAGCTCATATTTACAGCATGCCCCTTCCTGGGATTTGTCTGTGGTAAGTCATGACGACACCATATAGTTACACATTTAAACACAAACATAATTAATCACAAGTTCCAGCTGGCCTGGGACCTTCTAACCCCGGACATTATGCACATGGTTTGCAAGGGCATTTCAACGATATGCGGAGGGGGGGGGAATAAACAAATTCCCTTCGAAATGGCGATAATTATCTTAAGCACTGGCTTCCTTGTTTCACTTTAATCTAAACGACCCCTAATTCAACACGCATGGCCTGCGGACACAACATTAGAAAGTGATTGAAACGCATAAAGTATTTGTCAGCTCTGTCTTTAGGTGTCCCTTCACCCCAGGTTTATTACTCAGTCCCAAACAGATGGCTGGACTCCCTTGGACAATAAATAACAGGCTCCAATGTACTTAAAAAGATTGCATCTGCTTTCCACAATAGTGCTAAATTGTAAAAATCCCAAGCCTGCCTGTGGCTGACATCTGATATTGTCACAACTGCTCACTGCCCTTCAACAGCCTTCAACCTTGCTGAACCAGTCTTCCCAGTCACACATAATTCACCTCTCAAATCCTGATTGCAGGGCCTGCCCAAATTTATGAACGAGCATGCAGCATTCATAATTTGTTCATTCGACATGTACCCCCAGCTGCCCCAAGCATATGTCCTTTAAGACCCTCATATATATATATGCCAGTGCATGCATGTTTAAAACTACCACATCCTCTTTACAGGGGTTTCTTCATTGTAAATCTCCTTTCCTACGTGTGCATGTGCAGCTCCTCGCTGCTCAACTTCTAGGCACTTACGTGGCAAACTATACCTATATTATGTTTAAATTTTATCAGTAGTTTTGACATTTATCTTGCTGCGCGTGTGCAAATCTAAAATGTATCAACTAAACCACAAAGTAACACTAGCGGTAACACATATCCCATTCCCATTAATTACACTAAAAACATGTTAAATCGCAACCTTGTGTCAAAATTGCCATTTCCCCAGTCACCAAAATGGTCCGTGCAATATGAACCACTCTTTCCTACTCGGCCCTTTATCCACCACCCCATCATTAGTCACCTCAGACCATCCTGGTGTTAGTCTTAAAAAGCACCTAATAGACTGGGTCTGCGTTTAGGCCATGTGAGAGTCTCGCAAGGACCCTGTGTGTTAGGCTATGGAGGAATCGTTGAGTCGGCTATGGTTTTACTCTGCATAGGAATCTTGAGGGATACAGAGATAAAGTTGCATCCTGAAAAATCAGCCTCAATTCTCAGCAATCAGTGCCTGACTTATGAGTTATTTTACCAGAACAACGCTCGTAACGGAGGACATGTTCCTCTTAGGCGGACCCAGGCAGCCATTCCAGGCACAAGCAGTGTTGACCAGCTGGAGAACATGTGCAGTTACATTAGATTATGAGATAGCCCGTGACATGTGCAGGAGCCCATGAACTTCAAAAGGAAGTAGAAGGGCAGGAAACCCTGTTTGTAGAAAGAGGTAACAGAGCATAAGAAAAAGCTATGTGCAATACTGGCCATGAGTGATGGTCAAAATCGCACCCCATGTCATGCACCACAGAAAGAAAGGACCAGGATGCTGAAGCCAGTGTGCCAGACAGCCCATGAATCTGGAGGAAGGGGAACAAAATGGAGGAACATTTTATTTTTCACAATTTTCTAATCTGACTTTGAACTATAGCTCAGGAAAAATCACTTTTTCACACTTTGTTTCCATCTATGCACTGATAATGGGCAGCAGTTTAATTAATGGCTGCAAACAATGTAGGGCTGTGGCTTCCCTTTTAAAAGACTCAGCTTTCGTTCAGTGTGAAGGCCGGTTGATTGATGTGCAAATATTGTCTATATAAGGGCTATAAATTGGCCGGGGCTAGTTGGGGCGAGCCCTGGCAGGTTCAGAAATCTCGTTCTGTGGCAGGACCCTGCTGGGGCTCAATAATCTCACGTGGCAGCCCCAGCCACTACAGGACAAGTCTTTTTTTCTAAAGCCTGAAAGTCTCAATCATGAGCTTCAGACTTCATAAAGAAATGCCTTTAATCAATAATGGTGGTGCTGCACCTGCGATGCAGCCCTTCAAGCAAGAGATGCCCGTCGGCCACTGCCACCATTAGGAAAGAAAGGTGAGGCCACTGGAAGCCGAGGCCTTTTTTTTCTAAAGCCTGAAGCTCCCACTCATTCGCAGGAGTTTCAGACTTCAGGAAAAAAAAGTCTTGCCGTCCTGCGGCCATCACCTATTCACCCTAATGGTGATGCTGTCCCTCCCCAGCCTGGGAAGGGGCAGAACCACCATTAAAGCTGAAAAGGCAAGTTACAGTCCCCTGCCAGGCAAGCCTTTAGCAAATAATAGGGGGGAGAAGGTGCTGATGTCTACAAAAGGCTGAACGGCGGAGGTGCCTGTAGCCCATTGAGTCATGGGTCATCAGTGCTGAATTATCCATTAGGCCAAGTAGTCACCGGCCTCTAGGCCCCACTCCTTTAAGGGGCCCTGTGACAACGGATAAAAATAAAGCAGTGCAAAAAATAAAGAAACGTATTAGGAGATAATTTGCAAGGCGACCCCGACAATTCGACTTGCTAGGGGCCTCCACAGGGTTTTTAATCCGGCACTGGGAGTCATCAAGGGGGCGTGGCCCAACCAGCCAGCAGGCGACCCCTCTCTGCCCCCGTCATTAGGCCACACCCCGTTGATGAGCCCAGGCTCATTTTCCAGTGCCACTTAAGGTACTGGTCTATATCATGCATAACAAGATACAGCATAGCTTTGTCAAAGGGTGACTACAAGCAGAGACGTTTTTATCAGAGAGGCTCTTTTGTGGTGTCATGTCCTGAACTAAGTAAGATCTAGAGGACTGTTGTTTAAAGAAATCTCAAGTTTTCCAATGTCAGGTGTGATATAATGAGCCATTCCTGGCTTTTAGGGCCAGAGCCTAATTTATTATTATGATTCTTGAAGTCCACCATTTTGAATGTGTCCAGGAATGTAAAATGGCGTGCACTAAAAGTCTCAATGTTTACAGAAAAGAGTGGGAATAAAGTGGTGATGGGGGTGGGCAGGGGTCGGTCCACATTAGCAGCGTTGCCAGGCGTTAGGATTCTCCTATTGAGCAATTGGTTGGCATGCAGATTATTATTGTGAAGCAGCAGTGAAAACATTTAGCTCTGCCATTTAAACTTCTTCATCTCATGCAGCCCATTGCACGGATGTGCAAATCCAGAAACGATTGTGCCACCTGTATGTGATTTTATGATCCTGACGCTATGCAGTTGGTAAAATGAGCATCATTTAGCGCGGTATTTGTGGCGTTTCATATTTACATTTCCCTGAAGCTAGAGGCACTCACTGTGACGCAACAAAGTCTGCCTCTTGCGCCAAGTAGCCTCTAGACCAGTAGCTGCCTATACAGAATGGCACTTGGCTATGCCCTTACATTGTACGCAGGCTGTCATGGTGTCATGTAGAGCTTTCCCACACAGTACACCTGACAGGGAAGTGCTCTGCAGAGCATGCCACCCTGTGCCTAAAGGGAGAGATGCCTCTGCAGGCCACTCTCTGAGAAGAGGTACTGTCCCTTCTGGGGGCATAGAAGGGCATCTTTCCCTGCATACTGTAGGTTAAGCTTAGGGACCCAGCCCGTAGGAGGTCATTAGGGTCTCTGAGTGGAAGCCCCAGCATGCACAGAACGATGCATGCTGGGGTGCCCAATCTGATCCCTCAAATCCTTTCAGAAATCTTTTGGAGCAGGATTATCAGTGTTTGTGGAGGCCGAGCAGAGTCGAGGGACCGGTTGAAAAAAGATAGTAAGGAATATTCGCAAGGACGAAGGGTAAATAGTGCCAACAATGTGTACTATTTGCCAGGACAAAGGGTAAATAGTGCAGAATTTGTACTATTTACCAGGACGTGAGCCCAATGCAGCAAAGTCAGTCAGGACAAATAGTGCACATCATGTGATGACAGTCAGCAGACAGGGGGCTGCAGGGGCACGTGCGGTTCATTCCCGGGAGTGGCCATCATCAAGGCGCAGGCGCACCTCAAGTCTTCCCTGGGAGAAAGAAATGCAGCAGCCAAGTGAACTACCCAGGCAAGGACAAATAGCACACATTCGACACAATTTAAACTGACCCTTTTGTTGAATGTGTGCTATTTGTCCTTCGCCCTTGCGAACAGACACTTCCAAAAAGGATACGTTGTTGGATACGTTTTTGGAAAGTGTTCACTCAAATATATATATAGAATTTTAGGGCAAAGGTGCAGTTTTTGGGCATGGAGAGCGACATTTTGCTGAACTGAGGGCAGAGTGGATCTCTATTGCTGGGGCAGAACTCATGTTTTCTCAGGACATTAGCAGCAGGAAAATGAGTTTTACAATAGTGACAGTGCTGGTCATTCTTGAGACCAGCCTCATTCCTTTGTTAGGACATAACCAGCTTGAAAGTGGTGACAAACATCAAATGCTTCTATATAATGTTGATGGCCTGGTTGTATATGTTGGCCTTCAGAACCAAGCGTATGTATTGTTACCCAATTTTTCTGAAATTTGGAGGCAAAATGCATGATTTCAATCAATAATTTGAAAAGATATTCTAAAGAACAGGCCAAAATCTTTGTCAATGACTTAAAGTGGTTTAAACCTGTGTAATCTTTCTCGGGCTATGCTCTGATGAAACCAAACACATGTGCATACTCTACATAGTAAGTCATTGACTTCAAACCTGTGTATAGTGTTTCACCAAGCCCGCGAGAATACTAATGGTTAAGTAACGTATTTTGCTTTCTGTCTTATGTTGCCCCCTGCTGGCACGGAAAGATATCACGGCGCCTGTACAAGGATTTTTTGTACATCAGTCAGTACCTTCCTAGCCTCCTTATATACATAGTTCGCCTCATTTCATCTTTCCCGCGCTTCGTAGGATATTACAGCATTAAAAAGAAGATTAATACTAGTTTTTATGGTGCATCCTGGCAGGCTCGTGTGGGCAGCTATTTGTTGCGGTTCAGCTAATTGGGAACATAAGGTATCCTTAAGGTGTGGCTATGAGATGGCGCTGTTGTGGCACCTATAAGCCGAAACGAATGCATTACAGTACATTAGAGTACAGCTAGGGAGAGATGGCATATGAGGAGGGACACAATGCATGTCGGTGTTGTTTGGCTATTTACCCACCCATTGACTGGCCATACTAATCCCTGTGGCCATTCACATCCACGTTCTGCCACTCCCTGCCCAAAGCACACCCTCCTGGGATCTTTTTTGAGCTAACTCAAAGCTTAAGCTTAAGCTTAATCAAGTTTAAGCTTAAGATTAAACTTTGCACTCAATGTGCCTGCCAGGGATTTTTCAAAGCAATCTTCTGAAAGTTAATGGTTTAATTAGTGCTTCAATTGCATTGCTGGTGTAATTGTAATTGTAATTGTTTATTTATACAGTGCTTATACACTGGTGAAGTGGAACAAGGGAATACAGTAATCATTCTTATGCCTTGAAGTTTCCGAATGATCAGAACATAAAACAGAAACACTAGCTTCCTAGGCCTGACAGCATCTCTCCTTGTGCAAGTGCATGAAGTGTAACAGCTTCGAACAAGCTGGGGAGAGGGGGAGGGCACAGAAAAAAGGAAGGAGGGGACAGGACAGACAAATTTACTAGTCCTAGTACATTAGGTCATGCACGCGTACAGACTGAGGTGCGAGGAAAAGGGGTTTAGGGGGAACATACCCGTCCAGACTCAACAGGGTTCTGGGTTAAGTGCAGAGAGGTTGTCTCGCTCATGGAGCCTAAGCAGGAGTGCAGTAATGGAGGAAAGTGCAAAGACTGGCGGGGAGGGGGGCTGGCACCTGTAAGGCTCTGGAGGCGAACCAGGCAGCCAGTCAGCAAAAACTGAACAGAGTTAGGGAGGAGAAGGTGGAAGGAGAGTGGAGAGGGAAAAAAAGAACAGAGGTTAGCAGGGGAGAGGGAGAGAGAAGGAGGAAGAGAAGAGGAAGGTCT
Organism: Ambystoma mexicanum; assembly: GCF_040938575.1. Taxonomy (NCBI): domain Eukaryota; kingdom Metazoa; phylum Chordata; class Amphibia; order Caudata; family Ambystomatidae; genus Ambystoma; species Ambystoma mexicanum. Next base: position 994,372,781 of record NC_090934.1, on the reverse strand, counting down.
TGAGGAGTTTCCAGAACTTAGGGTGCTCCGGCTCAAGATGAAGATAGGCAGGGAGGCTGTTCCAGAGAGAGGCACCTACGGAGGATAAAGATCTACCCCCAAATCTCTGCGAAATCGTCTCACCCGCAGAGAGTTGGAGGAGGACGAGCAGAGGACTCTAGAGGAAGAGTATTTAGGGAGAGAGCGTTGTAGATAGTGCGGGCCACAGACTCAGAAAGCCTTGTGTATTATGCAGAGGGTCTTGAACTTGATCCTTGCAGCCACAGGGAGCCAGTGGAGGGATTTCAGCACCAGAGAGATGCGGTCCCTGGGCTTGAGGCCAAGGATAAGTCTTGCGGTTCTGTTTTGCATGAGCTGTAGAGGACGGAGAGTAGAAGTAGGAAGATTGAGAAAGAGGCTGTTGCAATAGTCGAGCCTAGAGAGAACCATTTTTTGGAAATGTCTGAGATGTGGGAAGAGAAGGAGAGAGTTGAGTCGAAGATTACCCCAATGCCTTCACCAGGTCCGCCTTCAGCGACTTGATTTATAAGCAGTATGCGTGTCCTTCACTGGAGTCATTTTAAAACAAGCATTGTCAAAGCAAACATTTTCGGCAGTATGTGCACCATTTTCCAGCTACTAACAATAATGGCCAGTTAGTAACATTAGAGCAATGCCTGGAAAATACCTTTGACAAGCCTACACAAAAGCCAAAACTGTTGGCACTGGCAATGCTTAATATGAGCAGTGGCCCCTCAATACTTCTCCCATCTCCCCCAGAGCAGCCTTTCCCCACCTACAATCTATAAAGTCCTGGGGCACTACTCTAGGCAAATAGCAAGGGAGGGATATTGTTGTCCCATCTATGTCCTTTCCTTTCAGCTCTGCAAACTGTCCATGAGGTCTTTTGTGGACTGTTGTCTTAGGTGATATGAAGTAAAGGCAGCAGGGTTCATTATACAAATTATCCACGTAACACATGGCAGGATCTGCACCCATTATCAGCATGATTTTGCACCTACCCTGTGCTTGGGAGAGTGGTGGGGGTGGGAGGATGCCCCATGAGAGTTAATATCCTTTTCCCTACATAATTGTCAGGGAGAACCATTCTGGACTCACCTGTTAGAAATATGGGTAGATTAATCTGTAACTGTCACAATGCCCAGAGTACACCTGGGTATTGCTTTGGGACAAAGTAACATGCCAGGATTCACAATAGGTAAAGAAAAATGTAAGAGAAAGTATGAAGGAAATTTCAGAGAAGGATTGTAAACTTGTTTTCTCTCTCTCTCCGTTTTTCCTCTTCCCTTTGCCCTTGGTCATCGGCAGAAGCAACTCTCTGAAGAAGAAATATACTTGGACTACCATTTGTAATACTTTGTGAAGCAAAAGAAACTAGCTCTTGGAAATTGAATGGAATTTGTCAAATCACATCAATCGGAACTTTGTTTTTAGAAATTGTCTTTGTTTGTAATGTATATGTCCTGATGAGGTGCACCAGACGGAAGCTGTATAGACCGTTCTGGCGGCCCAAAACTCGAGTCGACAACACTATAGAGCCTACTCCTCCCAGAGCTGGCTTTAACTTGGGTTCATTTAGACAAAATATGGGGATTAATATGTGTCCATGAATAATCACCTTGGAATATCCACCCTGTGTTTTATATATTTTTTTATAAACAAAATAGTGTCAAACAGGCATGCTTTGAATTATCAAAGTGTCAAACCCAATGGATGGGATGTTCTGAGACACAGAACAAAACTACCAGGATTGCGTTTTTTGCACAAGTATGAGTGGTTGTTTGTATGTATGGGGATGAAAGAGTACATAAGGAATGATATGTGAGATGTGAGTTTCTTTTTAGTTGATGTGATAAAATGCGTATTTTTTGACAATTGGTTTTTTTTATAGCTGGTTTATTAATATTTTTGATATGCTCTTTTGTAAAAGTTTTCTACAATTAAAATATGATGAAATAAATTTGAAAGAAATGAGTTCTGACATGCTGTCTTGTGTCCTAAACATACTCTCTGTAAATAGGGTTGTTGTTTTGGAGGGGATTAGGTAACCTTTTCTACGTATGAATGTATAGGAATCAATAATAGGAGGATGTGCAGTTTACGGGTAACTGCAACTTGTTTGTTTGGAAAATACCTTTGACAAGCCTACACAAAAGCCAAAACTGTTGGCACTGGCAATGCTTGTTTAATATGAGCAGTGGCCCCTCAATCCTTCCCCCATCTCCCTCAGAGCAGCCTTTCCCCACCTACAATCTATAAAGTCCTGGGGCACTACTCTAGGCAAATGGCAAGGGAGGGCTATTGTTGTCCCATCTATGTCCTTTCTTTTCAGCTCTGCAAACTGTCCATGAGGTCTTTTGTGGACTGTTGTCTTAGGTGATATGAAGTAAAAGCAGCAGGGTTCATTATACAAATTATCCACGTAACACATGGCAGGATCGGCACCCATTTTCAGCATGATGTTGCACCTACCCTGTGCTTTTTCCTTTTTAGTTCTCCCTTCTCGATTGCAATCTTGTAATCAAATTTGAATTTCTTGGCTTTTTATGGGCACTTTGCTTCTTTAACATATACATTTCTATTTATCCTTTCACCCCCTTCTTTTTTGTTTCGTTTTTATGCTGCTGGACTCTGTTATACTACTTGATTAGTTCATGTTTATGTCATGTTCGATGAAGTAATGTTTCTTTACAGTATTTTTAATTAATGTCAAATGTTCAAGCACTTTGGGGGGCGCTACAGAACCCAACCAAGATGGCTGTGACTCCTTCAGCTCTGTGCCGCCACCTGGGATATTCCTTGAAATCCTTTCAGATCCTGGCTCTGTTCAGTGATACAGCGCTCGTGGAAGTACACTGAGGGCCCGCTGCAGGAGCTCAGGGCCAAAACGGGCCAACTCATGACTGCCTGAAGGGCATGTGGACCGGAAACCTGTGTGGGCACTGTTGGTGAAGCGGTCGAATGGCCACTGGGGCCGGTGCCAGAATGGGCTGCAGAGGTGTTGTGGCGGTGATCACACTGCGGAGCAGGCAATAGGCTGCCAGTGACGGTGGCGCTGCCCGGTTTGGGCTCAGTGCCTGCTGGGACTGTAACTGGGCAGACTTACCTGTGTGGTGTCAGGGAAGAGCTGTGGCAGTGGCGAGTGGCCCGTGGAGATCGGGCCGCCTTTCTTGCTGGTGTACTACCTCGCCACGCAGCAACTTGGGGTGAAGCAGGAAATGGAGCTGCAGCCTGGGCCACCATGTTGAACGCTGCAAAGTGGACCTGAGGACACAGTTGGCGAGGAGCGCAGGTGGGGGGCCTGGTGTGGAGGAATGCTGTTGGGACCGGCACAAAGGACCTCAGTGGTCTGTGAGGAGGTGCAGATGGGAAGCAGGCCGTTCTGACTGTGCTGGGTCACTGTTTGGGCCTGTGAGAGGGAGAGCCCGGCTGGCATTGTGGGGGCAGGGCTGCTGTGCCTGGGTTCCCCTCAGGGCGCCTGAGTTGGCTCTGGACTGGGTCCTGGATTCCCCGTGCACAACTGGGCCGGGTGGAGTGAGGATGAGGAGGGAGGTGTTGGGCAAGGTGCGGCCCCGTTCTGCCCACTGCAGACAACCAGAGGTGCCAGTGGAAGAGGTGAGGAAGTCCGCAGCTGTGCCAAGGGGAGGGCCTATCCTGGTAAAGGGTCCTCCCATGAATGAGGGGTGGTGTATTGAACCTTTGGAGGCTGGCAGTCCCACAGTGGTCCAGCAGCAGAAGCTGGAGCAGTGTGTGGGTGGCAAGCACGGCTGGACTGGGAACCAAAAGTGGCCCTGTAAAAGATTGTCAAAGTGGCCCCACATTTTGCTGAACGAGCGAGCACAGCGCGTGAGCCGCAACTCTTCTACGAGGGGATTGGGAGTAATTAGTCAAAATTAGCGCATTTAAAGCATGCTTGAAACATACATGGATTAAAAAGTCATGTTTTAAATAGGTTCATGATGGGACCGGTGGGGCTGTACAGGTATGTAACACATTTTAAAGATGAGAAAACATAATTAATCCCGTATTAAAGGTGCCCAAACGACATGCATCCCTATTCCATGTCATCCTATTCCTGTGCTGGGAAGGTCACATAGATAAAAGGCACACTTAAATGTGCTATGGCAATGCCAACACTTTTGACTTTTGTGTAGGCATGGCAAAGGCCTTTGTCAGGCAATTCCGTAGTGGTATTAACTGGATTGTAGAAGCTGCCAAGTGGTGAGAGTACCTGGGCATATAATAGCATTGCCTGGTGAGTGCCTAATATTGATACTCAAGCTTAAACTGTTGGCTTTGCCAATGCTTTTTTTTAACTGGACTTCAGTGAAGGACAGGCATAGTGCTTATAAATCGAGTGGCTGAAGGCACGCCTTGTTGACACTTATATTTCACCAGGAGCGCTTTTACAGGTATCTTTGTGATTTCACCGAATTTACTTCATCTAAAGGTGAAATCTTCGAAAAATAATTTCTTCAAATTTCTTTTTAATTATGCGGGGGAGATCCCCCTCCTCTACCCCCTCCCCCTACCTTATAGTATCCCCTTCCGGTACCCCCATCTATGTTTTAAAATGTACCCACTTACCCAAACAAATTCGAAGAAAAAAATATTCGAAGATTTCTTGTTAGGTGAAATTGGATTCAGTATCCCCTTTTAAAGTTCCAATGAATTTATTAACTCTTAGAAGACTGCTTTGAGAAAACACTGGCAGGCACTTTAAGCACAAAGTTTAATGGTAAGGCTTGATAACGTTAGCACAAAAACATCCCAGGAGGATGTGTTTTTGGTGGAGAGGGGCAGAAAGCGGGTGTGATGGCCATAGGGATTAGCAGGGCCAATCAATGGGTGGGTAAATAACCAAACAAGATGTACAAGCTTTGCGCCCCAAAAGGCACCATAGAGTCCGAAAGTGGACAGTAGGATTCAGGGAGTTGATGTTTGGAGGACGAGAAGATCGGCCAGATCCGAGCCTCTACACGGCCGGAGGATGCCACGCCACCCGCTATGGACCAAGGAGGCAGAAGGTAAGTGGGGTGGGGAGGGTGGGGAGGTGGGAGGAAAGGGAAAAAAAAACATACCTGAGGCCCCGGTGTGGAGGTATGCGGGCGTGGGCGAAGGCAGCTTCTCAGCCATGTGGAGGCTCGAGCGGGGATAGCCCCGCTTCGAGCCTTCTCATTGGCTGAGGGGCTGCCACGCCCCCCGCTGGGAACAATGGCCGTGGAATCCAGGCCTAGGGATTCCCGTCCGGATAATGCCCCAGGGAGGGCCAATCAGAATGCTTGTTTCATTCTGATTGCGCCTTCGCCGGGTATTAATGTGAAATATACGAGAAATGCCAAGGCCCATACACTGCACATCTGTACACGTATGCAATGGGCAACCACACAGTCCGCAATCTAAATCTCAATAACACATTTCTGAAATGAAGACTATTTTCAAATAAGGACTTATCCACCCACCAAATGTGAAATAATTCATTGTCTATCTTCCATCCCAAAAAGCATAGTTCTTGATCGACTGCTTGGAAGCAATAATTGATTTTGGAAGCGACATTCGAACAGGTCTTTAATATAAAACTACTGTGAGAGGTGAATAATGCGAGGAAGACAACTGTTTGATGATTTATCAAGTATGCCATTTTATTCTCAAAAGAAATATACTCAAAAACACCTTACTATCTCTACTCTGCTGAGGAATTCCCTGCCTAACCAAAGCTAAGGGAACACACTCAAACACAGGATAACTGGCCCTCACGCTAACCAACAAATAGACAAAGAAAGTATATGGCAATGCAACATGACATTAACAACATTCACAGTTTATGAATAACCTTTGTAAACTGGGAAATTTCCCTTCCCCACGATTCAAAGACACTTCTGAAAATATTCAACCAAAGAAAGAAATGTCTCAAATCAGTTCTTGATGTGTCAAATACAAAGTAAACGTTCATTAACCAAAGTTCCCCTGACAACAAATTTCTTCTCCTGTGTGAAAGATCCACTTTCTACTTCCACGAAAATATCACCAATGGGAATCCTGGCCACGCTGCTTTGTAACCTCTTCAAGAAGATGTGCCACAGTTCAAAAAGGAAATGCAATATCCACACTGTTAGTAATATACAGTTCTTGGTCAACAGGTAGTATTTCTTTAGTTACAGCTTTTAGCATTCACAATGGTATATTTGTCAGGATGACTTCTCAGTGCTTCTGCTTCCACTTCAACAACCGCACTTCTACTTGATTTACCATGGGAACAGTCACCTTTATCTGACAGTATTCCACCTTGTTTAGACTACTGTAATGTTGCATCTACTGACAACCAGATATAATACCACAGCTTCAATACTTTGGACTTCTACCACAGCTTCAGTGATTTTGACTTTTAGACAGGCTTCAACAAGATATACTTTAACGTACTTCAAAACCTCTGGTAGGCAAGGTACTCTTCTTCTGAATATCTCCTTTCAAAAGGGGCAGCCTCCTTGCCTCTCTTGTCTGTCTGCCGCAATAATAATCTGGGTTTGCCTTTAAGATTCACTTCTCTCTGTCTTCCACAGTCCTTGGCACTACAGGTTGTGTCTATTTCAAAATAACTGAATGCGGAACTAGGCCGCTGGGTAACAGTGCTGTCGCTCTGTGCCACCGAAAAAGGTTCCACCTCCTAATCAATGGGGTCGTACAAATGCAAGCTCGTTGCAACTAATTTGAGTACCTAAGGTATACCCACACCCTAGAAAACTGTATCCAAAGCAGAGAGTACTCAGTTAGTGTGCCAAGCTAATAAATCGATGATTCCAAATGGATTTGAAGGTTTTACTTTTTTGTTATTTATTTATTTTCAGTTGAGTAATTTTATACTTTCTATGACTTAAGTTTAAGATAACAGGTCAACAAACAAATCATTATCAAGTGTGGGTGCCCGTCTTCTTTGACACGTGTTTCGGCCTAGTAAGGCCTTTTTAAAAAACCAGCTAATAACTGTTTGAATTAATTCTTTACAGAACAAAGTTCCATAATCAAAGATGCATTTTCACAAATTAAGACATACATATAAAGTTACACATTTAGACAGACAGTCATGCATGGTTTGGGTTGGATTGGTAGAAAGGGAGAGTAATAACATCAACAAATAATTAGTTACTTCCTAGAAACATGTGCTTTTGCAATTTCAATTAAAGAGTTCCAAAATGATCCCTCTTGCATTAAAACATTTAATTTAAATCATGTGACACCTGCCGATGGTCACAGTCACTTCATTCGTAACTTTATGCAAGGTAAGCTAGGAGAGGATGGCCCTTCATGGTCTATTGTAATTCTTAAATATCACCCACTGGTTTACCCTTACACACTGGAGTGATTTGCATGCTTAACATGGTGCATCTTAGTGGATGATAGTAATGCAACATTACTCACCATTAAGTTTCAATTTGGAACTATTCCTCAAATTACTGCTATAGTTAGCGTCCTGAAGTCTAGGACATATATTGCAGGATAGATCAGGTTTACATAACAGCGTTCCTCGATTGAATCCTAGTCGAGGGCGCCGGCTCTCTCTGTTCTCATGGATAACGTTTTCATTGGATGAGTACTATTCCATCGCGTGTGACATCATCCCGCATGAACGAAGTGACGACGCACGTCTTCAACTTCAACTTTGTATTGATTATTATTGCAGAGGCCATGCTTTGGGCTAACAGAGTCTGTTTATAGATGGTCTGCATTATTAAAAGAATATACTCAGTTAATTTGTCAACCATGTTTAAGGCTAATTCAGTCTATTATATATCTATGGTACATATGTAGTGCAATGTGTGTATATCTAAAAAGCGGCCGTGCACGTGAGGCACCGTCACCTATGATTACTATAATGGGCAAAAACTATATGAATACATAAATGCAGATATCTGTATGACATAAATTTAATCTGCATATCCTGGGTCAAGATTGTGATTTGCCCTTCCACTATGTTCTGGGATGTGCTCGCTAATAGATAATCTATATATTCAATTTCAGTTGGTCTGAAATGAATTCACTACTATTTTATATAGATTATGAATAGTGGATCAATGATATAACTATCCAAGTTTATGATGGCCTGTTCTGTTTAGTTATAATCAAATTATTATAGTCTAATAGAAATTACAATATAAACATTAATAATCCAGTTTAAAAATAAATAATTGATTACACCTCTATATTTCTTAGCCTGGTTATTGTATATCCATGATAATTACAAAATTAGAGTTATAGTACAACATGTAAATATGTATTCTATATAAACACTTATAGAAATGAAACCATCTCTTGATCTGTGTTTTACCCAAATTATGTTGCCCTTAGTTTACCATACGGTGCAGTGCTAACTCCTAGTCACCTCCCCTTTTACTCAGGGAGACTTTCTTCGGTCTTATAAATCGCAAGTCATTCTTATATTCAAGTTGGTGTAGCTGCTGCCAGTGCTAGGCCAGTGGCAGTTTGGGGTCCTGGCTTCCAATAGTTGAGAAGTGTTCTCTGATCCTTACCCTTCGTTCATGGATAGTGATTCCTTTGTAGTAATTTTCTGCAGACACATGTTATAGCGTACGCTACAAATTTTGATTTGCAATTGATATTTTCGTGGATGCGTACTCTATTCCCTCTTAGGTCCCTGAATTGATCAGTGCTTATGTGAGCAAATTTGCACATAGTACATGTACACATTTGTAGAATGCTTTCCTTGTTGTTTGAAGCCATGTTGATTCCATGTTCACACTCAGTAGATATGATGGACTCTATTCTTCAAGGTGGCGGCTTTTGTGAATATCACTATGGGTTTGTCTTCTATGTCTTGAGAGATCCTTATCTAGGTGTAATAAATGCCAATTTGCATTAAGTATCTTCTTGATTTCATAATGGTTCTCGCAATACTTGGTTATAGATCTAACACTATGTGTGTCCATACTGGTCTGTTTATTTCTCTTTTCCAGAGGTGCGCTTCTGGGCAGTTTTCGTGCCTTGTTAGTTGCTTTGGCGCACTAACTGTGTACTCTCTGCTTTGGTCTACTTAAAAACTTACAAGCAGCCAGTATCCCTTTCCCATCTTTACCTAAACCTTTCTGCCAGCTATCAGCCCAAGTAATTACCCAGATGCCGCGGTGCCACTCTCTTGGCTTCAGGCAATGCTTGCACACTTGAATCTTAGAAGAACAATACACAATGGACCAGTGGAAGAGAGGGGTGATCTGTAATTATTCTGTGTTGTCTTTTTATAAATACCAACCAACAATTCTTATCACTTATACAATGAATTGAGTTTAATTATAACAAAAGCATTTTAAAATACATAAAAATACATGTTTACATTCATTAACAGTATCCTGTACTAATTCCAGGGCTGGTTACAAGACACCAAAGCTCACCTTTCCAGTCTACTACCATTCATTCACTTTTCATTCTCCATCACAATCATACTCTCTAGCTCATCTCTCTCTAGCCCTTTTTGGTTAGATGCTGTTGTTTCACTGTAGTAATTGCTTAGTTTGTTTAGATCTGTTGCTCGTTAAACCAATCTGTGTGGATTTTAGTTCCACAGAGTTTAACCGTCTACACATGTTTTGGTTGTCTCTGGAACTCAATGCAGCAACCTTCTTCAGGACGAAAGAGACAGCAACCTGTCTATGTCCTGTCTCTTTTGGTAGGGTGAGCCATGATACCTATAAAAACAATTAAGAGACCGTCTCAGTGTCTATGTCATCCCTCTCATCATTTCTTACTACAGTTAATGTATGGGCACTGACTCTTAAATAGTCATAATCTGTCTCACCTCCACTTTTTACTTGGTGAAGGTGGTACAGATATGAGGATTAATCCACCTTTCTATGCAGGTCATAAATGCCCCGAAATGGTCCGACCTGTGAAGTCAAGGTGCCAATATTGTGGTTACCTGATAGGTGACTTTTTCGATGAAGATGATGTTTTCAAGAGCTTGTGATGTTAGCATTACAGATTGAATACACATTGACTGAGAGGCGTCACAAGAGGAAGAAGGGCCGGGGCTTTTCCCCCTTATTCAATCAACCAACTTCTACTAAGGAGAAGGTAGCAACCGATGAGTCGATGCAGATCGAGGCTACAAGAGGGCCTTTGACATCCGAGGAATGGAATAGACGGCGAGAACAAAACCTCTGCATGTACTGTAGATCATCCAAATGTATCCTACGAAAACTGTCCGGAGGTGCCTCCAGGCCGCCAGGGAAATGCCATGCCCCAAATTTACGCAAGGGAATCCATGGGGAAGGCAGTTCAAATCCATGCAACACCACCAAATCCGACAATGAAGGAGACAACCGACTGATGGTTTTCCGGATTACCTTTGCTGTAGCTTCTGGTGTGCCGTTGTAGGTCTTGGCTATGTCAGACTGCGGGGCCGCCGGCAACTTTATTGATGTTACTCGGGCAAAAGAAAACAGATCCTGCTACAGGAAAAGAAAAAGGTTATACCTGTGGAAGGAGTGGACGGCCGTCCTCTCTCCTTCGGTCCCATTGTTATGGAGACTCTTCCAGCCCAGATTTCAATGGGAAATCACACATAGATGCTTACTTTCGAGTGATCCTAGGGATTTCTAGGTTGCGCTTCACAACCCTTGGATCGATTGGAGAGCCAACCGACTCACCTTTGATTCCTCTTACTGTTGTCAACATTGCATCAAGGGTCCCTTTCAGGAGATACAGTCTGACTGTTTGATTACCATGCCCCAAGCTACTGTATCTTCTATTCCGAAACATTACCATGCTTTTGCTGAAGTATTCGAAGATGTGGTCCCCAAACTCCTCCCACCTCATCACCCAGAAGATTGCAGTATCGATCTCAAGGTGGATGTTCCTCTTCCTTTTGGCAGGATGTACCCTCTCTCCCAGCCTGAGAAGACGCTTTAAAGGAATACCTCGAGGCCAATCTCAAGAATGGGTTAATAAGAGCATCTAAGTCTTCTGGAGGGGCGTCGTTATTTTTTGTATCCAAGAAAGAATCTGCTGAACTCTGCCCCTGCATTGATTACAGGGGCTTGAACAGTATAACAATTCGTGACAGTTACCCCATGCCGCTCATAAGAGACATTCTTGAAGCCGCAAATAACTCCAGAGTGTTTACCAAGCTTGATGTTCGGGGTGCCTATCATTTGTTGAGAATTAGAAGGGATGATGAGTGGAAGACAGCCTTTAGGATACCGCTGGGGTTGTTTGAGTATCGGGTCATGCCCTTCGGTTTGGTTAACGCCCCAACGGTGTTCCAAAGGTTTATGGACAAGATTTTTGCCAACATGCTTTATGTGTCGGTTGTCATCTACTTGGATGATATTTTGATCTTCTCCCCGAGTTTGAAGGAACATCGTCTCCACGTCCTCGAAGTCCTCCAACGTCTCAAACAGAATCAGTTGTACGCCAAACCAGATAAATGTATTTTCGATGCTTCTGAAGTTCCCTATTTGGGGTTTATTCTATTGGCCAATGGAGTACGAATGGACCCGGATAAGGTAAAAGCTGTGATTCGTTGGCCAGAACCATCCACTGTAAAGGACATTCAACTATTTTTAGGGCTGGCTAATTTCTACCGCCGCTTTATTCACAACTTCTCCGAGGTGGTCCTACCCATTATCTCTTACTCAAGGAGGGGGTCGCCTTTGTCTGGGGTCTAGAAGCACAAGCAGCCTTTTTACAGCTCAAAGACCTGTTCACTTCAGCCCCTATATTGGTTCAAGTTGACCAGTCAAGACCTTTCATACTCGAGACTGATGCCTCAGGCGGTACTTTGGGAGCCGTTCTGTTACAGGAAGGACAGCTCGGTCAGGAGCATCCCATTGCATACTATTCTCGCACCCTAATGGCTACTGAAAGAAACTATTATGTCTTGGAGAGGGAATTACTGGCCATCAGGTTAGCGTGTGAAGAACGGAGGCACTTCTTACAAGAAGCCACACATCCATATATCGTATGTACAGATCATCGAAATCTCAAGGTGCTCCAGCAAATGGAGTGCAGGAACTCCAGGCACGCAAGATGGGCCTACTACTTTTCTAACTTTGACTTTCACATAACCTATATTCCTGGGTCACAGAACAAGGTAGCTGATGATTTGTCACGCAGTTGGTCTGAAGATATGGGTTGTCTACCGGAGAGAGAGGTGCTTCTTCCCGAGAAGAGGTTTTTGGCAGTAGTTAACACCTTTTTACAAGAGGTCCAGGCAGGCATAAGAAACTGCAAGCTGGCTGACCTCAGATGCTATAATCTTTAAAGATGAGGACAATTCTTGTTTTACGATACTGCTCTTTTTCTACTTCACCTTTTCTACTGACAAGAGCTTTACAGCTGGGCCGTGACACATTCTTGGCTGGTCACAAGGGTCAGACTGCTACATTGGACCTGATTACCAGGAACTTTTGGTGTCCATCTGTACGTCAGGATGTTAAGACATATGTGGCTTCCTGTCCTGTCTGTCCTGCTAGCAAGACATCAACACAAAAGCCATTAGGCCTGTTTCAACATGGCCAGTTGCCTTCCAGACCATCGGAATACGTGTCCATGGATTTTGTGGTTGACCTACCTGCTTCTCGCAAGAAGACGGATATAATGGTGACAGTCGACTCCTACTCTAAGATGGCTCACTTCTCCGCCTTACCAGGAGTGCCCTCAGCTTCTGAGACAGCAGCCGTATTCCTCAAGGACATCGTAAGATTGCATGGCATACCCCAGACTATAGTGACTGATCGGGGATCTCAGTTCACCTCCTAATTCTGGTCCTCCCTCTATGAACAACTAGGTATCCAAAGGGCCCTCTCTTCAGGATACCACCCGCAAACAAATGGCCAGACAGAAAGATTAAATGCAAATCTTGAACAATATATATGCTGTTTTTGTAAAAGGGAACAGGATGACTGGTCAGATCTAATTTCTATGGCCGAATTTGCCTACGACAATACACATCATTCCGCCATAAATATGAATCTGTTCAAATGCACCTATGGGTACAACCCTCACCATATACCTAGAACTGGACTTGCTACTTCCAAGGCACCTGCTGTAGACAGGCTACTATCCAATCTCAGTCAGATTCATAAGGATGCCCTACATTCCTTGGAAGAGAGCCACAAGACCTATAAAAGGTACACCGACAAGAAGCGAAGGGCTAACCCAGAATGGAAACCAGGTATGCGTGTTTGGTTGTCTACAAGATACCTGCCTCGTTGGACTCACCTGGGTAAGTTTTCACCTAGATATATCGGACCATACCGGATTCTGTCTAAGATTAATCTGGTGGCCTTCAAACTTCAGCTGCCCCCCAGTTGGAAAAGAATCCGTCCAGTATTCCACTCTTCTTTACTTAAGACTCATTGTCAGGGCTGGGCAGGTTGGTAGCACTTCATGTAGGAAACTAGTGTCCGACAGTCATCAAAACCCTGTGAATCCTCTGTGTAAACCTTATATGCTGTACATAAGGAGGATGTTCCATCCCTATTGCAGGCAAAGTATGCAGGGACTAAGGAACATCAAGAAACTACATATCCCAGCAGGCCGTGAGCTTCACAAGCCTGCCGGGAGGAAAAGATCTGCACGCCAGCCACGCCCAACGAACAGTGCATGCGTGAGCCGCGCCCACGCTTCCCCGCTTGCTATTCCAGCTTCAGAGGAGAACGGACATGTTTTTCAGCGCTCCGCTCAGGGCCAGCCTTCGCGGGGCATTTGCCCACCTGAACTCAGCACAGGCCCCGCACCAACTTGAGATAAGTGCTTCCTGTTTATTTCCGCCTGCAGTGAGAAAGACTAACGAAGCGGCTGGGGTTGCGGTGCATGCAGACATAGAAGTTTGGCAGTTCGGACCGCAACGTATGGCTGAACAATAACCCGCATGCCTAGTGCATATGTAGGGGTGACTGCGGGCTAGGACACTGAAGCAACGTTCAGGGTGAGGCAACCCGAAACGTACAATTCCAAGTCTCCAACGGGGCAGGGCAGGAGGCACGTGTGCGGAGCCACGGGTGAAGACAACCCGGTTTGAGCACACCAGCGGGTCACGTAGTTCATTGTTTTGGGGGCACAAGTTAGTGTAAGAACTTATAGTCTGGCCCTGCACACGCTCATGGTTATTTTTTGGTATTTTCCAGCGGAGCTCGCCACAGAACATTCAGGGACTTCCCGTGCCGCGTTAAGGAGAACAAGATCACGATCCGCAGCTAAGTGCATTTCTGGTTCTTTGCTAAAGTATATATTGTCTAAGCTGCAAGGTGCTATGTAATGACATGTGATATCGTGTAATTGCGCACGTTAGCGCAGGCTTTAATAACTGCATGAAGCTAATGCAGTGGGAAGAAACAAAGCTTATGCTAACGCTATTTGATGTAACAAATTGTGGTTAGAGCTCCAAGCAAAAGCTCTTGTAGTGGTTCCAAGCTCCACCACAAAGGCCATCGATTACTGGTTATGGTATGACTGAGGATTGTATGAGTGGGCGGAGAACTCACCACGAGAACGACCAGTGGATGGGGCGGCAGGAGCTGAGGAGCATCTTTCACTAAACTTCCCCATTCCTGTCCATAACCTCTCCCTAAACCTTTTTCCGGTGAACCTACTACCCCCTACCCATCCACTCTACTGACCCTAACCCTCTTTCCCCGGCAGGTTGCGGTAGCCTGTGTTTCCTATCAGGTCCAGGTGCCAAGACCTTACGGGGAGGCAGGTGTTCATGCTGCCTCTGCGCCAGACAAGATCGGAGACGCCTTGACACTCATGTTAATGATCCTTATGGGAGAACCATTCAGAGAGCAACCTCGTCCATACCTCCAGAACCCAAAGAATACGAGGTCGCTAGACTTGTGGACTCTAGATACAGAAGAGGTGTTCTACAATATTTGGTCCACTGGAAGGGATATCCCAAGGCTGAAAGAACCTGGGAACCAAGGACACACATACATGCCCCTAGGTTGGTGCAACGTTTTCATAGATTGTATCCGGGAAGACCCAGGGGAGGTGTGTATAAAAGGGGGCATACTGTCATACACAGCCCTTGGAAGTGCTGGCAGAGTAGGAAAATACACATAAGATGGCTTCCCTTGTTCCGATTTGACGGTCTAGTCCTCGTGCAAAATGGCCACAAATACTATATGCTGGGAGGAATCCTCTTCCTCCTTGTGTTGTATCCGTCTCTCTGGTTCACGCTGCTGGTTCCTGTTTGTTCAGTGTACTAGCATTCCTTCTTGCCTTCTGTTGTTCTTCCTGTGTATTCGTCTTACTCACCGTTTCCACACGTTCGGGTTTCATCCTCTACAGGTAATCTTTCGTGGTGACTTATCTTTTATCTTTTGATCACGTTTCTGGCTTTCCCTTTTTGAGCGGACCTTAATTCTGCGTTTGTTATTTTCTAATGCTCTCTCTTTCTATCCTTCTGGCATTCTTTCACACTTTTACTGTTCGTGGTTCCGTTTTCCTAGACTTCGGGAGCTCCTGGTTCTGCCCATCTTTTCTTTATTCTGTTTCTGATTGACAGCCTCTGTTGCCTATTCCTTACTTGTAGCTGTCCTCTTTGCCCCTTATTCTTTTGCATCTTTACTCGTAACCTCTGGTCTTTTCTTGCCTATCGTTACTAGCAATACGCTTCTAGGTTCTGCTTCAGCTTCCTGTTGCCGAATCCCCTTTTTGCCCAGCAGTTTACTCTCATCAGCTGCCTAGGTCTCTTTATTCTGTTTGCTCTCTGTCTAACCAGCGGCTGTCAGAACCCTTCCTACTGGTTCCGTTGTAGCAGCCTATCTTGGAGACCCGTATTTTGTCCAGTGACAACCTTACCTGTTCCAGCACCTTGTATTCTTCACTCAGAAGACTTCCAAACACTTCCAGTGCTCTATTGACTCTAGGGAACTTTCCCATGCACATTGGTACATCAAGCAATTTCATCTGAAACAATACTTGCTACATCAAGGAATACAGACCAGATCCTGTTACATCTACGTTCAGGGTTTTTTCCGCCTAGAAGGCTTTTTCCCTGAGTTTGGGGGCTAGCTCCTCAGAGGTCCCCCGCACCTGGATTCTACTCTGGTCAAGGTGGCCACTGAGGGAGCTCAACCCTACATACACCAAAAAAAAGAAAAGAAGACTAAGGAGCAGAAAAAGCTACAGAGAAAGAAGGATTCCGAGACTCAAGAAAGTTCCATAGAGGACCCAGGTGAGGAGGAGTTTCAGGAGGGATTTTCAGTTCATGACTAATGCTCACGCAAGGTTTTAGAACGCTGGGCATCACTCAGTGGCTTCTTCAACACTTGCTTGGTGGGTCGCACTGCTTCTACGACCACTACCAGATCTTCTGCTGCTTTGGCTGCTTAATGACCCACACCCTTCCTCTGTGAAGGTATCTCTGGTCTGGCCACACATATCTGGAGCCCCTCTCACTCCTGAGACCCCTGGCTGTCACAACCTCCAAATCAACAACACTTGCTTCCACCAATGCTAGGTCTCTTGCACACACAGTTGCACTTAGGCACCCCCATAGGGTTCACCACGTCTTGAGACCTCAAAACTGTTCCATCAAGAAAGTGAAGAACGAGCCCAGTTGGACCCAGGCATGGTGCTTATGGCACCAATTACAAGAATGGCCATCCGACATGGCGGGAAAACAAGCCTGCAAGTCATGGGAAGTTGCTATCTAGTCTCTGGGTGTGGCTAGAGGTGGCTGCTATATAAGCCACACCCAAACTTCCCTGCACGCTTCGTGTTGAACTGCCAGCAGGCAGCAGCACGCTCGCCATGATCTGCTCAGGTAAACCAGCCAGTCTTCGTCTAAGAAGAGCCTCTTGCGCTCTCCCGAGGAATTTAGCTTCAGTTGCCATCATCGGGTCCGCAGCCCCTCTGCAACTAATCCTTGTCAGTGCAGCTTTGAACAGCTGATCGGGTCCGCAGCCCTGCAGAAACACGCCCGCTCCAGCTCCGGCTCTCCACTTCAGTCGAGCGGTACGCGGCCCGCTCGACACGCCCCCATCTGCTCTGGCTACCCAACAGCTGATCGGACCCGCGGCCCTTCCTTGTTACTTCGCCTCAAGCTCGGCTCTTCCACAGCAGTCTCGTTCATCTGGAGGCACGGCCCGTCCGCAGGTACTCAGCAGCTATGTTGGAATTCCTCCCACACTTCTCATGTCCAACAGAACCCTGAAGAAAGGGGAAAGCGAACTAGGCATGTATAACAGCCCAAGGCAAACGGGCATAAGATAAAAGGCACCAGCAAAGACAGTCTGGACAAGCAGCAAGTGAGAAAACCACAGAGTAGCAGTGGCAGAACATTACAGAACTCACTACAGAACTCAAGCCACAGTGGGTCTGGGCAGGTTACAAACCAGTGACGTAACTGGTGGACTGAACTCTTGATTGCATGCCAGTGGAGTAACTGGTGGACTGAACATTGCGTCCCTGCTACGGATACAAGCAGGATGGAGAGCTAATCTTCTTATCTTACAAGGTGAGCACTCATACACGTAAAAGGAGGAAGGGGTCACAGTCAGAAGGGAAGCACGGTGGGTTCCAACTAACACAAGTCCCTTACCCATCTTTCTCTCTCTTCTTGGTTTTCCATAGATACATCCGCCAGAGAACAAGATAATAGTGCCAAGCTGAGGTTCCTGATACTCACGCATCACCCAGGTGAGCGTGACACTGGCTTGGTACCTGCTGCTTGCCTTAGCCTCCAGCACGTTCAGTATGTGGCAAGCACAGCAATCAGACTCACATGGGGAAAGACAGCTCTCCTGTATTCCTTTGGCTGCGCAGCCTCTGCACTTCAGAGTTTGGGGGAACAGGACCCTATCAGAACACGCAGGTGAAATCTGCTGTCTCCACATTGCGGCATCCCTCTTGTTTTCTCACTTCTGCTTGGTTTGCCAGCCCACTGCCTTCTTCCTTCTGCTACTACTGCTACGGCTTGCGTTCCAGTCACAGTTCCAGCTCCATCTTCTCCTTCCATTTGCCTGCACCTGAGGGGGCCATTTACACCTCTCAGGTTCCATCAGGAGTGGGTTGTTAGGCTCAATTACCTGACTGCTGCAAATGCATGCCTCTTCATCCCTCTTCCTCGTCCGAGTACTTCTGGGATTCCGGGAATTGTAGTCCCTGTCTGCAAAGTTGTTTCTTCTAGCAATTGAGATCTTTTTAAGAGTAGATTTATTTCCCCTGAACTCATTAAAAGATGGATTGGAAGAATTCGTTTTTACAGAGGAAGGTAACTTGTTTAAGACATTTCCAGATTCCTTTACATTATACCCTATGGAGAAAGAAAGGTGTATAGCTTGGAATACTGTGAAAGATTCTTCTGTTCTTAAGGTTTGCTCTGATTTAACAGAACTTGTACCCCTGGTCACAGATCTTATATATGGATGAGGGACATTATAATGGCATTATGCCATTCCCTGTTTTGGCAAACCAGAAATGTACTTCCTTTCAAAAGGACAAATACTTTGTCTCATACCACGGGATCTCCTCACCACCCTCGGCCCTCTCTCATTCCAGGTAATCCTCGTACAATACACCACCCCAGGGTTAGGACCTGGAAGCGTCTGTCTTTCCCTGGCCACTGGCCAGGGTTTCAGTGAGGGTTTCAGTGAGGGATCTGTAGGATTCTTCACATACCCTTCTCCTAAAGACCTGACCATCCGGTCCAGGTGCTTTTCCCTCTTCTTCTCTTGTAGCCTCCCCCACATTAATAGTACCCAAAAATAGATTGGTTCTGGTTTCAATATTTGAATAGACTTCTCCTTCCTCTTCCTCTTCTCCCTCCAAGTCATCTCTTGCCATATATCACATTTCCATAGGTTCTTCTTTCCTATTAGAAGGACAATGGCGTGTCAAATGTCCAGCCTCCCCACATCAAAAACATAACACTAAGGAAGGGTTTTGATTTTGGGGTTCTTCTGATTTTGTTTCAATTTCCCTTTCAATAAGGTCACTCTTCTATCCCCATCTCCAGTATCTCTAAACACTGTTTTAGTTACATTGCCATTAGTTTGGGAGTTTGTTCCCATCTGAGGGGAAGGATGTATAATTTTAGATTCTCTCTTAATTTCTTCACCTTTATTTGTCACATGCCTGCTAGCGTCCAAAACATTTTGGGCTGTTTCAATAACTAAGGCTAGGTTTGGTTTATTAATCTGTAGGATGGCTTTATGTATGAAAGGAGATACTGAGTTCATAAATTCTTCTATAGTTAGGACCTCTAATACCTCCTCAAGTGGGGTTTTCCCTAGCCATAAAGATATATTTTGAATTCTAGCAGCCAACTCTACACGTGTTTCATCTGGGTTCAGTTTCAGCAAAGATTGGGGGGGGGGCGTTGTACCCCCTGGATTTAAGAGAGGATATGAATTCTGAAATTCCCCCTTTAGAAGAGTAGCTGAATAACAGGTTTTTAATTTGGGTCTCCCCGTCAACTGATGTGTCAATCTCTCAAACTTTAAGAAAGCATTTCCCATATACTCCCCCTCCTTATAGGGTTGTAATATTCCCTTTGGTATTATAGGTCGTTGAGAGGTTGGAACTATTCTCTTCAACGCCTGCTGAAATCTTACTTTGTCCTGTATTTGATGTTTTGTCAGTCTAGTTGAAGGCACGCCCCTGCACACTCACACCAGAAAAATACAACACAGTAGGGAAAAAGGCCTCAGGTCACTGTTTGCAAGTATAACAAGCATTTATTTCTACAAAATACAAATGCATCAGCAAAGAACACTACTACCGCCGAACGTTCTGAAAATTGGGGATGTGCAGCAATCTAAAAAGACGCCTGGCGTCATCAACATCCTCACCACATACAGTAAAAACCTGTGAGGCTGGTTGAAGCAACACTATACATGGGCGACCCACTCCATAGGAGATACTAGGCCATTGGTCCCAGCCTTCCTGTCCGTCTCTGTCCACGTGGGTGCTGGTGGGCTTGTTATCTGTGCTAAAACAGGGCCTAACAAGCAATTACTTATTCTGAAAACAATGGTACTCTATCACCTTAATGGTGCACATGGCAGACACAGGGATGGGCCCATGGGGAGAGCCACAGTCATATCAACTTGCATACCTCATGCACTCCCAGATGCGCCAACAGACTACAAAGTCCTACACCAACATTTTGAGCTATAATTCCATCCCTTCTTTGCACTGTGCAGCAAATATCATGTGACCCAAATGTGAAGGCAAAATATCCTTGTTTCTGATCTTTCGGATCGATCGGGGGTCTTACAGCTTTATGGGCGGTGGTCTGGGCCTGGCTGGTGCCGTGGAATGTGGGGGTCTTGTAAACAAAGCTTAGGATGGCTGTAACTCTAATGTGTGGGGTGTTTGCACTGAGGGGTCATGCTATCTCTATCGTATAATGGTAACTGCCAAGAGGTATTCTACCCACCTTCTTGTGGCGTTGCAGAGCAGATTCTTTCTGGGGCGCGAAGGCCTACAGCCTCTGAGACAATGGCAGGCATGTAACTCGCCGAAGCTTACTCGTGGTGAGGGTTATGTCTGTGCGGGCCATGCAAATCTACTACTACCACGTTTGGTGCTTTTGCCGTGCTCGGGCCTATGTTAAAAAATGGCTGCCAACAACTACAATGGCTTTTACACTTGCCTCTACTATATAGCTCCTCATGCATGCACTACGTGATCATGCACTCTCTTGTGTGTACATCACCCTCCCACTGCTCCCTCGATGTGCGGTTTTAAGTTTCTTCCTCATTCAGAATCGCTTAGGTGGGTGGGACGACCCTCTCTCCTTCTCAACATTCCCCCTTTCGTTAATTCTACATTAACAAATTCCCACGTATTGTTGCCCACTTTTATCCCCCAATAATCGTTCTCTTCCAATATTTGTGCCCTTTCTAACTATTCAGCCTCCAAGTATGGTGGCAATCCCTTCTTAGGAACCTATGCTCTACACATACCGCGCAAACTTGCTCTCGACTGGACATACTCTTCAGGTCTACAAGTCATATATATACATCCCCCATCCACAGCTAAATCAACCCAATGTTCAGTATAGTTTTCAGGATCTGGTGGGTGCGTAGTTATAGTGCCATGGGGGTGTAAACGATGCTCAAGTTGGACCATGTAGGGCTTATTTGGTTGTCTGTCTGGGTACCGTGTTCTGTGGTACCGCGAGGTGTGGTGGATACCCCAATTGAGACCATCACCCTAGCACTACTAGGCACTGCTTTGGCACAGCATCTGAGGCCCAACTGGCAGGGGCAAAAGATGACTAGCACGAACATGATCACTGTACCGGCAACTTCACTATTGCTCCCAGCCAGGAAGGGGCCCAAGAGAAGATGTTCTCAAACCAGCCCTCACTCGGTATTCCAGCTTCTTTTTTCATGCGCGCTCCCAGGGTGTGTACGGCTCCTATTATTTGGGTGAGGGTGCCGTTCCCTGCATCGTTAGGAGGCATGAATGTGCAACAGCAATCTCTGACCTTTTTGCATATGCCTCCTTCCATCACCGTGAGGAGGTCAAGTACATAGTGGTTCTCCATCGTAATCAATCTCAGGGCCCGCATCTCTACTTTCATGGCATTGAACCCTTGTTCTGTGGTATTTTCCAGCTGTATCAGTTCCCAGAGTACTATTTGAAGCCATTTGGCATTAGCAGCTGCTTGGACCGCAGGCAGTAACAGTGACCCAAAGAACATCTATGCGCCACTGAATAGCCTGTACTCATCGGGTATCTCGCTGAGAATTTCGGATGTATCGCGAGCTAATAATAATAATAATAATAATAATAATAATAATTATAATAATAATTATGATAATAGTTAGATCTTTTCTTTTGCCGCATCTGTTCTTTTCTTTCGCTTTCAGGAAGTATGTGGAACTTCTGGGCATGCAATGGGTTTCTGGTAGGCACATCGGAGGTGGGAACTTCCATTGGTTGGAATGAATCTGCCGACAGCCCTTGGAGATGCGCTTCTGTTATTACAAGCAGTACTGAGTGCAAGGTAGGGAGCAAACAGTAGCCCCTGCATGATATTGGGAGGTGCAAGTACGCCTGCTGACCACACACCCAGTAGTAGTCCATCACTGCGGCTGTGCCTTTCTTCAGGTCTGGGATGGGCATGGTCTTGTTACAACGTTCATTGGCCCACAAAGGGAGAGAGAGAGAGAGGGAAAGAGAGAGAGACGGAAATAAGGAAATTAAGACAGGTAGAGTTTTGGGAGGGTGCAAGAGAGACCCCTCTGTGAAAATGTGCTGTGTAGTGCAGATGTACCATGACAGTACTGAAACCAAATGGCCAAACAGGAGGTAGTTAATATTTCTCAGTACTGTTGGGCATAGGAAGTCACTATGGTGTGCTCAGGGGGGCTCCCTGGATGTCGGATAGGTGGATCCAGTAGCACAGCATGGGGAGTGCAGAAGACAACCCAATATGGCCCGTTATACCTGGGGTCGCTACACCTGTGGACGAAGTTCCGCACGTGGATCAGGTTGCCTGGTAGAAACGGTTGAGTGGGTGAGGAATCCGATGGTACAGCAGTCGCAGAGCCTGGTGTGTCCTCTGATCGGGGTGGTGCAACCCCTCGAGAGACAAGTTTAATGGCCCGTTAGGGTGGTCAAGTAGCTGTGAAATTCTTCTCCTAACACAGATACTGCCCTGTGTGCGTCTAATGCTCCTCTAGCAGGAGACAGGGGTGTATGCATGCGACAACCAGTGACCACCTCATGGGGTGATAAATGGTGGTCTTGCAGGGCTGTGTGTGCAAACTAAAAAATGCTAATGGCAATCTGTGCACCCAGTTTTTCTTTAGCGTGATGCAAAGCCTGGACAGTTTACTCTTGAGCAGGTTGTGGAACCTCTCAACAACTCTGTTGGCCTAAGGGGGGTAAGTGGCACACTTTCGATGTTTAATGCCAAGCAGTGTTGCAATTTCTTTGAATAAGTCATCAAAAAAGTGTGTGCCGTTATCTGACTTTAATACATCGCATTGAGTGAAAAACGTGCACACTAAACATTTAGCTGCGCATTTGGCATCTGGATGTGTACAAGGTCCTGCCTCCACCCATCGGGAGAAGGGGCAGACAACAACAATTAAATATTGTTAACCGTTGCACCTCTCACCCATATCCGCATAGTCAATATGCAACTTGCGGAACGGCCCAGTAGGGTGTGGCAGAGTGCCACTTTTTGTTCGCTGTGTCATTGCCGTGGAGGGAGAGTATTTAGGTATGAATCATTCCAGATAGGTAGGTCCCAGGCACCAACAACGCTTGTGGGCAATGCAGAGTTACTCGAATTTGCCAATTGCAGCCCCGGGTAGCCAGTGGAGGGATCTCAGTGCCAGACAGATGTGCTCCCTTATCTTGAGGCCAAGGTTAATTCTTGTGGTTTTGTTATGGTTGAGTCATAGAGTGGGTGGATTAGAAGCTGGGAGGGTGATAAAGAGCCTGTTGCAGTAGTCCAGCCTGGAGATAACCAGGGCTATGGATACAGTGACCTGCTGGGGTAAAGTGAGAAAAGGCACAGGGCCACTGAGGAGATGTAGCTGATAGTTGTACTCTTGAGAGATATCTGAAATGTGACATGAGAAGGAGATAGTGGAGTTGAAGATGGCCA
The DNA here is from genome assembly GCF_040938575.1 of Ambystoma mexicanum. NCBI lineage: Eukaryota > Metazoa > Chordata > Amphibia > Caudata > Ambystomatidae > Ambystoma > Ambystoma mexicanum. The sequence goes on along the minus strand of NC_090934.1, from coordinate 994,349,191 downwards.
CCAAGATTAGTATCCTTGTATGTGGGTGTGGCTGCAGGGCCAAGGGGGTCTTCCCGGAGTGAAAGTGGTAAAGCTGGAGCAGGTTTCCCAATGCAAACTATCTCTGTCCTGCTGGCGTTAAGGCAGAGGGTGTTTGCAGCACACCATGACTGAATCGTGGACAGGCAGTCAGGTATGAGTGATGAAGAGGGGGCGGATGAGCGTAACCTGAAAGAAAGTCCAGTGTCAACCACATTACACTGGAAGGTAGAGGTCAAAGTGCTAATCACACATGCCAAGGCAGCCATGAACGTGTATAAGAACCAGGGGGAGAGCTCACATCCCTTGGGAAGGCCACAGTGTGAAAGAGCTCTAGAAGAAGGAAATGCTTTGAGTCCCACCTGGGATGGGTGGTCAGAAAGAAATGAGGGCAACCACGCCATAGAGTGATCTGTGACCCTGTGCACCATACCCACTGTAGTCGTCCCCCTCTGCAGTGGTGGATCTGAATAACTAACATACAGGTGAAATGTGGGATATTACATAACGATCAATATAAAAGTAGATCTTACCTGTCCTCTCTGCATGTGGTTGACATTCAGTTCGACTTTCATGAAATAGCCATAATTACCTGATTTAAGGATCCACAAAGAAACACATAAAACATTGTTCCTGTACCACATACATGAAAAGAATCAACAGAAGAGCCACTTGCAGCCCTCGGTGACATCCAACACATGCAAACCACAAGTCCCAATACTGCCATCAACATGTGTCCCTGAACACATGCACAAACACCTGCACTCTGCATGCAATCCAAACACACAATACACACACACTGACACCCAACAACATCACCCACAGTGGCATTCCCCCTCAATGGCATGCAACAAATGTGCATGCAACATATCCCCATTCATTACATAATGTCACATACACAATGTACACCTCACTCACCATGCTGCATGAAAATGTGAAGAGAGCACATATGCAAATAATTGATCACCAACAGAACATGGCCTACCCCTGGAAGACTACCAATGCCATGAAAAGGCTGTACATCACCTATATAGTATTGGGACAGTGCACTGCACACAGTCATGTAAGCACATCATCAATTGACACATGTGTTGGTCATTGCTTGTGCACTCATCCAATACACAGACATAGGGCCTCATTACGAGGTGGGTGGTAAGGGAGTACCGGCACCGGTAAGGGCACCGGTGCCAGTAATCCCTTACCACCCTACTACGAGTTCCCTTTGTGGGACCTTCCTTAACGCCTGTTTTTTTCAGGTGTTAAGGACGGGACCCGCAAAGGGACACTAGAGCTAATAACGGTACTGCAATTTGCGGTATCGTTATTAGCGCCTTCCCCATTCCCATTGAGCCCTATGGGGGCTCAAATTGGAATGGGGAATGGCCCTGGTGAATGGGGAATTACGGGTCCCGCCAACCTTGGAATGGACTGGTAATTGCTCCATTCACCAGGGCGGAGTCGGAACGAGTTTGGAGGCAGCCATGGCGCTAATAGCAACACTTAGGATTAGGCTGTAGCAGTAGTATAGCCCGGAGATAGCCACATCACGTGGAACAATGCACCTCTGTGTGAAGGTGTGGAAGGGTACAGTTACTTTGACCATCAAGAGCAGAAACTCGGACCTCTTCACAAAATCACTAATATGCAGCATTAAGGAAAGGGGGTAGTCGATGATGAATGCAAGCTTCCTGCCATGGGATGAGGGGGCAGGGATTGAGCCCATGGTGGAAGGACACAGTGAATGCCAGAGGTAGGCTGCAGGGGATCCAATAGGGACACTCTAATTTTAGTATGGTGTGCAAGGCGCGGCCATTTGCAGTGCACCAGGCCAGGATGGCTGAGAGGCAGTCATGAGGAATGAGTGTGCAAGTGTGTAATTCGGAACATTGGTGAAGAGTAGTGTGTCGTCAGCATAGCACATGAACTTGTTGTACAATAAGGCCAAGAAGTGAAACAGAAGGCAAATGTGTAGGTCAAAGATGCATGAAGAACAAGGAGTGATAGGTCGCCTTCCCCTACCTAAAGACCCTGAGTCGCACAGGGTTATGTCCAAGGTAGCCTCATGTAAATTTCAGGTTACACATTCCACACCTGATTCACACACGTCTATTACTTATACGCTTTTCAATTTATTATTCAAAAAATGAGTATAAAAACAGCACCTAAAAAATGTAAAAACAAACTGTGCTAGTCACTTACAATCTGACTGGTGAAGGTTCACCAGGCCTTTCAGAATGTCAATGACCATAGTGAAAGGTAACAGGAAAGGACAGTATATCTTACTGTGAGTGCGTACATATGTATTTACACGGAAGAGTCAAAATATATTGTAGTCTCCCAACTTCTGATGTGTACCTCAAAGGTTTTTGACCAGAGTGAATAATCTAATATTGTTTTTTTATTTTATTAATCACTCTGTTGAAATAACTTGCATTGGTATAGGATAGCTGCAGGTTATTTAATACACACCAGTTATCCTTTTATAATTTATTCAATATGAGAGGTAGGAATCGGCAAATACACAAGTTCCTATTAACACGTCGACATATGTTTCGGCCTTTGTGACTCATACGGGACTCTCTCTGGTGCCGTTGGTCAGGATGTAGATAATGGCCGTCTTCAGGACAAGGGCAGATTGATACTTTTCCGTAGTGAATACTTTCCCATTAGTAGAACATCTAGATTAAAATACATAAAAAGGAGTACATGACAAGGTTGTATAGATTGGGACATATTGTTCACCAATTCTTAGAAGCGGTGTGGACTGTCAGTCTTAGAACTGCAGTGGCTTGGACTAACCTGAGAGTAGCTCAATTTCTTTGGGTCGTATATGGTGGTAATTGTCGGTAATTTCAATGGGTTCCTACAGGAATACCATATATTTCATTTCATGCACTGTGTCTGTAAAACAAACGAACAGTGATCAGTAAGACGCCTATTTAGGCTCTACATTACTTAATTAATTACATATTGATTAGGAAGTACCAATAATATACAAAAGTTACCTTTCGTGATTCGATCTTAGCAAGCTGGTGAGGCAAAGAAGCTTCACTTGGCTCAATTCGCAATAGCGATGGGTTTAAAGTGGAGACACTTCCATTTATTGATGTTGTGCTGTGGCTGTGAAAAGTAACAGAAACCATTAGGGCTTGTTCATATATGGAGCATCAAGATATATTCTGAATCGTGTTGTTTTAAGACCAATAAATACCGGTTTATATATCCGTGCATAATGCACAGATATGTTATAAACACGCAAAAACGGCCGGCCCAACAACTAGGGTCCTTTCTATTGTAAAGAAAATTTTTTAGTCGTTTTGGTTCTTATGTGCCACGATGAATGGCAACTGATACATTGTTACGTATTTCAAAAATGTGTGTTGCGAACACAGAAAGGAAAACGCTTAGCCAGTGCTGCAAGTGCTTTGAGAGCAGCGCGAGGCAGTTTATTTAACAAAATCATGACTACAGCGCCATAAATATGGTGTCTCATCTCACCTGCAGCACGGGCCATAGTCCATGCGTACCGACAAAAAACTGGGAGTACCCAATCTTATAAACATGGTCAAAGATGCATGTCAAAAGAATGGACACCTGCAGGACACCACAGGTGGAGGATGTTGTTGGGTAGAAGGAAGGGCACAGAATATCCTAGTAGGAATGGGTGTTCAGTAATTAGCTAAGCAAGTCCGCTTGCCGTTCGTTCATGTAGCCTTTCAATGAGGATGGAATGCCTCAATGTGTGAAAAGCAGATGAGATAGCAAGGAGGATGCGGACAGCAGGGGATTATGAAATGAGGGCTACTACCGTTCATCATGTGTGTTCTGGAGAGCACTGTCTCTGTCTCTGGACCATTTCAATGCACACTGGTGTCCATGGACAGCCACAACAACGACCTCATGGACGCCCATTTGTGGGAATGCAAACTTGTCAAGCAGTTTCCCCAGGAAGGCGTAGCAAAAAATGTGCCAGTAGTTTACTGGTCAGGAAGGCTCATCATATGACATAGTAATCATGGTGCGCACAAGGGAGTGCCTGATGGATGATGGAAACTAAACAGCAGGAAAGGAGTGGTTGCAGAGATCAGCAAGAGCAGTTGCCTAAGAGTAGATGTTGCCATTGATGGTTCTGTAGGTGCAGCGGCACACCAGTTGTGATGACACCTTCATGGAATAGTCAACTATGGTGACTACTTCAGGGGAGACATGAGTGAATGAGGAGAATGAAGAATGATGAGGGTGAGTGGTGGGGGGGCAGAGTTGCGGAGGGTTGTGTGTGAAGGGCCTGTAACAAGTATGTTAGTCAGGCATGTGTATTTACAAAACATATGGATGCAAGCACATTCCAAAGGTACTGTGAAGGAGCTGTTGCAGAATATACAGTTGATGAATTGGCAATTATTGAAATACTCACCTCTTGCACAGCCGCCAGAACCCTGCTTCATGTCACAATGTACAGGTGCCCACTGAGGGAGCTGCAATGGAAGACATAAGCACACAACACAAAGCAGCAATGTTATACATTCATCTACGATGAAATCATGCTAAAAGTACACTCTTAACCACCAGATCATGGTCAATACAGACTTCATTGTCACAGAATACCAATGGTCAAATGCTGCATTTATTTGAATGCGGCATTACCATGCACCCAGCTGTGTTGCACTAGAAGCTGAAAACTCCATGGTGCAGCGTGCCTGTGAAAATCATGGGAAAGCACAAACACCACTGACCCAAATGTGCTGGTACAGAACATGTCCCACAAAATATCAAACATAGCAACATGTTTGAGGCTTGCAAATGCTGGTGCACTGCGTAATAGTTTAACCTTAATCTAGACAGGCCAAATGTGACATACAGCCATAATCCCACAAACCCTGCTAGGGATCTGAAGTTTCACTAATTAGACATGATACGAATACCATGAGACACACATCAGCCCAAATATCAGCACCTGCCATAGGACACAAATAGTTGACCATGCTACACACACCCAAACAGCCATAAAGCCCCACACAGTTAGAAAGCACAGTTATCATAATCAGTGAGCAGTGGCCCCAGCAATCCATCTGAAGAACATGACCATACCCATCATTAGAAGCACCCCTGTGTGAAACATACCCCCTTAAGGAATAGTGTTTGACCACAAAGTAAGTCAATCCAAACTGAACACACACAGTGCCACACTCCCATGCAAACACCACACAAGTATCAGCAAATGCCATGCACTTACCTGTCCAGGAAACTCACCTGCCTTGCATACGATGCACACCATCGGGAGACGCTTCCCCTAAATTGAATACTATGCAGAGTAACAGCACAAACAACATGCACATACATGTTATCACATGATTAGTAAAATAAAATATGCATACAACACACAGTGCAGGAGCAACACAGGGTGCCACAGGGTGGATGGAAATCGATAGTGATTAGTCCAGGAGTACAGTGTACCACAAACAAGGGGGGTTCTGGGAGTTTCTCTACTACCAGCCTATATCCCGGGTTAGAGTCTCAACCAGAGTCTTTAGCTCACCATCCTTTGACAGAAGAGAAATTTCCACTACATATCAGTCTTTGTCCTGCCCAAGGGCAGTCCAGCAGCGAAATGCCTGGCAATTCTCTTCTGAACAAGAGTACCAACAGCAACCCCAGACATGTGTTTTGGCCTGGTTGGGCCTCGTCAGTGAGGTGGAGCTGTGCCTCTCTAAGAACAGTGAGCAAGGGTTCCACATCTGGATTACCCTCTTGACTTAGGGTGAAAACCCAAAGCTACTTAATATGCACAAACAAGGGGGGTTCTGGGAGTTTCTCTACTACCGGCCTATATCACGGGTTAGAGTCTCATCCAGAGTCTTTAGCTCACCAGCCTTTCAGAGAAGAGACATTTCCACTACATATCAGTCTTTGTCCTGCCCAAGGGCAGTCCACACCAAAATGCCTGGCAATTCTCTTCTGAACAAGAGTACCAACAGCAACCCCAGACACGTGTTTCAGCATGGTTGGGCCTCGTCAGTGAGGTGGAGCTGTGCCTCTTTAAGAACAGTGAGCAAGGGTTGCACGTCTGGATTACCCTCCTAATTCAGGGTGAAAACCCAAAGCTACTTAATATGCACAACACAAGGCTTCTGGGAGTTTGTCTACTACCGGCCGATATCCCGGGATAGAGTCTCAAAAAGAGTCTTTAGCTCACCATCCTATCACAGAAGAGAAATGCCCAGTACTTGTCAGTCCTTGTCCTGCCCAAGGGCAGTCCAGCACCGAAATGCCTGGCAATTCTCTTCTGAACAAGAGTACCAACAGCAACCCCAGACACGTGTTTCGGCCTGGTTGGGCCTCGTCAGTGAGGTGGAGCTGTGCCTCTCTAAGAACAGTGAGCAAGGGTTCCCCGTCTGGATTACTCTTGTAATTTAGGGATAAAACCCAAAGCTACTTAATATGCACAAACAAGGAGGGTTCTGGGAATTTCTCTACTACCAGCCTATATCCCGGGTTAGAGTCTCAACCTAAGTCTTTAGCTCACCATCCTTTCACAGAAGAGAAATTTCCACTACATATCAGCCTTTGTCCTGCCCAAGGGCAGTCCAGCACCGAAATGCCTGGCAATTCTGTTCTGAACCGGATTACCAACAGCAACCCCAGTACCACAACAGGAGAGGCCGAGAGAGTGAACAAAGAGGAAATCCCAAGGAAATACCAGATCAAGGAGTACACTTCTTGGTCTTCAGATGTACAATGACATGCTGTACAGCACAGTAGGTGCGTCCATAGAGGAATACAAATAGGTAGGTAAACAACCAAGACATGCAGCAAACATGCACAACAATGACACATGCTCAACATGTTAGAAAGTGCTAAAGCTTACCCGCTTACTGTGCCGGCATGGTGTAAATCCCACATGAAGACTATCACTATGTTACATCTGTGTATCCCGCATGCTCCTCTATCCTAACTTTGTGATTCCCATGCCCCAACTAACTTGAGGTCCTGTGTCTACACGTCTGGTCTAAGACACTGATCTAACCGATGTTAGGAATTTAGCCATTCTGGCTCCATGCACTGTATGAAGGTATTACACTTGGTGAAGCACACTGTATTGCCCTAGCTCAAATGTTGATTGATGCCAGCATACTGCTCTACCGTGCCATAGCCTAGCTACTTTCTTAATTATCTTACGCTTTCTGTAGTGCGTGCTCCAGCCAATCAGTTGCATTATACTAGCTTACCAGCCGAGACACATGCCTGGCTCATGATACCGCTCGGCATGAACCTACCTGAAATTCTAGCCTAGCTGTAGCCTCATGCCCCCTGTGCCACTGTATTGTATCTTTGCCTAGTTGCTGCTTTCTGCCCCCTGGGCCACTGTATTGAATCTTTGCCTAGTCGCTGCTTTATGCACTCGTGGCCACTGTATTGTATCTTAGCCTAATTGCTGCTTATACCCTCTGGGCCACTGTATTGTATCTTAGTCTAGCCACTGCTTTATGCCCTCTGGCCCACTGTATTGTATCTTAACCTAGTTGCTGCTTTATGCCCCCTGGGCCACTGTATTCTATCTTAGCCTAGCTGCCGCGTTTTTTGCCCTCTGTGTTACTGTATTGAACTGCCTTAGCCCAACTATTTTCTCTACGCGCTGCTCTAGCCTAGTTGCTTCATTTTGCCTTGTGGGTAATTACACTGAATGCTCTACCCTAATGGCTTGTCTTTGCCTACCGACCTCGTGTCAGCCCAAAACTGAGGCCTTCCTAATGACACCATCATCCTACTTACAAAACTAGTATGTGCCTTTATAGCTTTAAGTTCACAAACTGCAATAAGAAGCTCTAACTACGCCGACCTACAGGATCTAATCACAGCTAATAATACCTGTCTGTCCATGCAGCCGAATCCCACTACATTCCTTCCTTGGCTCAAGCTAGATTACCAAATATCTACTATCCAACCGGCTAGATTCGTACCAAAACTAAATTTAGACTCCAAACCTACGAATTTAGATAATACAACTGCTTGGGACCGTAAATTCTCAACACCTTCTTCCTCACAAGTTTACTATGAACCTAGCAAAACATTTATACCTTGCTCTACCACAACCAGGAACAAAAGACTCCGTGCAAGGCTCTCTAGACTTCATGAACCATTGTTCCTTAAAGTTGCTTACTATAATATGGCAAATATCCCTCATAACAATCTTAACTCCAATAAGAAAAATTCTACCATAGCGCCCATCTGAAATTTACTATCAAAATAAGTATGGACAAATCCTCGACCTGGCCTACCAACACCAATAGCGCTGTCAGTATAGAAAACACTGGTAAGACAAACAGTAAAGTAAGTCAAGACAAACCAATTGCCCACCTCCATAACCTTAAAATCCCACACTTTAAAGCTGCCTTAGTCAACGCCAGATCTATGGTAGCACATGCTACAGAAATTGCGGATTTGATCTTAACAGACAACCTAGACTTCCTCGCAATAACTGAGTCATGGTTACACCCAGTTGCAGGCTCAGCCATTTCATTGGAAGTCCCTGACAACTACAATATTTTAAGAGCTGACAGAACCGACGCTAGAGGCGGAGGCATAGCTATCATTGTTAAATCAAATCTAGCTATGAGGATAGTCCCCTTTCCAGTCATCCAGTCCTGTGAACTCTTCACAGTCAAACTACCTACCTCCAAAACTAGTACTCTAACAATCCACCTATTGACAGACTACCCAGTCCAACTGGTGCATTCGATGAGGACATCTCTACAATCGTAGCTGACAATACTAAAGTCTTGTCCCAAATACTGTTACTCAGTGCCTTCAACCTTTGCCTCAACGATCCCAATGATCTACACGCCTCAGAAGTTGCTAACACGCTCATCCAACTAGGCTTCAGCCAAAGAATAAACCAGGCTACCCATGACAAAGCCCGAACATTAGATTGGGTGGCTGACCTTAATTGCGCAGTTTCCATTACTACCATCAAGACACTAACCTGGACTGACCACTTCCTTCTATCCTTTACCATCCCAGCTAACACCACCACTAACAAGGCTAATCTAACAGCTCCTCCAGTCCTCACCCGTAACAAAAGAAACATCACGGCAGACAAGATCATACCACTCGCTATCCCTGACCTTAACATGTTATCTGACTCTGCCGACCCAGATGTTCTAGTGGATGCATACAATGCCTCTATAACTAAAGCCTTAGATGCAATTGCCCCATTTAAATTGCGAAAAAGTAAACCAAGAGCTCATCTGAATTCTTGGTTAACGCCCCAACTAAAATCCTTAAAAGCAGAAATAATGAAATTAGAAGTCATATGGAGACAACTTCCTACAGAGGAAAATAAAGAGAACTTGAACAAACATAGTGCTCTATATAAAAAAGAAATCCTACATACGAAACAAGTAACCTATATTGAAAGGATCCTCAAAGCCAGTTCAAGTTCAAAGGAACTCTTCACCATTTTAAGAGAACTAGAGTCTCCGATACCTCAGACGGACGAATGTGTAAAAGACAAACTCTGGTCTACCAATATCCAGAATGCCTTAACTAATAAAATGTCACTACTTTGGAAAAAGATTGCGGACAAAACAACTAATTTACCGCCCACAATCAACCACAACACACTTCCAGATCTTTCAACCAAACCACCTCAAAGATTCAGATTCTCTCAAGCGTCTATTCATGAGGTTGTTAAAATCATCTCCTCCCTTCAACCTTCAAGGTGTCAGGGAGATATCGGCCCAGCACAAATAATTAAAGATGCTGCTAGAGACTTGGCGCCCTTTATTTCAAAATGTATTAATTCATCATTCTCATCTGGGACTGTCCCTAATAACTTAAAGGAATCATGGGTCTTACCCCTTTTAAAAAAACAATCACTAGACCCTTCCATTCCAACCAACTACAAGCCGATTACCACTGTACCCTTTTTCCTTAAGATACTTAACAAAGTGGCCTATCTCCAAATCTTCACTAAGCCACTGTTTGATGATTTGAACCATCTGGTATCACCTACACTAATTATGCAGATGACACCCAGATCCTCATCCCGTTGACAGGTGACTACTACCTAAAGGACTTGGCTTTAGTGAACAAAATCTATCTAATCATTCAGGCATGGATGGCTGCACATGGCCTATGCCTATGCCTGAATGATGATAAAACAGAGCTCCTAATACTTGGCTCAACAGCCAATCTGAGCAAATTTAACACAGAATACTGGTCATTCAATATAGACGAGAACATTATCAAAGTTGTAAAAGAGGTAAAAACTCTCGGCTTTTACCTCGACTCAACTTTCACAATGAATAAACAAGTTAACGCCATGGCTTCATCAACAGCTTACAAGTGCAAACTGATCAGGGCCTGCAAACCCTTCTTATCTAATGCAAGTTGCGCGATTCTGCGTAGAGCCCTCATATTATCCAAGTTGGATTATTGTAATGTACTATATGTAGGGGCTAGCAAATACATCAGCAAGAAAATTCAAATTCTCCAAAATAACGCGCTTAGAGCAGCATGTGGCACTCTCAGGAGAGAACACATATCGGACATAAGGAGACAAAATAAATGGCTCTCCACTGTTGACAAAATCACGCTAAAAATGGTTTTCACTTACACACAAATGTCTCAATGACGCTACCCCACGATACCTCTCAGAGGGAATTGCCAAGAAATCCTCATCACGGCCAACTAGGACTGCTAACTCATTCTGTCTCGCTGTCCCCATGTTTAAACTAATAAAGGCCGGGGAAGTAGCTTCCCAGTCATGGCAGCACAGCTTTGGAACTCGCTCCCCCTTTCATTGAGAGAGGACCAACCTTTCCTTCAATTCAGGTGCAACACCATAAAGTGGCTGGTATCTCAGGACACTTAAGACACTTTGGGCCTCATTACACGGAAGGCGGTAAACCAAGGTGCTATTAGCACCTTGGTCCATGTCGGTAAATTACCGGCACCGCCTTGGAGGAAAGGGGAATTACCGCCCTATTCCAAGGTTGGCGGGGCGGTAATTCACCCTTCCTCCATTGCCCTTCCCCATTCCCATTTTTGCCCCATAAGGCATAATGGGAACGGGGAAGGTGCTAATTACGGTACCGCAAAATGCGGTGCCGTAATTAGCAGCAAGGTCCCTTTGCGGGTTGGTTTTTAACGCCTACAAAAAGCAGGCGTTAAAGTACCAACCCGCAAAGGGACCTCATAGTAAGGCGGTAAGGGTTAACGGTCACCGGTACCATTACTTTCTCTGCCAAATTAGCATGTTGACCGACTAACCCTGTAACCTTGGCCAATTGTCCCTAACAACGTCTTATTGGCCTAATGTGCATTATCCACTGTTCTACTGTGTAAATATTACCTTGCCACTGTTTTGCTTATGTAATTTGTAACTATTTATGTAATTCTTGTAACTTGTTCAACTGCAATGTCTGTAACCAAAGCTTAAAGTATACTTGTACACAAATACGCCCTGATACCTTCGGGTCTGTAAATAAACAAACAAACAAACAAACAAACAAACAAACATCACCTTCACCAGGAACAGTGTTTCCTAATCAGGTACAGGAAGGACAGTGCCGGGTGGAGGGCATGGGGAGCATGGACATGAAATGGTGCAGGGTGTCTTCCCGGGACAGGAGTCATCGCCACATCATGGATTACTGAAACAACACAGGAGAATACATTAAAACAGCCATTGTGAAGTACCACTGACACAGCACACACGTGCAACAGAACACCAAACCCATAATTACCTGCACATGCCATCCTGTGCACCACCATGCAAACATGCTAGTTGATTTCGCTAGGCATGCCTGCATGTACACCACAGCGCACATGTTGGCCTTGAGGTGTTAATGGCACACCTCAAGGGGAATTAAGAAAAAAATGAAAAATAATCACAAGCAGGAAAGGGCAAAACAAAATATGCTATGTCAACACCCAGGCATGGGGGTGTAAACAAAATAATCATAAAGAAATAAGAATAAAAATGTCCATCATGGACCGGGGGGCACCCAGGAGGGGGCGGGGCAGGGTGCACATCAACTCCCACATGGGTGGATGTTGAAAAAAACTATTCCCTCCATGGGCTTATGGACCGCACGGCAATCTTGGACTGGGAGGAATGTCTCTGCTTTGACCACCTTTCTGGGTAGAATCAGAAGGGGGTGTGGTAAGGGAGGCTGATCACTTAGTGCCCGAGCCTGGTCCTCAGTGGCAGCGGCCAGGGAGGACACTGATGAATGCATCTGCAACATAAAGCTTCGGAGGTCATCATGCATCACCTCACAGGATTCACAGATTTCCTCCGAGATGGTCTGCCTCAATAGTTGCATCTCATGTTGGTACTCAGTCCTGTGGCTGCCTCTTCTACTTCAACTGAAGCTCCGTGGGCCAACAACTCTTGCCTCAGGGCTCCCTGTGGGCCCGTCCCTCTGCAATCAGGGATGCCTGCAGAGACCTCAGATCGGCCCGTCGGCTCCTGCTGTTGGCCTCTATGTGCAGGTCGTGTGAGCGGCATGTGGACCGCAGTGCCTGCAGCTCATGCTCTACCTGGGTTTCTGGTGGGATCATGGAACTGGCCACCCTATCCATGCCCTCAGCCAACATCTCATAGGGAGCACCCTGTTGTTGCGCAACAAGCGACATCGACTGCTCCTGCACTGTCTCCCCAGCCTGCACACGTCCACCACGTGTAAAAGGCCCACGCCTGCCTGACCCAAAGGAGCATGGCCCTTGCTGTGATGCCACTGCATGTGGCTGCAGGACTGCATTCCCCCCTTTGATATCTGGCCTAGGACCAGAAACCAATAGGCTGGAGCGTGGCCTGGCAGCCATAAACACCACAGACGGATGTGACACCACTGGCTGGCCTTGTGAGGGCACCTGACCCCCTGCAGACTCACAGGCACCAACAGCTATAACACCTGGTGCACTCACCTCCAACAGCATTGAGGATTGGATATCCAGTTCAGCACCAGAGCTACTGGATTCATCAGAGTCGGTGTCGAACCTAGACATTCCCCGGATGGACTGTAGTAGCATGGGCTGCCACACCACGTCCTCCATTGGTGGTCTGGTCCGGCTCAGACTCCCGTTCCTTCTCGACCTCCTCCCCTACATCTAGTGCCTCATCACCTGCATAAGGACATATAAAGACATGAAGATTGATGTTAATTGCATCGACAATATACATCTGTATCACAATGCTGTCCTTCAACACATTACTGTGCATGTTACCATGCGAGAAATCACATACACACACTATGTACAAGAAGACATCTGGTCATGGCGTATGCAAACTTACAACAACATCCCATGTCCCTGACCATGTAGCCACTGGACACATTGGGCCTCATTACGGCTTTGGCGGTAGCCATGCCACTATTGGCGGCATGGCTGCCACCAATACCGGGTCCGGGTTCCCTGAATGGGGAATTACCGGGCCATTCTGAGTTTGGAGGGCCCGGTAATTCCCCCTACAGGGAACGTGGGCCCGGGCCTTCCCCATTTGAGCCCCCATAGGGCTCAATGGGAATGGGTGCAGGGAGCTAACAATGGGCTGATTACGACCGGCCCGTTGTTAGCTCGCTGGTCCCCTCGCGGGACCCGTTAACAACGCCTGGTTTTAACAGGTGTCCTTACCGGGTCCCGCGAGGGGACCTCGTAATCAGGCAGAATGGGTTTAACGGGTCCGCATCTATTTGCGGCACCCGTTAACCCATTCCGCCAGGGTCATAATGAGGCCCATTGACCTCAGAGATGGTTCTCTGAAAAGAAATTCTGGCCCATGGCACAGCAAACTATTGACAAATACATGCTAAATAGGCATTGTCATGTGGCTATGTAACATGCTATTACATTACATGTGTACACGTAAGCACATATTCACAGCCAAGTGCTCATCAATGGCATGCCACACCAGTGTAGAACTGGCACAGGGAGTGCACACAATGTGGACATGGCCTGAGTGTGGAGTCCCAGGTGTGTGATGTGGAGAGAGTAATTACATGCACTGGGAGATAGGAAGAAGGGACAGTGACACACAAGAGGGACAGGGGCATGGACCCATGTAATGTGTGCCGAGTGTGGGATGTTGAATCCTGACAAATATTTGACAATGAGGTCAGTGCCATAGCTGCAGCAGGGGATGTGCACAGTGTTGAGAAATGCAATGTCACTCATGGCACACCGTGAGACCAGCTGGTAGTCTTCATGGAAGTTATTTGTCGCATGGAACCACCATAGTGGATGGACTATCTACACTATGGAGTGCATGATGTGTAACACGTGCTTCAGACATAAGCACTTGTCTATCAGAGAAGAGTCACTGACATCACTGATGGTACTAACCAGATGCCACGTTGTGGTAGCATGTTGAAATGCTGGTGGGTGATGACTACTGCCACAACGCCATGTGCAATGGATGTATGGCATTTGGGTTGTATCCACTCTAGAGTACACTGTGCACGAGTCAGTACACCATGACATGGTTCACCCAAAGCAGTCATTGAAATGCAGTCACAAGTGCAATACAATCAGACTTCTTTTTTTATCTATTCTCTAGATACACACACTTGGTCACTCACCGGACGTGTCCTCGTAATTTGGCAGGCCTCCCGCACCTTGCACCTGATCCATATGAATGAAGTGGCTCATAGTCTCTTTATGTGAGGTGAGCTCATGCTCATCTGGTGACCCCAGCGAAGAGTTGCCAGAGCACAGACGAGATTGGCACCCAGCTTGGATTTGGTGCGACGGTTGAGGTCATTCCACCGCTTCATGACCTGAAAAGCAGTGCGCTTCTCATTCCCTGAGGCGTTGATCTCATCCGTGACTTGCTGCCAATGCACCATACACTGAGCAGGTGTAAGTGTGCTCCCTGGCTGCGTGCAAATGTCACGGTGGTGTGCGCCCACGTAGTCCATGAGGATTTGGAGTTCCTCATCAGTGAAGCTCCTCTTCCACGACATGGCGGTGTCCTGTGCCGTGCCATGGGGTTGAGCCTCTTCCTTCTGTGCATGCTTTGCCTTCTTGGCATGTGGTACAGACCCTGTGTGGCCGGGGCGACTCAGGGACCCAGATCCTGGACCACCAGTGGCCTGGGCCATGGCATCACCCACTGATGCTGGTACAGCAGCTTCCCCTGCAACTCCCTGACCCTGGGCGGTGGGGACAGGAGCTTTCCCTGCACGTCCCTTACCCTTCGAGAGAGATGGACAGCAGCTACCCCTGCATGTCTGTGTACCTGTGGGGGGCAACATCAGCTACCGCTGCAGGTCCCCAACCCGGGGGGGAAGGGTGGGAACAGGAGCTTCCCCTGCAGGTCCCTGACCTGGAGAGGTAGACAGCAGCTGCACCTCCAACTCCCTGACACTGGGGGTGGGGACAGGAGCTTTCCCTGCATGTCCCTTACCCTTTGAGAGGCAGACAGCAGCTGCCCGTGCATGTCCATGTACCTGGGGGGTAGATGGGACAGCAGCTACCATTGCAGGTCCCTGTCCTGGGGGGGAGGGGACAGAAGCTTCCCCTGCAGGTCCCTGACCTTGGGGGGGGTGGACAGCAGCTGCACCTGAAACTCTCTGACCCTGGGGGGTGTGGACAGGAGCTTTCCCTGCATGTCCCTTACCCTTCAAGAGACAGACAGCAGCTGCCCCTGCATGTCCATGTACCTGGGGGGATGACAGCAGCTACAGCTGCAGGTCCCTCACCCTGAGGGTGGGGACAGCAGCTTCCGCTACACATCCCCTACCCCTGGAGGGGGGGGGGCAGCAGCATCTGCTGCACATCCTCAACCCCGGCCACCTCTGGCACCTTTCCCTCTTGGGGCCTTTCCACTCATAATCCAGGTGGACTTGAGCAATGGAAGGCACACCAAGCAATTGTCCTGGGCAATCCGAGTCAGGTGGCAGTGTACGTGATGGAAAATGTACTTCTGTGGTCCAGCAAGGGTCAAAGTACCCCTGGTGACAAAGAAATGGGATGCGTAACACACAGGCACCCCAAAAAACAGAAGAAATGCATACGCGAGACCTCAATAGCTTCCCTAATAAGAAAAAGCATTACGCGATACCCTGTGGCACCCATCAGCACACAAAAATGCATGCGTGAAGGCCGGGAAGCTAATGTAATGTTAAGAATTGAGGTACTTGATACACAGGGGCATCCAGAGTATGGAAAATGCATATGCGACTCACCATTAGCCTCAGAAAAAAGACAAGCGCGTATGCGTGGAGGCAAATCCCCCACCAAAATAAGAAGTTGGTACTGTCACAGAAGTAGACGAATTGCATGGCACCCCAATATTTACAGTAATCCACTCATCCATCTACTTCCAATCGCACGTACGGTCTCATTTGCTTCTACACGTACTCCAACATTCCCGATTCGGACGTACTGAACACCAGCGTGCAGCGCGTGTCATGTAAGTTATGCGCTGAGGGCCTTTCCTCGGATTACACGTGTCTGTGCTAATTCTGAACACAAAGAAACCGTCACTCTGTTTCTGGCTGCCCACGCATTAGACACGGAAGACCCACGCTCCTGCCTACGAGCCATCAAACCTGCATTCTTCTGCCCTGAGCTGCCTCCTACCAAGCCATCTGCTGCCGCCTGCCCACTGTGTGTGCCTGCTGCCCATCTGCCCTGCATTTTGAGTGCCTGCTGTCCAGCCATTGTCAGTGCTCCTGTCCTTGGCCCTGTGACCACCTCAGCCGATTCACCAGACTCCCAACGTGCAATATCATCACCACCGCTCCACAGCTCATCTCTAGGACAATCTTGCCCACCCACACCTGCCTCAGGGGTTGCCATGTCAGCAACATCATCTACTGAATACAGTGGCACCCCCAAGGCAGCTAGTCAGAGGGTTGTCAACTTCACTGCCAGCGAAGTTGACATCCTTGTGGAGCAGGTCCTCAGGAATTATGATGCCCTCTTCGGACCATCGACGCAACGCGGCAAGGAAGGACGTAAGCTGATCTGGGACAGGATAGTGGATGCCATCAATGCTGAGGGGGTGGCATCCCAGATCTTTAAGCATGCGCACAAGCGCTGGGAGGACCTTAAATCCAGGACCCACAGCAAGGCTCTGTGCTTCCTCTATGCCGTTAACACAGTTGAGGGGCGCAGGTGCCGGCTGAACATAACCAACATGAGGGTCCTCGATATGTTTTACCCAGCACTGCACACCCAGGCCAGCGAGTTGCAACAACGTCTGGAGTGGTCAGGTGAGCATCCATTTGGTGCTAGACTCCACAGTGCATGTACATGTTCCTGCATGTTGTGAGTGAGCACCTTAGGCTTACAGCAAGTATGCCTCTGATAGAGAAGTCTGTGTGCATGCCCCAGACAGTGCTCTCTATGTGTACAGTGAACCATATGTGATTTTAAAGAGATGTAATATGC
The DNA here is from genome assembly GCF_040938575.1 of Ambystoma mexicanum. NCBI lineage: Eukaryota > Metazoa > Chordata > Amphibia > Caudata > Ambystomatidae > Ambystoma > Ambystoma mexicanum. The sequence goes on along the minus strand of NC_090934.1, from coordinate 994,331,773 downwards.
ATTGTGTGTTGAACTGCTGCCTTTCAGACCGTGCACGTGTTTTGTTACTTGTGTCTGAGAGGTGCCAGTGTGACAAGTGTGAGAGTTGAGGTAGTGTTGGCCACGTCATGTGCATACATGGTGTTCATGTGTCAAAGATGGGAATGTGTGACTGGACATCACTCATGGCTGGATGCAACATGTGCATTTCAATATGTGATGTGATCATGTTACTGGATTACAGTTGACGGGACTCTGAAGTGATTGCCATCACACTGCTTGTGGACTCTCGGTTGATGTGTGTGCATGACATGTGTATGAGCACATGATGCATGTGTGTGTAGCATACACAATTGATTGGTTGCGAGAATGGCATGTACCCTGATGTGAATGGCTGCTGTTATGGACAAGCATGTATGTGCATGTATGTGGATTGCATGTACATGTGTGTGGTGGTGGAGGATGACGCTTGTTCCTTTGACTAGTGACCTTCATGTGAATGTTGGTATTGCCACGCACACATTGGTGCAGTACACTGATGTTTGTGTTCTGTGCCTCCTTTTCCACAGTTGCATTGGAAGAAGAGGGTGGAAGTGCTGTGGAGCATGGCAGCAAGAATGCCTCCACTGGGCAGAGGCGCAAGGCCCACTAACGCTCCCATGACAGCACATCATCGGGGAGCGAGGTGGCTGGTGCCACGTCGGGACCATCGGGTAATGCTGCTGGGGGTGAGTCGAACTTTCGGTTCTCCAATTGATACAGGGATTGTGATGCTCCAGCCAATGGATTCCAAAGATGATTTGATTTCTGGGAGCTGCTATTGCATCAAAACAGATGATTTCTTGATGGACCTGATTAACTGATATAGCGAGATTGGTTGCCGTATGCAAGATGGGGCCAGTTACAAGGTTGGACCCATCCACCGAAGCAATAGGTTCAGGAACTGGTTTGGGAAAAATTAGAATGTGCTGGTGTTGTGCAAAGATTATATTGATAACATTTCCCATAGCCCCCCTGTCAACGAGGGCCGATTTTCTTTTCCAGGAAATGTCATGGGGATCTAGATCTACAGTGATGAAATAATGTGGGCCATGGGATGGCCACAATGTATCTCAGGAGGGAGGAATGATGGGATTAAGGCTCATTAGATAATTCCTTCTTTCTAACGAGCAATGTAATTTCCTGCCTTTCCCACAGGCTTTATAAATTTGCCGGTATCCCACTGGTAATTCTGGCGGGATACCGACAAACTGACCTACCATTACCAGCATCCGATATGCCAGTATTACCAGGATATTCCAGGTGCCAGTAACGGCAGTAAATCCCCATTCCATGGAGTCCAACAGGACTCCATGGAGGGGAATGCTGGTATTTCTGGCACTGGTAATACCGGTGCCAGAAATACCCACCGTTTTTTGCCGGTGGGGCCTGATTTCCCTCAAGCTCTTGGCTAGATGTAAATCAGTGACCGCCACCGGAAAACTTGTAGTTTGACAGTCCTGGAAAAGTGCCGAACATGAAATTATCACCACTTTTACTGCCACTTTTCCCGGACCGGCAAACTTATAATGAAGGTTTACAGGTTTCCGTTTTTACTGATTTTCAACATAAATACAGACGGAAATCAATCTGCTTTCTCTCTGTATTTATTTATAAAAACTGAAAAAAATGGAAAAACAGTTCTTTCTGTCTGGTTCTCTATGATGTAACCCATACATCACAGTCACATTGCAGATTGGAAGCATGGAGAGTGTCATGGTTTTATAAACAAATTGCATTAACGTTCTTCAAATTGCTGACAGCATATATCTTAAGTCAGCAGCAGTTACAGGAGCAACAGTTTGTTGTTATGGAAATAATTGAGCTACCATTTATTTCTGACATGGCTGCATGTGTGCTTTAATAAATGCAGAAAAATACTGGATGCAAATGATCTTTTTAGATGACAAAACATAAATGTGGAAATGTGGAAAATACAGAAAAAAGGCCCAAAAATAAATATGGATAAATACAGAAGGAAATGGCAGAAAAACAAATACCACAAAACCGGTAGCCTTACTTATAATAACCCCTAATGTCTGTTATCCTCACAGTAATAACACAAGTTTAATTTACGTCTCCTTTCCCTTTCATCTGGTGTGATAGGACCTCTTATGCTACCCAACTGCATAGGTGCAGGGTCTGTTGGTATTGCTGTTGCTGACCTGGATTCTATATCCGGTTTGGGTCTGTATCTCCTATTGTCATAACCCGTCTCTCCCAGGGATGTCATTTCACCAGAATTCCAGGGGTAGCGGAAGTCACATCACGTGACCCTTGACATCTGATGACATCACAGGAAGTGATGTCTTTTGACCCAACCCCGAAGTGACATCAGAGGAAGTGATGGCACACAGCCTTTCACCACTTGACAAAACAGAACGTGGCATCACGTAGCATTGTTCATCAATACACTGAGAAAAATATGGTTATGATATACATCTCATACAAGAATGGATCACCATATGCAGCGTGAATATCAGTGTGTAAATGCCCATTTTACCAAATTACTGTGAAGGTAAGCAGACGTCTATGGCCAAATGATGCCATGCACTGGAAAGAAAATACACGTGGCTGTTGCATGAAATGAAAGGCGTGTCAACAAATTCAATCCTTAGAAACTGAGCCAGAACCAAGCAAATCTACAGTCATCCCCTGTTGGATTATGCAACAAAAAAATAAGATTGTAGCAGGTTATATATATTTAGGGCCATTAGGAGTTTTCTGAAGCATTTTCATTTGTTAGACAGTTCTCACAATTTGCGTGGCACTACAAGTCAGACATGCTCCTTGAATCATGGCTGGTACCTCAAAATATGTCCACATAGGACTGCAAGTCACATTTACTTTGTCTGGTGCAGTAGCAATACACACCCACACAAGAGCTCAAGGCTAAGAATGCACTTCCCAGCTTAGTTGAGAAGCCCTTGGACTGCATATCTTTGAGTGTGTGAGTAATCAAAGGGTATCTCACCCGCTAGTTCTCGAGGACTTGTTATCCAGGTGGCCAGGACACAGCCATCGCTTTTGGATCCAGTTCCTGGGGGTGGACCAGTGTGGGAGGATCACCTGGGTGAGGGGACTTTGGAGAGTGGGGGTGAGATAGCCGATAGTGAGATGCAGTATTCCCCCCTTTTTTGTTCATCTACCCCTCCTATTCTTTAGGATTTTCCAAAGTCCCAAATCCCCCCTCCTTTTTGCACAAACACTTGGCCGAGGAAGAGGGTGACTGAGAATAACCAGACTAACTCTCTCACATCGTACAGGACATGTTCCGTTAATCGGGTCAGGCTAAATCAGGCACTTTACCCCAAGTGCATACACATGATGCCAATTAGCTCTCCTCACATGAATAAAATGCAACAACTAAAGACACACTCCAAGCAAGATGGTAAACACGAGAACAAGCAGAACTTCACGGACGAACGCAGACCTAATGGAGCAGGGCAACGGAGCAAGGGAAGAAAGCAGTGGGCCAAAAATCCCAAGGCTTCCCTATTGGAGGTCGTTGCCTCTGACAGACCGCGAAAGACATGTGGAGAAGGCCGATCCCACAAGAGAAGATCGCGTTGTGTTTCAAGGACGCCAGCATATCTCCCGGGTGAACGGCAGAGTTGGGGAGGCGAGGTCAAGCCTGTGGTACTAACCTTGACTCGAAAATCAGAAAATGAAAAATAAGAAAGAAATGCATACAGCCAGTGATTTGGCAGGTGACCTGAGAGACTGGTGTGTGTTAAAGTGAATGAAGTAGCAACATCATATCACAAGGGAAGGCTGCACACGTGTGGGTGAGACGCGAACAAAGGCGGACCCGTGAATAAACTTTAAAGTAAAATACAGCTGCAAAACAGGCGATACTAAGTAACAGAGTGGTCCGGTGAAAGGAAGTAGCCTATTCGAAAGTCTCTGTGAAAGATGCATTGTTTGAAGCTTAAGGGCGAACAAATATCAAGAGTGAAAGTAAATAGTGAACGTTGAGTCGAAGTGGTCCTATGGTGGTCTGTAACGAAAGCCATGCACATTTGAAAGACTTGGACTTCCGAAAGTGGTCCAAGCTTGATTGAGGGAGAACCGAAGTATATTAAGCTTTGGGAAGGGAGACCCCTTGCAACTTTGTGTGAACTGTATCGAGAGACGTCTGAGCCCGCAGAGGGGGACCTATGAGAACTGTGAGGTGAAAGGTCTGTGCCTGGCAGAGGGGGACTTTTGTGAACGTTTTGGTTGGAACATTATTTTGTATAAGTCAGAGAAAGGAACTTTAAATGTGGAAGGCAAGGTGGGCCTCGATCCACGATTTTGAACTGTGTACTGTGTTGGAAACCGAGCTAGAGTGTGCCATCCTGCCTACAAGGATCACCATACCCCATGAGGCCTAACATGGGGAGGAGAGCTGGTTCAGCCACATTATCATTTGAACACTGACTTTTCCTTTTGCATACATTTTCTCCTTTTTACACTTTTTGTACAAAAGATAGGGCAGGCATTAGGTTTTTTGTTAGAATAGGCCATTTTGATTTGACAGACTCCACGAGGACTGTTTTATTTATCGTTTGATGGTCAAGACTACTCCCATCTTAGTTATAGGGCAGAATAGGAGTTTCTCCCACCCCAACATTTTTAATAAAGGTTTTACAAATTGTATCCATTGTGTCAGTAGTGTCAATAATTGTGATACCATGCCTTCCGTACAAGTACATGCTGCATTTTGCTGCACACCTGTCTTCACATGAGTTAATGCCCCAGAATGCAGATAGCCACACTGGACTGCTTGTCACTGAATGTTTCTGCAATACATTACTCCCCTCGTCTGTGTTCCATAAAGCAATCTTCCTCAAGAAAGAGGACACAACAAAATTGTCTGTTACACTATGTGTTCTTCTAGGTCCAGTATAGATGTACCCTCGGAACATGCAGGACATAATGTGAACTTATGTATATTTCTTCACTCAGACACCACAAAGGATTGTATGCCAGAGGAGGCAGCATGTTCCAGGGTAAACACTTCCTAACTTGATACAGAAGGCTACAACCAGAAGTACACATCTGTCCCTACATGAGTAAAAGTCCTGAAATTCACTTTGCCTCAGTAAATACAAAGCTAGAGCATGACTGTACCAGGGTGCACTCTGAATGATCCAAAATAGAGCCAGCCACCAGAAAGGACTGAATATCCTTGAATGAAATGTTCCCACACCTTGAATTTCACAAAATGTTACTTCCTCACTACAGCTACTCGCAGAAGACTCGATGTCCCGGAATGCCTACTGCTCTATATATGTTTACATTTGCCAGAATGCATTTCCCTTACTTATTGCATAAGTACCACTGACCAACATGTCAGAGAATGCACTTTGCCTCAGACTGTGCAGATGCCAACACAGGAATAAATAATATCATCACATTTTCAATTAGCTTTTCAGAGCGAATTCCTTCGACCTGTAACCAATGCAATAATGGCTGGTATTTCGTTTGGTGACACTTAATAGTACTCAATGTATTGATCTCTGACTGATGAAGGGCTGAGGCAGCTATAGGTTAAAAGCAGATCTATAAAATAAAACTGCTTAACTGGATTTTAATGTCCTCAAATGGCCTGCGGCCCAGCCTCATAGAAGTTCTGACAGGCCTACAAATCATAGAAACCACTTTGCATCACAGGTTAATTTCATATATTTGTCTGGTTGCCTATGGGCTTTGGTCTCACTGGTGATATTGCTACATGACTCATTTTCAATAAAAAAATAATCTTGCCCCTAGAGCAGGTGGCATGTGTCTGCTGAATTTCAGTGCAGACTGTGAACTGTCTTCTGCTTAGCAGCCCCTCCAAAGCTATTTGTTGATTCTTGAGTTGGTGGTGCCAGTTGCACCCTTGAACACAAGTTTCTTCACGGAATGGGGTTCACTTAACTGCCAACTGCACTCTTAACACCAATGATCAACAGCGCACCAGTTGCACATCAGGTTCACATGAATGGTTAGCTAATGCCCGAATTAAAAGAATATGCAGGATTTGGGCTGAGGGACCGCTAGCCCTACAATGACAGGGCGAAGCAGCAATAGCTGGTGTCTTACAAATAATTTCCTGGAATTCTAGGGGCCATAGTTCCCTTTTAGCCAATACTCCGACCTTGGAGACATTGCGGAGCGTTAGCTGTTTTTGTCTCCAAGAGACATTGTTATGTGACACGTTTAACCTAGTTGGCTATTCATTGATATTCCGCCTGGCTGAGACCCCGGGGAGAGGAAGACCTAAAGGTGGCCTATGTATTGGTGAGAAAACTTCTGTCAACCTTTCTGAGTTCTGCCCCGGCCTGCCCCATTCTAATATTTTGCCCGCTCAAAGAGTGGGTACTATACCTGCTTTGTTGGCAACTCTGAACGACCCACCGGGAGGTATAAGTACGGCAGAAATAATTGAAACCATGATGGAGAGACTTAGAGCTTGGGTATTATTCTCCCCGGATGGAAAAATAATCATAATGGGGTATTTCAACGTTGACTGTGGGGATGAAGGTGCGGCTGTTGGGGGGCCCCTTAGGAAGAGGGGGCAGAAGGGGAGTGCCAGGCAATGGTTAGAGGCATTGGCAGAATTTGATCTCCACCCGCTAGCCCAAAGCGAAGAGGTAAATAGGAGTGACTTGGACAAACGGTTTATACAGTAGTAGGATTGATTTTATATTTACTAATGCCTACTTACCGGAGTATAAACCAGTATTGGGAAAGATAGACCCGGGGACAAGTGATCATGTGATGTTAATTATGAAGTGCGGCACGATACGGGGGATGGCCAGAGAAAGATTGAGTGGAAATCCTGAGGTGAATCCAGCGGGAAATAGACTCTGATGGTCAGCAGGTAGGATAGAGTATATTAATCGCTCGCTGAGAAACAGCGGGTTGAGTGAGCAGGAATTGCTTACACTTTATAATCGAGATCTAAGCAACTTGAGTCCCTTGTTTGGCCCATCAGAGTATAGATGTGTTGTCAAATCGAATGGCCCGTGGAGTAAAATGCGCCGTTACGATGGTGCCATAGCCATAAAAAGTGGGAGCTAAATGCTGCTTTCCGAAAAATACCCAGAAATCACCTACTCCTAGAGGAAAGAATGGGCTAAACTAAAGGCCCTTTATAAGAACTGGATAAGGAATCAAAAGTTCTCAGAAAATGATATGGCAGCTCTTTGCTAAATCTTTGCTGAAAGTTTTATTACAGATGAATTGCTACACTGTTTTTACTTTCACTAATTAATTTAAGCTGATAAAATTACCTAATTGCAATAGGAAGTTTAATTTCATTTTAGCTTGTGTCACTTTGAAAAAATTGTTTGTTTAACTGCTGACTCGTGTTACTTCTACCCGTGGAACGGCGACTCCCTTATCTTCATTCCTGTAGTAGGGAAAGCCTGCTTTCTTTGTTTTACCGTCTATGCGTTCCGCCTCCTGGCATTATTTAAATGTCAAATATCTTGTGCTCCACGCAGGTCAGGGTCCGGTCACTGTGGTCACTACCTAAGATAATATATTGCATTCGAAAAACACTGAATAACAAATTATCTAAAACATTTTATGCTACTTTTCATATTTCTACACAAGTTACACATAATAATTATTGTCAGTACAATTGGGTCATTCGTGGCTTTAATTAGAGGCCTTGACCTTTATTGTGCATGTAAAAAGAATCAAGCTGTGTTTCACATATCTCCTAAACTTCAAACCTATTAGTATGAGAAAAAACATATATTGTAGGAAAATGCTTAAGGTTAGTAGTGGGTGTGTTGGGTGGGTTTCGCAGCACAGGCGAGGGTCTGGCACTTGAAAGAAATACCTTACAGGGAGCGCAGGGTCAAGATGGCAATAAATTGTTCTAAATGGGGGTGGGTGGCTTGCACGTTTATGGGGACGAACGAGCAGAAAGTGCTTAGCTCATCCTGGTTCACAGGCTGGTTCTCATGCTAGCAGTGATCTCAGAGGAAGAAAACTGTATCATATTGGTTGTTGCAACTTTCTCTGGCTTCTGCATGAGAATGGGAGCGCAGAGCTTTCCTTCGCAGGGGGAGTGCAAGGGTGGGGGCCAGCCAGCTGCCTGCGTGCCTTGTGTGTGTGTGTCTCTGTCCTTGGCTGCTGCGGTGGAAGGGGAGCTGAGCATTGCTGTACTATCGCAGTGAGGCCTGTTTACCCAACATGGAGTCGAAAGGGGCACAAAAGATGGATGCCCCGTGTCCTGCTCAGTAGTCCCATCTATGTAGCAGTCAACCGTGGTTAACTTTACATAAGGGCAAGGGGCAATCCCACTACCGGAGGCATGTGGTCCAAGCCTTGTACTGAGGAGTGTACGGCGCGAGGAGGCCTGGGGGCCCCTCACTCCCATACATTCCCCCCTTTCGTTACATCTAAAGTAACAAACTACTTATCTTGTTCTTTCCGTTCTCCCTTCGGTAGCGTTCACCTTCAGCCACAGCCTCATCCCAAGTGGGTGTACCCTTTATTGGCATCCATGCTTTGCACACACTTCTTACGCTGTTACCTCTTCTTGCGTATTCTTCTGGGGTGACCATTAAGTATATCTCACCATCCCCATCTAAATCTATCCAAACCTTGTTATACCACAGCAAGTTCTTTGGTTCTTTAATGGTAGTGTGATGTAGACTATCGACCACGTCCCCATACTGCCTATAGATGACAGTCCTTCTATACTGCGGTGTGGTGTATTCTCCAGTTTGTACTTGGGCATCTATCATGGTAGCCACTGTTGTTTGTCGGCCCACTGTTACCATCATCATCGCTGAATTAGGCATATTATTTTCACAGCATCTTAGTCCCAGTTGGCACACACAGAATATTAGGAGAAGAAAGACAATAATGGGAATGAGTATCTTCGCTGCTATGTTCACCCATGATGGTATCCAGCTGAACAGATTGTCGAACCACGTGTTGTTGTCTGCTCCACCTTATGCTCGCATTCTTTCTCCTAAATTATGCACTGCTGTTATCACGTGTGACAGTGTCCCGTTATCAGCATCTGAAGTTGGTACCAATGTGCAACATGCCCCCCCATTTTTTTTGCAAACACCGCCGTCCATCGCCGTGATAAGATCTAAGACATATCTGTTCTGCATCGTCATCAGGCGCAGTGCACGGAGCTCTATTTTTATGATGTTGAATCCTTCTTCAGTGTCGTTAGCCAGCTGGATGAGCTCCCAGCGTGTTATCTGCAGCCATTTCGCGTTTGTCCTTGCTTGAACGCCTGGTGCTAGAAATGATGCAAAGAATGTCTCTGCAGATGAGAAAAGCTTGTACTACTATGAGATTTCAGCAAGGAGTTCTGACGATTTGGACGAAATATAATTGGATCTTTTGCTGCATGACAACTTGGTTCTCAATGTTGCTTCTGACAATAGTTCGTATGCTGGTGGCTCTGTGATTGTCTCATCGGGCGCTGTCGATGGTTCAGCCGATTGCCCTGCTGCTGATACGTCAGCTGATTGGTCTGCTGTCGAACTGTCAACCGAAGGCCTTGCTGTAAACTGAACGTGGCTCTCTGGTATCACCATTAGTGCCGAGTGAAGTGTGGCTAGGGCAAAGTGCCCCTCCAGGATGCTGGGAGATGCAGGTAAGCTTGTTTGCCACAGATCCAGTATATGTCCAATAATGCAGCAGTGCCTTTTTTTCATGTCTGGTATTATTAAAGTCTTATTGCACTGCTGTGCGGTTCCCATATTCACCTTCCCTTCTCCATGGAAGCAAAGTTTGTGCAGTATTTCCCTTTGGATCTTTATGGGTCTCTCCAGGGGTGTGACCCATGTCAGCTTGGTGATATGCTGTGACCAGATGGGGATGCACCTTTCTTTTGCCCACTCGTATGTTTCGTCTGGCAGCCCTCGAAGCCCCTCAGCTTTGCATTTAATCGTTTCCTCATGCCACTTGTTTTCTGCATACCTTGTCCCTTTTATAATGAAAAATGGCTCTTGGAGGCAGATTACTCCTTGTCGTCTGCTGGTGCATGTTTCTTCGTTTTCCAATTTTTCCACGGCGACTGTGTGTGCCTGAAATGTCTTTTTTATTCTACACAGCATCAGATGAATCAAACATTGGGCCTCAGACAAGTGTACTTTCTGTGGAACTAACATTTTTGGGGTTCCAGTTGCATGAGGAATAAGTGAGCACACGTAACAACTTTCATTACTTGCTTGCTTTGCTTCGGCGCTCATGTCTGAATACCATTTATTTGATTGGCCAGGGTGTCGGGGGTCCTCTATTTTATCTAACCCCAGATTCTGATAAATATAATATCTGTTTTTTCCCGCCCCCCTTTTTCTCCTCCTTATTTTGTTTTTTAATTGGGTACCAACTTGTTGATATTGCAGCAGAAATATTCTGGACCATGCATCATCAATGGTGTTCATGGTGACATGTGTGTATTCAGTAGTGGTTTCTGGTGCCGTGTGTGTGTGTATGCTTGTATTTCTGGAGTTAGTCAACCAATAGTAATCGTCATTTACATTCCATCCAAGCTCTATTTCCTTAGCCATAGTATTACTCAACAATGGAATAGCAGTTTTGTTCAAGTGTAATTGTACATAGGGTGGTGTTGCAGTTATGCTATTTGATTGAACATTATAAGTGTCCTTCAAAATGGTTGCTACTCCAGTCCATATTAGTTTCGACCTTAGTTTTGTCATATTAGCCCCGCTCCCCCCTTCGTTCATTTCATTTGCCACAAATAAAACAACGTTATACCAAATAAAATAAAACATCATTATTGCAAATAATATGGCAGCATATTTTATAATGCATTCTACATTGCTCAATCTACTGGCCCTAGTGGCATCCTATGTGGGTGAGACAAATTCGTTAAGTCATCATGAAAAGAAATATATTTGCAATTGTTCATTCTTTTTCATCTTTTTGCTCAATTAGGCATTTAACAATTTCTTTCCATTTATCATAAAAACAATGAAGAAAAATAGAAAAAATAACACGATTCATATGGGATTTAAAAAGAAAAAAGAAAAAAGAGAGAGAGAGAAAGACAGAATATATAAAAACATTTTGCTTTTTCACTATTCTTTCCCTGTCTTAGTTGCAGTTTTCATCGTTTCAGACCGTGTTAGAGATGCCATCCACACAGTCTGTTTCATTTTGGGGGAGTGCAACACCGCACGCCCTTCTCACATCTGAGAGGTGCACCCAGTATTTCAGTCCCTTCACTTTAACTGCAGTTGGGGTGCTGTATACCACTGTGTATGGACCATTAAATCTTGGTGAATTCAACCTTCTTCCAAAGCTTCTAACATAGATGTGTTCCCCTGGCATTAATGGCCCCTCCGGGCTATCTGCTGCCGGCATGGAGGTGTCTGTTGCGACATCTTCAGTAAATGGCGTTTTGCTATGCTGCGTACTGTGCGCATTAGCTGTGCTAGGTATTCCTTAAACTCCTCCCCCAACACTGTGGCAGCCCTGTGTGCATCAGACGCCCTCCTAACAGGAGAGAGCGGCGTGTGCATTCTTCTCCCCCTCACGATTTCGTGTGGGCTTAAATGGTGATCCTTGCATGGTTGATTTCTGAGTTGGAACAGTGCTAGGGGCAAACAATATACCCAATTTTTTTTCAACGTGCTGCATAATTTCGATAAATTGCTTTTGAGCAGCCCGTTGATCCTCTCCACAACTCCATTGGCCATTGGATGATAAATTGAACATAGTTTATGTTTCACCCCCAGAAGGGAGGTTACTTCTTAGAAGAGATCATTCACAAAGTGCGTGCCGTTGTCTGAACGGATCACGTCACAGATTCCCCACCGCGAGAATACTTCTCACACAAGGAACTTGGCAGCACATTTTGCATCAGGATGGGGACAGGGGCCCGCTTCCACCCACTGTGAAAAAGGGCATACCACCACAATCATGTATCTCGCTCCATTACATCTTTCTCCCATATCGGCGTAGTCGATATGTAGTTCTCTGAATCGACCTGTAGGGCGTGGCAAAGTGCCACGCAGAGTTCCTAATGTCATTCCTGAATTGTAGGTTTGGCATGTAGTACATTGCATCACAAATTTAGACAAGTATTTGTGCAGATTGGGAACAAACCAATCCTCCTGAATGTCTGAGGCGATGTGTTGTTTTGCAACGTGAGCTGGGAAATGCAGTTGTTGGAACTTTTCTTCTAATAATTCTACAGGCATCACTACCTTGCCTGTCGTTTCCGGTCTCCAAATGAGATCTGTGGCTGATTGTTTACATCCTCGTTTGCCCCACAACTCCTGTTCTTCCGATGGGGCCCTTCTCTGGAGTTCTATCAATTGTGCTATGGGCGTGTTACTGTATGCTTCTGTTGGTGGTTCTGCTGTGGCTGTTTTTACAACGTACTCTGATGTTGGTGTCTTATTGAAGTACGAGGCTTCCTTCGCTGCTGTGTCGGCTGCCGCGTTCCCCAATGAGACAGCGTCTGTGTTATTGGTATGGGCTTGGCATTTAACCACTGCCACTACCGATGGCTCTGCTAAAGCTTCTATTAGTTCATTTAGGGCACCCGTCTGCTCTTCTGAACCCTCTCCTTCGCCAACGTGATAGCCCTGAGTGAACTGTGGTGGTGGCTTAAGCTGAGTCTGAATATATTGTTACGGCACAATCTTTGGCTGTATGTAACGCGCTGATTAGTGCAGTCAGTTTGGCTGCTTGTGCAGAGTAATGTGAGGGGAGGCGCTTTTGAACAATCACTTCGTATTTGTCTTCTTCCATGCGCACTACTGCCATCCCCACATGTTTCTCTCCTGTCTCTGAGTTCATGGATGGTGACCCATCTATGAAATAGATTTCTCCTTCTGTAAGGGCATTTTCTCTTGCTTTGGGAATGTCATCGCCCTCTCCCTCATACGTGCTACAATCGTGTTCCTGTAAATCCTCAGTTGTGCATGGCTCTGTAATGAATGTGGCTGGGTTCACTGTCTTGCATCTGACCACATGTACATTTGGACTGGATATTATTATTTCATAAGCAGATGCTCTCTGTGTTGTGAGAGTAGATTTTGATCTTTCCATGATAGCAAATAATGAATGTTCCGCATATAGCGTCACTGAACATCCCATTACGATCGTGGCACTTTTCTCAATGGCGAAGGCCGCTGCAGCGAGGGCCTGTTCGCAAGCGAAATGTCCCTGCATTACTGGGTCTAATAATCCACTGTAGTACGCTAATGGTTTGTGGCCTAGCGATGTCTTTTGTGTCAATACTGCTGTCATCAATGTTCCATTGCTGTGTGAAAACAGGAAAAATTCCCTTTCATAATCTGGATTTGCAAGGACTGGGGTGTCTGCAATAAGGTCTTTTAATCGGGAGAATTGGGCAATTGTCTCATGTGTCCATTTTATCGGGGCCCTGTTCCTCTGTGCTTCCTTCAGTGCTTGTAGCATTGGCGGTGTGTATGCCGCATAATCGAGGATCCATGCTCGGCAATAGTTACATATGCCAAGAAATTTCTGCATGTCCTTCACTGTTTTTGGTATGATAATGTGTCGAATGGCAGCAGCTCTGTCTGGTCGTATTCTTTTTCCATCTTTAGATATTTGCTGGCCGAAATATACAACGTCTGCAAGGCAGTATTATAACTTTCCTGTGTCCACCTTGTATCCCTTGGCAGCCAATACATTAAGCAGTGTTATCGAGTCTTCTCTACACTCTTCTTCTGTTTTGCTGCAGACGAGTAAATCGTCTACGTACTGTATAATGGTGCCCCCTACATCTATGTTGCCGATGTCTTCTCGTAGTACTCTGTTAAAAATGCTTGGGCTCTCGCAATACCCCTCTGGGAGTCTGCTGTGTTCATATCTGCTGTTTACTAATGTAAAGGATGTGAGGTACTGAGTTTCTGGTGCAAGTGGCACAGAGAAAAAGGCATTTTTCATATCAATGACAGTGAAGCAAGTTGCCTCTTTTGGTATACTGCACAATATTGATGCCGGGTTAGGCACTAATGGGAACTCTTTTTGGATGACGTCATTGAGTGGGCGGAGGTCCTGGACCATTCTCCACGCCCCTCCTTTCGCTTTCTTAATCGGAAAAATCGCTGTGTTGCATGGGGAAGTTGATGGCACTAAGATACCTTGGCTTAGGGGTGCATTCACTGTTTCTCTAATACCTTCCTCTGCTTCTTTGGATATTGGGTATTGTTTCACTCTGGGTGGGAGGGCACCTGGTTTCAGTTTTATCTTTATGGGGGTCACCTCATGCAACAATCCCACATCGTGTGGCCCTGTAGTCCAAATTTCAGGTGCTACCCTCGCCATGTCTTCCTCAAATATTGTCAGTGGGGCCTTTATGTTAGCCATGAGTGGGTTGTGTATTTCTCTGTATTGGATCATAATGTCACATGGTATGCTTATTTCCATTATTATTTCTCCATCCCCCTCATAATCGGTAAACAATTCTTCATCAGTTATATCTTTTAGCATTATGTTCGGCTCTATGCATAGCACACTTCTCCACTCGCGTCCCTGCGCGTCCAGGCCTATGACCACAATGCGTTTGTTGGAAACTTGAACTGCCTCAATGTTTAAAGATATAGTTGTGCCTGGCACTACATCTGTTGGTGTGATTGGGCGGAATATGAAGTCTGATGGTATTCTCCACTCTTTTTGTGTTATTTCAGGCACCACTCGGGCTAATACCTGTATTCCATAGACGAATATGTCCATGTCAATGGGGATCCCTCTTACTGCAACTTCCTTTGTAATCGTGCTTATTATCAGGAGTGCTCGTAGGGGCATACCCCTGGCGTCGAGCACACTATCCCTCTTTCAGTAAAGGCTATGGTCATGTTTAACTTACTGAGCAAGTCTCGTCCCATCAAATTGATTGACGTGTCTTCGTAATACAATAAGGGTGCGCGCACGGATTTCCCCCCTACTGTTACATCAAGATCTTTTGTATAAGGAACTTTTAAAATAGCCCCAGAGAACCCCTGCGTCTCCAAATTTCTTCCCGAGAGCTGAAATCGCCCTTCTGTGAGACATGATTTTTCTGCTCCAGAGTCTACCATAAAGATAAACTGCTTGTTTCCTATCTCTGCCGCCACTAGTGGTTCCTCATTTGCACTTTGTGTGGTGGATAGGACTGGACACGCAAGTGCTCCCTGTGGGCTGTCCTAGTCTTGGTATCTTTGCTGACCTGGCACTGAAAAAACGTTGTCACCTACGACCGTTACGCCACGGAATGGTGCAAGGGCACCGTTTGCAGTCGCTGCGAAAGGGTTATTGTTTATGTTCCCTACTGAGTTTTGTCTTGCCATGGGTTGTAGTGTGTTTTGCTGTTGTGGCTGCTGCTGCTGTTGCTGCTGTTGTGGGGCTGGCTGTCTTTGTTGCATTTGGGGGTCATAGCAGTACTGATCTTGTTGTCCCCCTCTCTCCATTGGAGCTCCACAAGGGCTACCTGGGTGTGGGCAGCCCCACCCCTGTTCATTGTTCATGGGCTGATGCTGCCCCTGAAAATACCCCGATGGTCGCATTCTACAATCTCGTGAATAATGTCCCCATCTTCCACAATTCCAACATGACCCCTGTGTCCTCCTCTTGGTCCTTGCCCACCATACCCTCTGTTTCCCATTCCTCCATATCCTCCCCTCTGCCCATGGTACCCACCTCTTCCTTGGGCCGGCCTGTTCTGCCACTGTGATCCTTGGCATGGCTGTTCCTCTCCGTTCCACTGTCCTTGGTCCTCTCCAACACACTGCGCTGCTATCCCAATGGGTCTTCCTGCCGCGTTTTCCTCTCCTTCGTTTCCTCTATCTGCGGTTACGCTGGCAGTAAGGGCGGCAACCATCACTAATTTCGTCTGCACTAATTTTGCTTCGTCTGCCATCCTCTTTTGCGTGACCTCCTTTTCTTTCTCTTTGATCCTCCTCCAATGGTGTACACTTATGCTCTGAATTTCAGGCCACCCTTTGGCTTTGATCCCAGCTATTTTGTCCAAGGCCTTCTGCACCTGTTTCGGCAACCCCTTTTTAATGATAAAATAAAATAAAGCTGTTGATTGATTCCATGCCGTACCAGTTTTGCTTCTCCATAAGTCTTGCACTCGCAAAATGAATTGCGCAGGGTCCTCGTTCTCCTCCATCGTGCACTACATCACTGCATGTAAATCTGGAACGTCTGGAAATGCATGCCGCAATGCATCCCACACTTGTGCTCGAACATTATTGAATGGTGATCCATCGTGGCGATCACAGCTCATTGTTACTCCCGGGAACCCTGCCCTTTCCCAGATTGTGTCTGCTTGGTCCCCGATTGCTGATACTAATAAGCTTCTCACATCACCTATAGCTAACGGCACGCCTGCCGTGTTCTTCTCAAATACATGTATCCACTTACCTGCTCCTCCCGTCAGCGGGGGGAGGAGTTTTAACAGGTTGTTTTTGTCCATTTGGGCCCACGGAATATAATTTGGCCTACCTGCTCCTTTATGTATCAGTGGCAT
Organism: Ambystoma mexicanum; assembly: GCF_040938575.1. Taxonomy (NCBI): domain Eukaryota; kingdom Metazoa; phylum Chordata; class Amphibia; order Caudata; family Ambystomatidae; genus Ambystoma; species Ambystoma mexicanum. The sequence continues at coordinate 994,315,287 of NC_090934.1, read as the reverse complement.
TTGTAGTTTCTGTTTCTTTCCTGTTTTGCTCGTTCTCCCTTTTTTCGTTTTTCTTACCAGTATGTTTCCTGTCCTCCCTGTTCGTTGTCTTAATCTACCTTGCCATAATGGTGGTGATAGTGTGTCTGGGTAACGGCAGTTTGGCAGTGGGGAACCCTCTGCGGCAGCTGCCTCTCCGTATTCATCTAAATCATCCCATACTTCTTCTATCTCTGACTCTAGCTCATTATTATCCTCCCAGTTTTCCTTGGGTTCGCTTCCTTGTCTTTCACCCAGATCTCCACTTTGTTGACTCTCCGGTGTATCTGGGCGTATAATTCTCATTGGCTTGTTATTCAATTGGAACAGGAACTGTCCTGACTGCACCTCTTGTTCTTGTCTTTGCTGTGATGACGTCCCTTGCAATGCTATAGATTGCCCTGATACCGAAGCTGCTGGGGTTGCATTGCTTACTGCCCCTACCGGGGGTGTGAGATCTGCCAGTGACAGCGGGGGTACCTCCCCTCCCCCTGGCAGCATTTGCCCTTTGTCACATAGAGCTCTTAACCGTGTTATTTCCATTTGTGCGTGTGCTGGCTGGCGATTTAAATCGCCTGTAAAACGTGCTATGTCCACAGGAGGCTCACTTGTGGGGCCGTACAGGCCTCCTTTGTCATATGGTGGAGGCTCGGGGGCTGTTGCCCCACCCTGAGCAGTGGGGGTGGGTGGTATATACAGGGGCTCACTAAACCCTACTGCTGGCCTGGTCATTAAGGGATAGATTTTTGTTACTTCGTTCTCGGTTGTAGTTGTTGAGCACTCCCCTTTTGGTGTCCCGCTTACTTCTTCAGGTATTTTCTGCTTTTCTATCATTCGGCTGGTACCTATCTCTGCCGTGGGGTTAACTTCTCAAACATTCGCCATAAATCTAATACTTCTCTCCGGTTCTGTAACTGTTTCCCTTTGTATCGTGCTAGCAAATGTGTTGATACTAGGTCCAACACTCTTTTGTGGAATGACCCTCCTTCTGGCCAAATTGGTATAACCCCATCTCATTTTATCTCAGTGATCCACTGATCGTGATACTTCTGTATCCTGTCACTATATAGTGGAAGGTGCTGGCAAATATGTGCCAGTGGCGTTACTCCCCCCATGGCAATGCTTCTTTTCCTTTCTTGTGTGTTCTAGTACCCTTGAGTCCCTTCCCACCTCTCACTTGATATGTCAGTTACAATATGTGAAAAATACGTTCTTTATCAAAGCTTGCAATTATGGTCTGTCACATTAGCTGTTCTTTCTAAGAGGTGTTACCTGGTCACCTCTCACAATTTATTTCTTTGCCTATTATTCATCAATCAAAAAGGTTACTTGTTCTGAAATACTTTAGCGTGTTCAACAAGACATGTACACAAAGCAGACCGACAAACATATAATCATGCAACATACACATGCACTGCCTGTGCGCGTTTGTTCTTTCCCTATTCCCGTTACTGTCCCTGATTTTTCTTCTTCCCTATTCTACCTACTATTTCGCATTCGCTCCCCACCTCTTTCACCTTTATTATGTCTCAAGCTTTCTTACTTCCACGGAAAAAGAATATTCTAAAAACTACTCAATATACGAGACCCCTACTATTTTTCTCTTCATCTCTATTCTGCACTTGGTCGGGACAAATGCTACGCGGCGCCGCCTTCTACCCCGTACGGGCTAGGATACCACTTCTCTTCTCACCTCTTACAACAACTAATGGCCATATAAAGGATAGATCAGAAAAGCCTCACCGTCACTCACACAGACCCTATTCTTAACTACCTTCCCTTTGTTTGCTAATTCCCTTCTTCCCGTATTTCCCCTTACCTTCCTTTGGGGTCTTTGCAACCGGGCCTCCACGTGTTTAGTCAGGTACTCTGAGGGTCACCGCTCACGGCCGGACCTCGCTCAGGTCCGTCCCCCAACCAAGCCGTGGCCTGCCTTGGCGAGCAGCCTTTTCAATCGGGTATTCGTCAACCGGGAACCCTTGACCCTTTCTTCTTGGTGTGCACAGTCTGGTCAACCACAGAGGCGATAGTTTTGCTGGGGGCGCCCTGGATCTCGCTGCCGGGTGGTGCAGGCCTCGAGGCACCTCTCTAAATCACGTTGCGGGTCACCAAAAATGTAGGTGCCTTTCCCCAGCTTACTATGTATGAGAGAAAATAAAATAACCACCCCTGTCGGGGAAGGAAGCACTGAGACCCAGCTGCAAGTGTTCAAAGGATGGTTTATTTCTCCAGCTAGGAAATAACCCAAAAAAAACCCCTACCAAACATTTACATCATACTTGTATAAATATCAATTAAAGTAACTCTAACAAAAAATGCTAAATGGACCCGATTGGCCAGGCAGTGTAGTGCTGTAGGTGTGGGTGGCATCTCTTCCTTCTGGTTGGCTGAGTGGCTGACGAGATGATGGACGTCAAATATCTTGTGCTCCACGCAGGTCAGGGTCCGGTCACTGTGGTCACTACCTAAGCTAATATGTTGCATTCGAAAAACACTAAATAACAAATTATCTAAAACATTTTATGCTACTTTTCATATTTCTACACAAGTTACACATAATAATTATTGTCAGTACAATTGGGTCATTCATGGCTTTAATTAGAGGCCTTGACCTTTATTGTGCATGTAAAAAGAATCAAGCTGTGTTTCACATATCTCCTAAACTTCAAACCTATTAGTATGAGAAAAAACATATATTGTAGAAAAATTCTTAAGGTTAGTAGTGGGTGTGTTGGGTGGGTTTCGCAGCACAGGCGAGGCTCTGGCACTTGAAAGAAATACGCTACAGGGAGCGCAGGGTCAAGATGGCAATAAATTGTTCTAAATGGGGGTGGGTGGCTTGCACGTTTAAGGGCGACGAACGAGCAGAAAGTGCTTAACTCATCCTGGTTCACATGCTGGTTCTCATGCTAGCAGTGATCTCAGAGGAAGAAAACTGTATCATATTGGTTGTTGCAACTTTCTCCGGCTTCTGCGTGAGAATGGGAGCGCAGAGCTTTCCTTCGCAGGGGGAGTGCAAGGGTGGGGGCCCGCTAGCTGCCTGCACGCCTTGTGTGTATGCGTCTCTGTCCTTGGCTGCTGCGGTGGAAGGGGAGCTGAGCATTGCTGTACTATCGCAGTGAGGCCTTTTATCCAAGATGGAGTCGAAAGGGGGCACAAAAGATGGATGCCCCGTGTCCTGCTCAGTAGTCCCATCTATGTAGCAGTCAACCATGGTTAACTTTACATAAGGGCAAGGGGAAATCCCACTACCGGAGGCACGTGGTCCAAGCCTTGTACTGAGGAGTGTACGGCGCGAGGGGGTCTGGGGCCCCTCACTCCCATACACCACTCATGAGAGTGGTAACAGGGTTGACCTTATTTTTGCTGAGGCTGGAATGGTCTCTAGCTTTTGGTCCCTTTCTTGGTCCAATTTCTGTTCTGTCCTCTGAAGGCATCTCACAGTCTACAATTTTGCAGACTGTGGCATAAAGTGGATTTGTCTGACATGACAGATTTACTACTTGAGAAATATAGGATTTCCAGGGAGAAGGGTGATGACCCTTTCTCCTTCTTTTAAGCTCCCTAGAGATGGTAGCTGATAAAGTAGCTCCTAGTCTCCCCCACTTTAGTAGAACGAAGCCTTCTGAGGTGTGGTATACTCCTGAACTAAGATCTCAGATATAGATGTGTCAGTGTCTCGAGAGAAAATGGAGGCCAAAATATGACCTTGATACACGCAATCTCTATAAGCATGCTTTGCTTGGTTATCATTAGATGATTCGTTCTGCAAAAGCTAAATACTATGGCACTCTGATAGCTGAAGCATCCTGTGCCTCTAGAGAACTTTTTCTAGTACCCAATGAGCTATTAGTGTGTCCCTCAGTTAATTCGGCTACACTGCCTGACGGCCAGCTAAAATGTGATGAAATGTGTGCTTTATTTCATCAACATGTTTGTGATATTCGCAAGGGCATCAAAAAAAATGTCAAACTGTTGAGGTTATCCCCCAGACTCTGCCCAGTAATGGTTTCCCCCTTTTACCTTTGGTAAACAATTTCAGGCTCGACTCAACAAATGAAGTTGTCTGTAAAGCTCTTTTAAGCCTTAAATCAGCCTCTCCTCTAGATGCAGTGCCTATTCATATTTTGAATACACTTCCTCAAAGGGCTATGAGCATGTTGACTTATACATTACAGTATTCTTTTTCAATGGTCATTGTTTCTACTGCCCTTAAACATGCAGTAGCCCTGCCCCTTTAGAAAAAAAATAACTTGGACCCTTGTGTGCCTGCAAATTACAGGCCCATTTCTTTGCTTCCAGTAATGATGAAGCTTTTGGAGGCAATGATTACCCCTCAGATCTCTAAATTCTTGGAGGTGAATGCCTGCTTGCATCCATTTCAATCTGGGTTTTGGCCAAAGATGGGGACTGAGTCTGTAATGATGTCTTTGTTAGAAGACCTTGTGCTGCTTCTGGACCACGGAGAGACCGGAGTACTGATTCTCCTGGATCTTCCAGTGGCTTTTAATATGATATATCATGAAATTCTACTAACCAGGATGGAGCAAGCTGAAATTACTGGTCCCCCCTCGCATGGTTTAGATCTTTCCTGCAAGGCCACTCTCAAACAGTCTCCTTTCAGGCTTGTTTTTCTCATATTGTGTAGTTATCCTGGGGAGTCCCGCAGGGTGCAGCCTTGTCTCCTCTCCTTTTTAATTTGTACGTTTGATTGTTGGCTGACCTCCTTACAGAATGCGGAGCACTTTTCTACTCCTATGCTGATGATACGCAGCTAGTGTTCCAGCTGGACTCCGCTCAAGCCGTGTCCCCCAAGAAATTGCAAGACTGTCTGTAGAAAGTTGGCAGCTGGATGTCAGCCAACTGGCTCCAATTAAATGGAAGCAAAACAGAAGTGTTGGTGGTTGGGCCTCAGGGGAGCGTCACCCCTGAAATTCTCAATACTGGCCTGAGTCACTTGGTCCGTGTCCAGCCTCTTATGCCTCGGTAATAATTCTCAGAGTGAAACTCCTTCCTAACGGATCAAGTGACACAGCGAGTAGAGCGCTCGCTTTGACATAAGTGCAGTGCTTGCTAACGCAGGTTTGAATCCCGGCAGGGACAAACTCTGCCTTTCATCCTTCCGAGGTCGATAAATGAGCACTGCACACCGTGGGTAATAATAAGCAGCGCTCAGATACCTGAGGGTTCGTAGCGCTATATAAATGCTAAATTATTATTATTATTTATTATTATCAAGAGAGGCTCAGATTCCTGCTATCTGTAGTGCTGGTTTTGGAAGACTGAAAGCCTTGAGGGAAATTCTCCCTCTGCTTCCTGCGGAATATTGAATTACATTGGTGACATCCACCATAATGGGTTCTTTGGACTATTGCAATGATATTTATCTAGGACAGCCGAATTACCAGATTAAGCCATTGCAAGTCCTTCAGAACTCAGCAGTGCGACTGGTTCTTAAGGTGGCTCGTCTGACTCCCTCACTGGGCCTTTTACACCATTTGCACTGGCTGCCGGTGTCCGTGCCAATTGAGTTTAAGATTCTCTGTATTGTTCATCGAACATTGCATAATGTGGGCCCTCACTACCTCAAAATGAAACTGGAAGGGTACTGCCCAGCAAGAAACCTGCTCTCTGAATCTCATTTGCTTCTTAAAATTCCTAAATACCATCGAAAGCGTCTAGGTGGCTGCTCTTTCTCTGTCCTGACCCCTAGCTTGTGACATGCGCTTCCGCTGTACCTGAGAACACTTGTTGATTATTTTCCCTTCAGAAGAGCCCTGACGACCCATCTGTTTTAGTTCTTTCTTTGTCTTTAGCTAAAGGTTGAGGTCATTGATTGCTTTGGGTTTGCTGCCCTTCTCAGCGCCTAGATGCCTCTGGGCCTTAGTTCGTGCTCTACACACTTTATAATAATTATAATAATAATGGGGTTGAGATATGTGAATAGGCTAATCAGGATAAATGATGCTAGGAAATGTTGGCATTGACTATGTGGGCTAGAAAGGCAGCACGAAAACCCCCTGGAACTGGTAGGGGTTATCGAGGAAAATTGGGCTGGTTTTATTGAGAAGAACTTCAAGGGTGGGCAAGATAGGCCAGGGGAAGACCTACCTACCCACGGTAAATTATTTGGTGGGTAGGCATGCAAAGGATTTAGAAGCATGTATTAATAAAGCAAGGGCCTCTAATGCGGTAGGGCCAGATGGCCTATCAACCCTAGTTTTGAAGGCCGACGTGGTGCTGTGGGCACATATCCTGCAGCAATTATTTAAATATATTTGTGAAACAGGGATTATTCCAAGAACATGGAATACTGCAATTTTAATCCCACTACACAAAAAAGGGCCTCGGGACATCCATGTCAATTATAGATTATTGGCTATGTTGGATTGCAGTTCGAAAATCTTTGCTAACCTCTTAGTAGGAAAAAACAGTCTTAAACAGCACCGGCGCTGTCCAGTTTGTATATGTATAGACTGCTGGTTAGCTGCTATCTGGGACTTTGTCCTGAGACTGGTCAGAACTTTGAGTAATTTGACATGGTTAACAAGCCCTAAGTTGCGCTTATACCAAAAAAGATCTTGTTACATTCAATTGATGGTTCAATTGGTTACTTTATTTGTTAGAAATGATATACTTGAGTCAAGAAAATCAAACATACTATTCAGTTTTGTTCACTGATTAGCCTTTTGGGTTCCAATCCAGTTAAAGTTCCTGGACTTTAGAATCAAGAAAACCAAAAAATTAAATTCAGTTAAGTTCACTGTTGAGCCTTATGGGTTCCAATTAAAACAGAGTGCCTGGATCTCGACACGTGTTTCCCCGCCTTAATGGCAAGTGGTTCTTCACGAGGTGCAGTAAAGGATATGGGCATCCCTCTCTCTTTCACATTATAAGTAGGTTCAATCCTCATTTATTTATGTGTTGAATCCTTTCTCAAAAACATATAAATGATGAACCTATAGACCAAGAAAAAACAGTGTTGTGGGGCTTTGTATTTTTATGGGATAATCAAAAGAAAATAATTAATAAGTCAGGGTTATAGTTACAAATGTTGCTTGTGAATGCTAAATAGGATAGTATGAGTTGCAGAATAAGGAATACTGGTGATGTTTTAAACATTCATTTTCCTGTCCTGCAGTCGACCACATGTTGTGAGTATTTAGAATAATGATAAATTATACATCACGATAACTACAGCACGGTCAAAAGACAAAGAAATCTAATCTTATATTGTCATTTCTGCCCCCTTAGTGCGCTTACCTGTAAGGATTAGTGGTGTGGATATGCGAGATTCAAGAATGGTGCAGTTGCCATTGCTCACTATCTGAAATGGCCGTTATTTATGTAACACGATGATGTTATTGTGTATGCGTGCGCGATGACGTCATTGCGTATGCGTACGAGCGCCATTTTGAAACGGTATGATGTGCCTGAATGTAGATGTTCCTATTGTATACAATAAAGTATGCTTACTAAATTGATATGAAAATTGACAAATGATGTAAATTGGCCCCAAAACTCTTGGTGTATCTATGGTAAAATAGGCCATTGAGTGACATTTGGTATTTTGATCAATATTTGAACCAGATAAGACGCTGAACTTCAAAACGAGGTAAATGATATACATTGTGAATGCAAGCATTGAACACAAATCAATAGTTATAAGAGGGTAGAACAGTCAGATATAGAAGTAACATTGTACCTGCTGAATGTACGAGTAAGGAGCTCCTTTATAAGAAATAATACAGTTCCTGATCCGAATTCACATCAGAGTGGCATGTGTCCATACTACAGATTCATTCAGCCTCCCGTTTGCGCAACATTTGTTGCAGATTGCCTCCTCTCTGTGGTGGGCAAATTCTTTCAATTCCACAGAATCTTAGTGCACTAAGTTGTTCCATGGTAGAATTAGATCGGAAGTGAACTGCTAGTGGTGATCTTGTGTCTTGGTTAATGATGCCTCTGATGTGTTCTCCAATCCTATTTTTTAATTGTCTGATGTGCTACCAATGTATGTTAGATTGCATACACTTTTGATACCATAGATTACTTAAGTACTGTTGCAATTGATTAGTTGCTTGATGTCTATTTTTGTCCCGTTGGGCATCTGGATTGTTTTCTTAGCGTTGTCAAAATATTTACATATCTGGCATTGGCCACATTTGTAGTTGCCTTGTAGTGGTGCTTTCAGCCATATTGATTCTGGCGTTGTTAACTCTAACTTTTGTGTTGGAAATGTGACAGACTGGGGGCCTCATTACGACCCTGGCGGTAAGGGGTTAACGCCAGCGTTAGCTGCGCCGACCCCTTACCGCCAATTACGAGGTCCCCTAGCGCCATGGTGCTTTTAACACCTGCTTTTAGCAGGTGTTAAAATCCATGGCGCTAAGGGACCATGGAGTTAATTACGCCACCGTAATTTACGGTGGCGTAATTAACGCCTTCCCCACTCCCATTATGCCCTATGGGGCAAAAATGGGAATGGGGAAGGGTAAATGGGGATTGGGGACTTACCGCCCCGCCAAGGTCGGAATGGGGCGGTAAGTCCGCCAACCACCATGGCGTAAACGTAGTTTACGCCATGGTGGTAAAGTCACGGCCCAGGCGGTAACTTACCGCCTGGGTCGTAATGAGGCCCTGAGTCTGTCTCCGAGACATTTTGCTTTGCGGAAGGTGATAGTCAGGTGCTCATCCAGGATTTTATGCAGATCTAGGCTAAAGCTTGGGCTACCTTTGTTAGCAACAACTTGGGACTTGGCAACATGTAACCTTTGTGCTGGGGGAAAGGACTCTCTACTTGGTCATACGGTCCAACATGCGCAGAGAAACTCAAATAGCACTTGGTTGGGGAAGCTAGTGCTGTATGTTAGAGGATATATGAGGGGAAATAGGGGTGTCGCCAATCCCAGACTCATGGCTTGAATTTAACTTGGCCAAGATTCCAAAGAAAGCCCAAACTCATAATATCTAGGGTCCCTCCGAAAATGTGGGTTATATTCCCATCAAGGGTTTACATTGGGGGTCCCAAAGAAATACCTGGTTAAATGTAGAGCACCTGCCCTCATTAGATTTATCCTTTCAATAAGGTTACAGACCCCCCCAGTCTTGGAGATAATGGGGGCCTGGGTGGGAATAGAATATAAAGAAAGGATTTGTAGACTTTGTCAGAAACATATTGAATCTGCACAGCAAATCTTAACTCAATGCGAAACATTAGACATGGTCTATGCGAGAGCCTATGCAAAGTTTACTCTGACTTCATTAGATGAGGGGTGGAGTCATATCTTCAAGGCGGAGTCATTGGTTGGGTCAGCGGCCGCCCTGTCGGTATGGAAAATAGCAGCTAGTAGATTTTTGACCACACTGGAAAGGGTCTGAATGAAATGAGTACATGAAAACTTAATCCCACTTCACTACATTTCTAATCCGATCATAATCAATTGATTTTAAAATTAGATGAATAATTCATTCTGTCAAGATAGTACTGTGCAGTATTGTTTTTAAAATGTTATTTATATGCTAATAAGGATTGTGATTGTAGTCCATAATTATTTTAATAGTAAGTGTGTATGCCACTTGTATAGTGATTGTGTTTTTATTGGTAGTGTAAAAAAGTCAATATTTGACCGAAAACTCTTTAAATAAAAATTAAATTTAAAAAATGCCTGAATTCATGGTTTTCTTTTTTTAATTTGCATTAACTCTGAGACCCTTCAGCAGAGTCCATTATTAGCAAAAGCTCAGACACACATGGCAGAAAAGGCAGAAATGTTTGTTCGAAGCAAGCAAAGCAGGGCAACAGCTCTGATAATGTCGCAGAGAGTCCGCCAATAGGCCAAGAGAACGCCAAAAGAGCATGCAAATCTCAATCGCACTTAAGATGGATCAGTGGTTTAATGCACCTCCTGCTGAAATTCCTGCACCCGCTATGGTGCGCAGTCACAAGCCTTTTATCCTGCTGAAGCTGAAAAGAACAGTACAACTGTTTAGCTCTTTTATTTACAACACTAGATACTACGATATTGTTGGCACCAAGAGTTATGCAAAATGAAAAGCACTTCTGAGATTCCACTTATATGGTGATGGGGATGGAGAACGGCCAAATAATTTCCATACTAGACATCAAAACCAAACAATGAAGGCCTCTCGTTCCGTTTCCTTACGTAATTTGCTCCTTTGTAAATCAAACCCAATTCGGGTTGTGTTAGTACAGAATCAACAGACATAGAGTAGGAGATTGTGGAACGCAAATGGACCCCATTGTTGGGCGGTCAAGGGTCCTGGTTGATGCAGGTGTTTATTCAATGTCATGTTCATGGTGTGGTGTAAAGTATGACGTACTGCCTAATTCACATCTGAGTTCTGTCGAAAATGGATACTGGTTTGCATCTAATTTAAACCCAGCCTTATGTGATATCCTGTCCCGGCTCTGCAGCGGCCGGAGACAGGGTGGTGGAGGCCGAGGAGGTAGGCCTCAGTGGCGCAGCTCCAGCGGGAGCTAAGAATACGCGGACACACGTAGCTGGGTTCTCTGCCCCGGAACTGCCTCTGCTGAATGGGGGTGGGGCCTTTATTCGACGCCTTGCCTCACCGCATAGCGGGACGCAAGGCGGATACAACATTCCTCCTTTAACTTAAACCAAACAAAACCATATGACATACATTTACCATTCATAAATTGAGCAGGGTGCCCCCATACTATAGTCATTATGGGGCTATCTGCCACACATAGTCTTTGAGCAGGGCTGGTGGCTTGGTGGCGGTTCTCAACTCGTATCCCCCACCCCTGGAACTGGGCCCCACTGTCTCTTTGGGTGTCTCACCTTCAGTGTCCTGCTCACCCATTACTGGTTCACTCCACAGCTCCAAGGTTCTGTCATCTGCATCGTCTCTGCCATGCGGGTGCTCAGATTCTACATAACTCGGCAGGCGGTCGTCTTCTTCTTGGGGACATTTCCCGTCAGTCCACAGGTCTCTTGGCACGGCTTTGAACCACAACGCATTTCATGTCACTTGTCTGTGTCCTCTTTGTACTGTTACCATAGTTCCTTGTCTTTTGCAGATGGTCCATGGGTAGGCCTCATAGCGAGAGTCCAACTTGGATTTCGACGGATTTCACAACATGACCACCTGGTCACCCACTCGGTGGTTGGATTGTTTCGCCCTTCTCTTGACACTCATGTGTGCGTTGGCTTCCGTTCTCTTTGCTTCTGTTCGCTCATTGTCAATCCTGTCAGGGCTTCTGCTGGTGTGATGTGGTATGGAGGTATTTATGACGGTGCCAAACATCAGGTCTGCCAGTCGTGCTGTGACCCTGTAGTTTCGCAGAAACCGATAGAGATCGACTTGCCAGGGGCTAGCATTGACCCTCGACAGTCGCAGGACCTTATTGAGTGTCCTCATAAATCGTTCCACATCCCCATTTGCTTGAGGCCATCTTGGCATGATGTGGTGGTAGCGTATGTTGAGCTCTTGCAGGTATTGCTTGAACTCCTCCCCTTGAAATGGTGGGCCATTGTCGCTCCTGATTCTGGTGGGCAGTCCGTGCATCGCAAACATTTTCTCGATTGCGGGAATGACCACCTCCGCTGCCGTGGAGTTTACAATCTCGATCTCTGGGTAGCGTGAATGGTCGTCTATGGCCACTATGAGGTAGAGGCCTTCTTGTAAATTGCAAAAATCGATGCTTATTACGTCCCAAATGCCACGTCGTCGAGCAGCCGACTGGATCGGTTCTAGGTCAGGTGGAGCTCCCGTTATCTGGCATGGTAGACATGTGTTTATCAGTCTTTTGACCTTATAATCTATCTGGGGGAACCACACTCGATGCCTGATGCAAGCTTTTGTCCGTACCATTCCTTGGTGGCCCTCATGTGCTAGTGCCACTATTCTGTCTTGTCTTGGAGGCTTGGGGGGATGATGATTTGGTTTCCCCTGAGTAGTAGCCCCTGTTCCGTGATGGAAAGATCCTGTCGAATAGTGAACATCCCTGTGAGGAAGTTCTTTGCCTCTACTGTCTTGTTGTGGGTGTTCCTCAGGAATGACCTCCATTCCCCTGATATGATAGTGTCTTTTATAAGGTTGCAGCACGGGTCTTTGTGTGTTTCTTCCACCATGTCGTTCAGGCTGATGGCCCTAGGTCTCATGGTTTGCACTACCTGGCAAATATGCTCCTCACTCTCTTCTGCCGCATGGATTTCCTGTGGTGTTGCCGCTCGGGGATACCTTGACAAAAAGTCTGCCGGGTTTCGAATTCCCGGCTGATATGCCAGTTCAAAATTGTATTGTTGGAGGTGTAATAGCCATTTGGCAATTCTAGCTGGTGGGTGGGAGGATGTGCCCATGAAGATGAGCAGTAATGGTTTGTGATCCGTATATGTTGTGAATTTTCTGCCATACAGGTAAAGATGGAAATGGCGACACCCCCATAGCACCGCTATCGCCTTTTTTTCAATGTGAGAATATCGTTGCTCTGTTGGCGTTAGTGCTCTGGACGGATATGCAATTGGCCTTTGCTCACCCGCATTTGTCACCTGTGTGAGGATAGCCCCTAGGCCCACACGGCTAGCGTCTACATACAGTTCCGTTGGGAGCATAGTGTCATAGTAAGCCATTGTGGTGTCTGCTGACAGTGACGCTTTGATATGTTCAAAAGCTTCTTGGCAGGCCTGCCCCCATTCCCACTTTGTGTTGGCCTTGGTAAGTTCTCGAAGGGGTTCTGACAGTGTGGGCAGATTTTGGATAAATCTCCCACAGTACGTAGCCATCCCCAAAAAACTGCGCACTTCGGTTAGCATGGTGGGTGAATCGGCGGCCTGGATGTCTGCAACCTTCTGGGGGTCCGGTGAGATGCCTGTACTGCTAAAGATGTAGCCAAAAGATATTTCATTTTTTAGGAATTCGCATTTTTCTTTGTGAATGGTTAGTCCTGCCCCTTCCAGTCTGTTGAGGAGCATGTGAAGCCTTTTCATGTGTTGTTCTCTGTTGCTGGCATGAATCAGGATGTCATCACTGACATTTAGGACACCTGGTATGCTGCGGATTACTTCTTGTATTGTTTGTTGAAACACCTCGGCGGCTGAGGAGATCCCAAAACGTAGGCGCTTGTACCTTTGCAGACCAATGCGTGTTGAAAATGTTATATATATCGGGAGTCCCTATGTAGCTTTAACTGATGATAGCCTGCATTCAGGTCCACCTTTGAAAATACCTTGGACCCCGTGAGGCCAGCCACTATTTCGTCCAGTGTCGGAGATATGTGGCGCTCCCACTTGATGGCGGCGTTTGGTAAACGCATGTCTATGCAGATCCGAACTTTGCCTGGCTGCTTAGGCTTTTTGGTGACCACCATGGGGGATACCCAAGGTGTGGGTACAGTTACTTCTTCTATTATGCTAGCCTTCTCTAGCGCTCTGAGCTCCTTTTTTACTTGTTCGCCCATGTGGAATGGGGTTCTCCTGTGTCGTACAGCTCTTGGTTGGACCGATTTGTCGATGTGGAGTCTGATCGACTTCCCTTTTAGGCATCCTATCCCTTTTAAAAGGTTGGGGTATTTCTCTAGGACCCTCTGGACTTCTTGTGAGTCCTTCACTTCGCATATAAAACTCACCAGCCCCAAATCCTCTACAGCATCTCCACTCAGGAGGCATTCGATGCCCGCATTCACCACGTAGATTTTGGACGGTAGCACGGTTTCGCCGTGACTGAGGGTGGTGCGGAACCTGCCAACCACAGGTAGTGGTTTCTTGCACCCGTATGCGAATAACAGTGTGTCCGTCTCCTTCAGGTCAGGTTGTGGCTGGAGTGTTTGAAAAGTGGTCATTGGCATGACATTCACGGATGCCCCAGTGTCTATGGTCATCAATACTTGCTGGTTTTGGATTGTTACTTGGCATTTGCGTCTCCTGAGTCTTTTCCTTGGCATGGCATGTCCGTGGTTGAGGGCTGACACAAGGTAGACTTTCCTCCCTTTTTTCCTTTGGTCATTGACAGATTCATGTTGGGCCCCGGTTGCGTCATCACCTTCCTCCTCAGTTGAGGAATTTGTGGTCTCCACTCATCGGGCACTAGCCTGTGTCTTTTTCTTACCCCCACTCTTTTCTTGGGCCGTTTGCAGTGTTTGTTGTTGGGCACCTGATGAACGGCACACCTTGGCATAATGGTCCTTCCTGCCACACGCACCGCATGTGGTCCCCGGTGGCGGGCAGTTCCGCCGTCCATGTCGCAGTCCTCCACACCATCCACACTCCGTGGGCCCCAGGATTCGAGGCTGCCATCTGGCATGCGTGTAGTTTCCACCAGTTTCATCCCTTGTTGATTGTCGATTGGTGATCTGGGCTACCGTGGCTGTTGTGAGGGCCGGCTGTAGTTTTTGAAGGGTAGTGCCCATGTGTGCTGCTCTGGCGTTTAGTTTAGTTTAGTTTAGTTTATTATTTGTATAGCGCCGCCTGGCCCTAGGGCATCCAGGCGCTTGCGATGAATACAACAAGAATAATGAATACAACAAGAATAATGCAGCAGAAATGTACAAATCGATTGCATATTTACAAATTTACAGTCTTGGTGCATGCTAGTGCGGTAGGGCTAGGCAGTTTCTTTGGATAGAAGCCAAGTTTTGGTGTTGTGTCTAAATCTGTGAAAGGACGGTTCTGATCTCAGCTCGAGTGGAAGTGAATTCCAAAGTTTGGAGGCAAGCACGGGGAAGCTGGAGCCACCTGCTTTTTGGAGCTTAAATCTTGGGATATTTAAGCAGTGTGTTTGAGCTGATCTGGTAGGGCGCGCTGGGGTGTGGTGCTTGAGGTTGTCGGATAGGTATCTGGGTGCTTGGTTAGCTAGGCATTTGTGTGTGAGTGAGATGGTTTTATATTCAATTCTTTGTGGTATGGATAGCCAATGGCAGGTGCGTCTGGCGTCCGAGATGTGTTCATGTTTGGGTATGTTCAGGGCTGCTCGCAAGGCGTTGTTTTGTATGACTTGTAGTTTGTTGATGTTTTTCTGACTGGTTCCCAAGTATAGCGCATTGCAGTAGTCAACTTTGGAAAGGACTAGCGCTCTGGCTAAGGTGATGCAGTTGGATGGTGAGAGGTAAGGTCTGCTGGCATTGATAAGTTTACAAGTGTAAGCAGTGGCTGATGAGATGGAATTGATCTGTCTTGTCAGTGTGAGGGAGGAGTCGAGGTAGATTCCTAGGGTTTTGACGCTGTTAGAGACGATGATGTTATTGCCGTCTATAGTGAATGCTTGATAGAGTTTGTCGAGTTTATTAAGTCTGGGTTGGGAACCTAGGAGAAGAAGCTCGGTCTTGTCGTCATTAAGGCATAGGCCATGCTTGGCCATCCATTCTTGGATAATGGAATAAAAGTTGTTGAGAGCAGTGAGGTCGGTGGAGTAGTTGCCTGTTAAAGGGATCAGTATTTGGGTGTCATCTGCGTAGTTGGTGTAGATGACACCCAAGCGGTCCAGTATGTCAAAGAGGGGTTTCGTGAATACATTGTATAGAGTGGGGGAGACGCAGGAGCCCTGGGGGACACCGCAAGTGACTGGGGCTGGGATGGCAGAGGCTGTGGGTGCGAAGACTCTCATGGATCTGTTGTTAAGGAAGGAATGGATCCAGAGCTGTCCTGTTGGGTGTTAGTGTTTAATGCACCTTTGTCTCTAGCAACAGTCTGTCCCTTGAGTTTAGCCTAGCAAGGATGTTTGTCTTTGGAGGTAGCAGATTCATTCTGGTTCTGTGGCGAAGAGCCAGATTTTGAGCCGTTTCCTAAATTTTAGGTTGTCCTTTGTATTTCGTATGTCTTTTGGGAGGGTGTTCCAAGTTTTTGATGCCAGGTGAGAGAAAGAGGATCCCCTAGCCTTTTCCTGGTTTACGGTTTTGGTTCTATGCGGCCGTCGTTGCTTGATCCGAGTGGTCTTGTCATTTGGTAAATCTTTCTGTTGTAGGAATTCTGCTCCTTGGCCATGGAATGCTCTGGTGCAAAGTTGGCCAGATGTTAAGCCTGTGTGCATCTACTTATCAGGCTTCAGAGGTTGGCAAAATACATACCATTGGTAAGGTTCATAACTGTATTAAATAATTTGGAGTAGCACAGGGAAAGCAGCGCTCTCACATAGCACCACGTACTCTGAGCACTCGTTACCTCATATATGCAAACAAACCTCCTGAACAGCATGCCATGGATATAGGAAAGATAGACATTACAACAAAGCATTAATTGTGGCACAATGAAATCAAGGGCCACTTTCTGTGCCATGGTCAAACATTTCTACACTGTACACAAGCTTTTAGGCACCAGGATTTTGCCCAGTGACAGAGGACACCGAGATGGAATGTCTTGAGGTGATGACAGCGATGGCAGAAAAAAACATCTTATGGAGGTAGCAAGAGAGACTTCAGCCGTTGCAGGTGCGTTCCCTGGTGACCCCCAAATGACGTCCATGAGCATTTGACCTGGCCACCATATGACCTCTGGGTCCAGGTACCTGCTCCAGGTTGTGTGCCAGTTCCCTCTGACGACCCAATTCAAGAATTCGGGTTAACGAGATGCCTTTTTCACTCAGTACCATTCTTCTCAGTTTCTCTGATTGGATGCTGTTGATGACCTGTCTCCGAATTTCTTTCTCAATGTCAGTGAATTTGCACGATATTGACAGTTTTCTGAGCCGAGTGTGGTAAGCATCTAAAGTCTCCTCTTCCACTTGGATGGTAGTACAGAATATAAATGTCTCGTAATCTGGGTTGAGTTGCGGGAGAAAGTGGGCCGTTAGGGCATCCTTTGCTTGCTGATAAATGTCCTGGCCATCAGCCCCCGTGTTCACTGCCACACTCACATTCAGGCCCAGGCCAGAATGCACTATTCATTTAATTAAGTATAATTGCTATTGCAGCGTGTCACAGAATGCCAGCTCAGTGAACTGCTTAATAACTGCAGTGGTGTACGCTGCCTGCACCTGTGGTGTGTGCCCACCGCAACCCATGCAGCTTGACCAGTTCTGTAGTGTTCTCTGTTAGCAGAAATTGTTCTGACTTAACTGTATTAACTCTGTAACCAGAGTGTTGTGTGAATTTCCCGACCTCATCCAACACTGGATTAATATTTTCGTTAGGGTTTCTAAGATACAAAAGGCTGTCATCCGCATACAGTGAGATTAACTGCGGGGGACCATGTATATGTATTCCCCTGTGGCCATGAAGTTCCCTAATCTGGAAACTAACGGTTCTATGGTCAGTGTGAACAAGAGGGGGGGAGAAGGGAGACCCCTGTCATTGACCTCTCGCAAGCGTGAAGGGGGCGGAGTAGTTCTGGTTCGTATGCACTTTGGCCCTTGGGTCAGTGTACAATAATTGCACATAATTTATGAACCCATCTCCCAGGCCATATCGCTTCAAGACTCT
Organism: Ambystoma mexicanum; assembly: GCF_040938575.1. NCBI lineage: Eukaryota > Metazoa > Chordata > Amphibia > Caudata > Ambystomatidae > Ambystoma > Ambystoma mexicanum. The sequence goes on along the minus strand of NC_090934.1, from coordinate 994,297,874 downwards.
GAATAAGAAGTTCCAAGACACTGAATCAAATGCTTTTTCGGCATCTAATATGACGGCTGCAGCGGACACTCCCGGGTTCAGCTGGGCCATCGTTGTGAATAGCCGATGCAGATTAGGGCAGTCGATGGGAACATGATTCTAGGTCGTCACATTTATTCTTCATCCTGTTGAGTTCTGTTTTTAAAGATGATATATCGTGATCATGGCGGTCAAGTGTGTCTTCCGTAGTGCTGACTGTTGTTTCCGTTTCATTGATATGGCCGCTCTCTTTCTCGAGCTTCGCTTTCAATGATCCCATTGTGGTGACAATGTCGTTGAGCTTAACATTAATCACCATAAATCCGCTCTGCATAGCATGAAGGAGGTGATCTTCTCACGTGTTGGTTCCCCTGGTTTCTCCATGGCTTGCGTTGGGCTGGGTGGCCCTTTCTGGGCGCGAGATCCAGGGGCCGACAAATGAATCCATGGGGTCCTTTTTCTTATTGGCACCCTTTTTCATGTTATCAGGGGGTGTTATGGCCACGATCCGCAGCGTGAGTCTGCCACCAACTCCTGTCGCCAGTATGGGGTTCACAGTGTCCAGTGATCATGTGGTTGTTATTCACAGCTTTGTGGTTGGATGGTCGTGTTACATTGGTCGGTTTATTGACAACCTCCTTCTCCTCTCTGGTCCTTTTTATAATTGCGGGATACGCGCAGTGCCTTCTATTAAGAACTGTGGCTAATCTGGTATATAATACCATGCGTTATTCGTGTATCGCTATTAATTAGTGGGGATGCCTCAGTAGTTTGGCTACCAATTCTATCAAAGTATGGCATTGTCTGGGTGGACTGACCTCCTCCTGAGGGGTTTCTTTGCAATGGGACTATGTCAAGGACCTTGTCACATCCAGATGCTATTGGGGTGTCCTTTAGGCCGCTCAAAGATTATCTGTCATACTTCCAGCAAGGCTATGATGAGGGCTGAGCTCTCTATTGCATTTAAAGTAGGATAATCGAGTACCAGCTTTATTGTTGTCCCCGGTAAAGTTACACAGTTTGTGACCCTATTATGGTTCAATGGGCAGATTTATGCAACTGTTGGTCCTGCTGTCATTGTATTCCCTTAGTAGTTCTCTGATGAAGTTTACCCCACTTCCCTTTCCGGGCTCCAGATTGACTGCTTGTTGATGTGGCCGGCTCTGCGCAGGTTGTATCCTTACAGGGCTGGTTGTGTCACTCGTGCGCATGGGCAATCAAGTATAGTTCCAGTCGTCCTTGTTTCGGGTCTCCCATCTGTAGACAGGTCCACCACTTCTGTGTGTTATTTGGTCCAATTACTGATGGCTCCAACAGGAGCGTGGCTTACTGTATACGCTATGACCAGATTTAATTATAGTTATATATGTTTACGCCGCTCCGGTCTGCTTCTAGAGTGTTCCGCTATTAATATTGCTCACTCCAAGGTTATTGTTTCTGAGCAGGAGAACGTGCTGTCACACGGGAGCCGGGCCGTACTCTGGCGAGGCAGGGCTCATGTCCCGGAGAGGTCCAGCGCCTCTTTCCCGGACATGCACACCCAGTCCAAAGGGGCAATGCTCTCCGTATGCAAGTATGTTACGCTCTTCCTCATGCTGCGGGGGAGCCCCTTAGCAGTCCCTCCACTCCGCCTGCTTCCAATGTCACCTGTCTTCCGGGGGCAGGGGTGGAGAGGCGATTACGAGCTCCGAGACCCAGATACTTACCGCCAGCACCTGGACGCCGACGGCCCGCTATCTCTCATCGGAGGTTGAGGCGGCAGATTCACACTCACCGACTTCAGACGTGTCTGGGGAGCCCCCACCACTTCATTGCCTTGCAATCAGGCGGTCATTTCCCTTGGCTGCTCAACAGCACCCCTGGAGTTCACCTTTCAACAAGGGACCCAAATAGCATCTCTTAATGTTCTCTTCCCATTCTAGTTGCTCGGCCAGGCGTTCAAAGTTTAGAAAGAATTTCCCACATTTTTGCCTTTGAGATATGGTTGAAGTACACCTTGTGGCAGTAAAGATGTCTCTTGCAATTCAATTAGTCTAGTTACATTTTCTTGGAGTCTGTTTTTTTCGGCCTGCATCTGATGGGCCGCCAGTTGGGCGATGATATTAGTTAAGTCGCGCATTTCTTCCGAGAGTTTAAGGGTTCCTTCTGTGGTGTCTGAATTAGAAAAGAAACAACTCTCGACTCCTTCAGACAAGGTTTAAAAATCCCCAGAATCCTCTGATTCTGAGTCTGATGAAGGAGTGGACTGTGGTGGATTAATTTTAATCTTGATGGTCCCGAATTCGGACGAAGAATGAATACCTTTCATGATTCCTGCCCCTCATGTCCCCAGCCCTCCAAGATGCCAGGCTGGAGCCAGGCCACGATCACCTACATGGCTCTCAAGGGCCTCTCCATCTCTCCAAAGACCCACTTGGAGTCAGACTTGGCACTTGTGGCACCAGACTCACTCACCCCCATAGGATAACATTGGGGATTGGACTTGTAGTGCATTGATGGGGACAAGATCGATGCCCCCACATATTTCGGTTCCCAGAACTGCATGTACAGTCTAGTCATTTGGCTGTGGTTCAGCCCAGAGACACCTGGGATACCCAGAGACTAGTTAAACCACGCCCAGACTGAGAAACATGCTTTGTGTTTTCTGCACCTGCAGCGTGACACTCACCGTGTTCGGATAGGTCTCCAGTAGGCCTGCATCTTTCTTCTGCGCTCAGCTCCTGCAAGAACAAGAACACCGTTAGGAACAGCCTTACCTTGCGGCGCTTCTGCCCATCATTCATCGCTTCTTCTGTTCTGCGGGCATCTTCAGCTGTGTCATTCCCATCTGGGCACGCCGCTTCCTAAGGAAAAGGGAAACGAACAGAAAAAAAGGCATTAGTAAGCATTCAGCAAATCTTCGCTTATTTTTAAAGACTGTACAAGCTTCAAACCTCTTACCTGAATCCCATCCGCTCTGGGTGAACTCTGTCTCCGGAACTTCTCATCCATCTGCAAGAGGGAAAAGACACTCCAGGTTAGCTAGGAAACATCTAGAGGCGCCGCATACCGCGCTTACTCACCGCATTTCTTCTTCATAACCGGCATCCACGCTGAAAATGTTGCGGCACCTAAAAGACACAGAAAAAGAACTCAGTTCAATACAAATACGAAAGGGTCGCATCGCGCACCACGCTCTCACTCACCTTCAGCGCTACTCATCTCAGCAGCACGTCGTCATCCCCGGACGCCGGCCATCATCTAAGGAAGGAAAGGAACGAAGTTAGAGAACTGTTCAAAAGATTCATTATACTTACCTGTCGGACTCTTGCCAGTGAAGTAACTAGGCAGCAACTAGCCTGCATCAATCAACGCGCCCCTGCGCTGAAAGCAGGATGGAGAGCACACTTTCCAAGAAAACAAGGTGAGCTGTGGATCAAAAGGAAGGATTGGACCCCGGGGAACAAGGGGTTCAAGCACACAGAGACAATAGAGAGTTAAACTCTACCAATCCTGTGTTTCAGGCCCAGTTGAGTAGACTCCAGGGAAGGGTTTGAGGTCGTAAGAGGTCAGAACAGGCTGAGTGACGTCCCCGTGGATACCAGGTGAGCGTTACAATACCATGAAACAAAGGGGCTCGGAGGGAGGGGGATGCAAAGCACTGGGTGTGATGGAAGAGAAGACCGGACGAACATTTAGAATTATTCAGTGCCACCGTTGTATGTTATAATGGGAGAGGGGAAGACTTGAGTCTTAAATAACAGATCCTGTTGACTAGATGGAATAAGTAATTGAGAGGACAACACCTCTTTCAATGTGGATATGCGATCAGCAACTAGGAGATCAACTATTTTATTTTCTCCTTCGGGTGGTACCACAATTATTAGCATGAGCTTACATTTGTATCAGTTGAATCACATCCAACTCTGACACCATATGTAAGGAACTCATGGTGGCAACAGTGAAGACAGACACAAGTGATCACAGTTCAAGGGTGTTTATTAAACTGAATATGCAGGTTGGAAAAATGACTAATGTAACCTAAATCTAAGATGGGAGCAAGCTTCGACCACCAAATGAAAAATAAGGCAGTCCTTGTGGCGTCTCGTCAAAGTAAAAGGGCCTTTAACAAACTATTGCCAATCCTTACAACTAATATAGAAGGAGTGTGTCATAGGGTTTATAATAAAGAAAGAAGTGTTCACAAATAATAAATCAGGATGTGTTAGCCAGTGATCTCCCTTCCCCACGATTTGAGCACAGGACAAGGTGGCACTTCTGAGCATAGCACACGCTCGAGCCTTCCCAGCACGGGCTGACAGTTCGATTTTCAGCTATCAGGATCTTCGATGGTTAAGTCTCTTTTGATAAAAAGTCCCTTTCCCTCGAGGACCTGATGTAGCCAATAACAAATGGAAGTTCCTTTCCAATCGCACTTAGGGTGATGATTCGTCACCCCTGGATCCGCCTCTTCCGGGATCAGATCTGCAAAAAGTTCTTTAGGTATATCAGGACCTTCGGTAGTTAGCTCTCTTCTTTCCGAGGGCCTGATATGTTCTGAATAACAAAATAAAAGTTTCTTTCTTGTGTCACTTGGGGTGTTGGTTCTTCACCGCCTTGGTCCCCGCCTTCTGGGCGCAGACCCCTCTTGAATCTCTGCTTCCCTCTGTTGGGTTCACTACGGTTTGTTTACCCCTCTCGGTCTGTTACCTTCACGTGTTGATGGGGTTTAGCTTCCGGGTTCAGACCCCTCTCAGATCTTAGCCTCCCTCCATCAGATTCACTATGTCTTTTCATAAAACACTTTCTCCTGTTGCATTTTACAGGTCTTAATGTCCTTCTAAATGACACACTGTGGACATCCCTCCATCGGGTTCACTCTTGTCATTACAATGTTCTTTCGGGTATCATGCTTTGCCCCTTCCTGTCGGCATCCCTTTGTTGAGTTCACTCATGCCAACCACTCAAAGTTCTTTCTCTGTTCTCACTAAGAGGAATACATTTCCCTTAGCTTTCCCAATTGTTTGTCGGTCAAAGAATTTCAACTAGAAAGCGGATTTCGCTAGACCTCTGTATGACCACTTTGACCTTCTGGTTGTGGCCCTCCTAAGGCCTTCTAGTATCGGTAGTTCCAACAAACTGCAGGATTCACCAGAGTCTATCGAGTGAGCACCCACGGGTGCCGTACTGCTCTGCATCTGGTTTTCCCTTGACGTTAACAGTCCTTTGAACTCGTCTTCTTCTTGCCACTTTGCAACTTACATTCAACACAGTTCGGTCTCTTATCGGCTCTGCCCTCGACTCACCGACTGGGATGAACTGCTTGGCTTCTCTGGCATCTGGAGTCAAGGATGGTACCATGGTAGCAGGTGTCTCTCTCTGTCGCTTATCAGGGTAAGCATGTTCTGTGTACCGTTGACATCTGCCGCAACATACGTTAGTTATTGTTCACGGTCTTACGATTCCTTCCCTGGAGAATTCGCAGTTCTGGGACGGAAAGGGCATGGTTGCTTCTCTACTTGTCGCTGCTTCAGTTCTTGTTACCTTACTGCTCCCCTTGAATTGCCGTACTGGGATAGCTGTGTCATTGTATGGTCTGCCTTGCTTGTAGTGTGCTCCCCTGCTCCACCTTTTATCCCTGTGGGGAAGGGAAAGCTCCATCAGGTGTGCATGGGTCTGATCAATTGCCTGACTGTGCCTGACCCTCGTATTGGGACATGTTAGGTAAACGGCTCCGGTCTTAGTCCATTGTCTTTCGTGGTGTGTGAAAGTGTTTGTGTTGAAAAGGGGGGCAGTGTTTCTGAATATCCTACGTGGTAAAATGGGAAAAAGGTGTTGGAAGAAGGGGGATACTGCATCTCACCCGTCAGTCTCCCACTTCTACTCCCTGAAGACCCCCAATCCAGGTGATCCTCCCTCACTGGTCCATCCCCAGGAACTGGATCCAATAGCGATGGCCGTGTCCTGACCACCTGGGTGACAGATCCCCGGGGACCTGTTAGGGAGACACCTTCAGGTTTCTCACATTACCTTAAGTTTAGGCTGAACTGTCCATCAATGCTGGAGGTGTTGGGACCAACTTGGGTATCCCTATGAAAGATTTATGGCACAGACTTATGATTGCCCACTTTTCCCTTACCTTGGCCATGGCGAAATTCCTGGTGCTAGTATTTGATAAAATTGAGGAGGGGATGAGTGAGATTATAGAAGATTTGAATCTGATACTATGAGAGAGTTTGTACACGAGACTTTCTAATGAAATTATGTTTTACATTTTTAGTGCATATGTTGGACTGTTTATGTAAGAATATAAATGATAAAATTGTGTTTATTATGCTGGTTTTGTAATAAATATTGTGTAAAGGTACTGTTTGTTCTAAAAACGCAATAATACAAAATAATAAATAAACCTTTTTATTAGAGGAGGTATTTTGCTGTTACTGTGCTTTAACCATGTCAGTATGTACCAAAGTTCTAACAGCCGTCATATGTTCTTTAAGCCTAGTTGCAGTTTGGGGGAGTGGAAGTGGGGCTTCCTCTCTCTCTTACCATGTTTCCCTTAACATATCCAGGACATTGTGGGATTCCTGTCCATAAATGAGTTCAAATGGGGAAAATCTGGTCAATGCCTGAGGGGGTATTCCTAACTGCGAACAAAGCCAATGGTATTATTTTATCCCAGTTTCTACCATCCTTTTACACTGACTTTCGTAGTATAGTTTTTAAGGTTTCATCAAATCTTTCCACAAGGCCATCTGTCTGGGGATGATACATTGTTGTTCATAGTGTGGTGATATGCAACAGTTGTTTAACTCCCACCATAAGCTTGCTCATGAAAGTAGAGCCCTGGTCAGTTAATATCTCTTTCGGAAACCCTACTCAGGAAAAGAAAGATAGCAGGTATTTCAGGATTTGGTGTGTTGTGTTGGCTCTCAATGGGAAGGCTTCTGGATACCATGTAGTGTATTCTACAATGAACAGAATGTATTTATTCCGTAGTTTGGAAGTCTCCAGGGACCCTGCAATGTCCATACCAATCTGTGAAAATGTACCGCAATTATTGATAGCGGATTTAAGGGAACTGGTGGTGGTATGTGAGCACTAGTTTTCTGCATTATTTCGCAAGCCTGAATGACATTTTTAATGTCAGCATGGATTGCAGGCCAGTAAAATGTATTTGTTATTTGGGCCTGCATTTGGACAGTCCCAGAAGGACTCATGTCAAATGTAAATGTGCTATCTCTAGGACCAACTGCTCGTGACTTTTAGGAACTACCAACTGTGTTTTACCAAGCCCTCTGAAGTGGTGTCTCCTCTAAATAGAAGTCCATGTTTCAAAAAGAAAAAAGGTCCCCCTTTCTCATGACCATCTGGCTCCAATAGGAATTGTACAAAGGCTTCAGCTAGCAAGG